>NC_081251.1:98055913-98359597 GCF_030490865.1 Poecile atricapillus
GTTGCTGTGAAAATAATAGATAAAACCCAGCTAAATCCTACTAGCCTGCAAAAGGTAAGAATAGACCATAACATCTGAAATTCTGTAAACAGTTGAACTGTGATCCTTTATTTACTTGACAAAAATATTTGATCCCCTTATCTTGCTAAACAACATTTTTGTGTGACCTTGGGGGAGAGCATGGTCTCCCTGCTATAATGATCACATACATTTGTCTGAGGGCAGTGACTCCATGTGGTTCTTATCTGAGCTTTGTTGTTTTGCTCTTCCTTCCTCCTCTAGCTTTCCTCTTTGTCAGCAGTAACATTTCTCTCCAGTTCGGTATACAGTTTGTCTACATGCTAAACCAAGATTTAATGCTGTAATGGATGGTATTTTTCTTGGATTTTTTCTTTAATGTAGTAATTATTTTTTTGTGGACTTATAGTACCAACTTCTGTTGTTTTAATGGGTTTTTCTACATTTGTCTTTATAATCTTTCAACTTCAATAAAATATTTGCTGAACTCAGGGGACCTGTGGCAATTACTTTTCATGCACAGAATTGACCAAATGAGTGAATATAATCAAAACAGTGTTGTTTATGCCTGTAGGTAGAAATTCAGAAGTCTTTCGTAGTCATTGTGATAAGGGTTTTATCAAAACCTAGGGATTTTTGTTTGGTTTGGATTTTTACTATTTAACTCTGCATATGTTTTGTTGTGGCTGAAGCACAGAAATATATTGTCCTACTGCAGGATGCCCATTATAAAAATTTGTGGTAGATTTTGTTTACAAATAGTAGACTGCTGCTGTCTGTAGTTGTAGAAATGAGAGACAGAGACCAGGGCTTATTGCTGTTTCTTTTATCTCTGGCTGCTGTTACAATTTATTTTATTGTGTAACTTAGGTTTTGAAGAGTTATAAACAGCTTTGCTTTAATTTCTTTTTTTTCTTTTATCGCTTTTATACTTTATTTGCTTTAATGCCTCCTTTTTAGTATTTGAGTGTGAGTTCTTCTGGATTTTTATTTTTTCCTAATTCAACCTGCTGTGCAGTCCGTGCAGAAGCTTTGCTGTTATGTCCTATATCCTATATTAAGCAAATCTCTTTGCTAATATTTGAGCTAGAGAAGAGGGACCCACAGAGGCAGTTTGTGACAGAGCATATTGTGGAAATCCTGTGCTGCTCACGTAGCTTGTTTCCTACCTAGCTTGGTATTCACAGTTGAAGAGCTGGGTTTGTCTCATTGTTGAGCCAAGAGAAGCTAAAATATGTTAAACTTTCTGGAAAACTAAGCAAAAAAAAAGCCTCAGCTTTGGGACAATAGTTTTAAACAAAAATACTCAATAATAATTCAATAAACCATTCCAAGTATAAATAAGACTTTCATAGCGTACAAAAGATTCTGTCACACTGCACAAATAGTACATAAAATACTCACACAATAGGACATTGCTGCTGTTACTTGTTTTTTCTGAGTGGGAAGCTGGCAACAAGAGAATCAGTGTTAGGTACTGTTAGAAGCAGCTGATAGTAGAACTAAGGATAGACATTTGCATTTAGTGATTTAATTGTAATTCCATTTTTCAGTAACTTCTAAATATATCGATCCCATGCATCATCTGCTCACACTAACAAATGGGGTAATTTGTTGGTATCATGTTTTCATTTGTAAAATACTCTGGTTTTCATAAAAAATAATTTTGTTTTGAGGCTTTATATGTCTTCAGCTGTGTCTGAGTGAATGAATATTGATTGCCTGAAAGCTCTTAAGTAAACTTCCACACAATTTTTGCAGTGTCACTGAAGCAACTGTGCATATAAAGGAAATAAGGGTGAGAGGGTGGTTTATTAGCATGCTTAAGATAATTTCTGTTAATCTTTTAATGGGTCATTTGTGAATTTCAAGTAAAATAATAGAAATTCCTTTTCTGTTCTATGAAATAAGTCACCTTTTTTTTTTCTTTCTGCACTTTACTATTACATTATGTTTCAGATTCTTTATGTAATATTTAGTATCACAGCAACGTGAAGTTTCACCATTTTGTCATCAGGCTTATACTGTACAAAGGGCTATTAAAGTGGTTGGGCATTTTTCTTGGAGAGGTAGTGTTGGGAATGGGAAGCAGTGATAGTTTTGTGTTAATAGGAACACTCAGCTGATGAAGGTTTATAGAGGACACCTCCATATATATATGAAGTAATGCTACTGGTGCAAAAATACCACTCCTAAGTCTGAACCCATCTAAATTCTCATGGTTGAGAGGACAGTCTCTTGAACTTCGAAGGTGATAAATTGTATGCAGTGCAGCAAAACTTTTAGACCTTCAGTCACTACTGATTATTATTAATCAAACAAGATAAATTTGTAGTTATCTTGGGCATGGGGTCATTCATGAAACCATTTCCTTTCCATTCATCAAAGTATGAAAGATACCAAGTGCGAGTCAGTTTTGCTACAGTGCTTGCTACTGACCTAATTAAGTTAAATGAGTCATCATGGCTTCACATGCACCATTCTGTTTTGTAAACAGAAATATTTGAGCACATACTTCACTTGCTGGAAGTGTTATACAAGCTGGGTCTGTAGTTAGTCACGGGTATGAAAGCAAAGAGTGTTTCATTTTTTCTTAGCTGCTCACCAATGGTTTTCATGCCCTGTAGTATGGACAGGGTACTTCAGACAGTTATTTTAGCTTGTGTCATGGCCTAACGTTTGATGGCTGAAGTAAGCTGATGTTGTGAATTTTTAGTTTTGCTTTCTTGTCCATGGAGTGTGATAGTCTTAACTTACATTATATTTCCCACTCCAGGACCTCCACCTCATTAAACAGAAAACCCAGGTTGAATTAAGGGTCCTACCTTTCTATTTTGTTTTCAGTTTGTCCAGTATATGGTTACCACCATACTCAGCAAGAATCTGTTTCAAACAGAACAGGCTTTATTGTTGACTTGCTGTATTGACAATAACATCCTGTACTGACTTAGCTTTTTCCATTGTCACTATTGTAATTTGGTCCCAAATGTAAGTATTCAGGTTTTGTTGTAACACAAAATTTATATCAAAATAGCAGATTTTTGCATATCTGCTATATTGAAAGTTTTGTCTTGTACCAGCTTCATCAGGGATGTTTCTGAAATAGCATTCTGTTGCTCTTCTGCAAACTGCTAGTGGTGCAGAAGGTGGGTTTTTTTCATTAATAGGTTTAATTAGGAAATGATTATTTCAGATATGCACCTGGTAGGGGTCAGCAAGATTTTTATTTTTTTAAACATACTTGGAGCTTCTAACTTTAGTTCCCTCTGTTAAGAAAAGCAGAACAGAAGTAAAGTAGTAGAAGAAGTTTTGGAATAATTTCAATATGTTACCTATTGAAAGCAGTGCTTTTGCCACATCCCTTCTCAGTAACAGTATAGAAAGCAGAGCAACTTTTAAGCACATTTTTCAAAGCAAGGCAAAGCCTTGGTTAACTGAAAATTTTCAGTTTGACTGCAGTGACTTAAAACATAAACTTTAAAGTATATCTTAAACATAGGTGTCAATCTGACAGCAGGTAGAAATGTTATTAATGGTGTGGCAGACCTTTGTTTTCTGCACTTTGTACCTCAGAAAACTAAGCTGGAACCACAGGAAACAATTTTTCAAGTCCTGTCGACAGTCCTAACTACAAATTTTAGGAACTGAGTGTGATGCTGGCTCTCCCTTTCTATAAGTGAAGCTTATGAGGCTACAGCACCTTTCCAACAAGGAGATGCTTATTCAAGAGCTTTTTTGAATGGTGACACTTTTTAAGAATGTAGAGGGGGTCCTATAAATCTATGGTGGGGTGAGGAGAGAGAAGTCAGCGAGCACTTATACCTTCTGAGAGAGAAGAACAGTGCAGCTCAGGAAAATACAGGTGTTTCTGAATTCTGGAAATGGTATTTTTTGTCAGTAAAATAGATGATAATCCTGCAGCAGGTTGCCTTGTCCTCAGAGAAGAACAAGTATCACTGTTCTGTCCAGATTTTTATAAATTTAACAAACTTGGCTTTGTAGGAAATAACTATGGTCTTTTTGCTTAAATACCTCTATATGCAAAGGAGAAGATGTATCAGTGTTACTGAGGGGTGTAGTGGTTATTGTTTAAAGGTGTTTATATTTGTAGATAGATAGTTGTTGACATTGCAGGTGTTAATAACCAGCATGCTTCTGCATGGGGGAGGGGATTTATCGCAAAGTAGTGCTTCATGGAATGCAGCGTTGCAATGTAAAATAATGTCCTCAAGTACTGTTAAGGCTTTTATTCAGAAATACTTGTGGAACAAAATTTCATGTCACTGTAAAATCAATTTGAATCTTAAACCAATTAGTAAACTTGTAAATCTTGTGAAAATATTGAATAGAATAATGCACAACTTGGTTTTTTTTCAATGCCCATGTGCTTTGTATTAAATATAAAATTGAGGGTTGAAATTTTCTGTAGAAGTCTCATATTTTAATTGTGCTTATGAGGGTATGTGTTCATTGCTGTACCTCTTATACCAGCGTTAATAGTGTTAAGTTATGAAATAGGTTTCCAGTCTTTTGGGAGGAACTGATTTTCCACATACCTGCTTAGGAGCTCTTCTGATGCTGTGCCATCCATTGAAGCAGATTTGTTAGCTTCTGATTAGTCTGTATTGATTTAGCTAAGAAATTTATTCTTGTGCAACATATTCCAATACTTAGAAAAACAACAAATTCACAAAGAACATGCTGGTGTGATGTTTTTTCTTAGCAATAACCAATTTCATGAGGAAAATATATTTGCTGAAGTTAATTCTGATGCATAATGTTACATACCCTTGTTTTGTGTTTTAGACATAAGCAAACTGCATCTGTTCATATTTATTCAGAGAAATGCTTCTGTAGTCTTTGCTTCTCTCTGAAATTGTTTTAATGGCAGTTATGAGGCAAGTGCCTAGTAACTAGCATGCAATACTTAAATAACACAAATCTAAAACTGTAATATTATTTATTACCAGAGCTGTAGTCATCATACTGTATCAGAAGCTGAGTTTCAATAAGATATTGTTCTGTAGTCTGAACTTGTAGAATAAATGCAGAAGTTTAGAAACATAGAATACATAGTGCTACTCTTTGGGGAGCTGTTTGGTCTCTGGTTTGCTTCACTGTACCCTTTTGCGAGGGTTGCATATGATCAAATGGGACTAATCTTAAAAATGGAGGGTGAGATGTCTCTGAGATATGAGAGAAACAAAAGAGCAACAACACAATGTGTTGAGCCCAGTTTCTCTGTAAGGAGGTGCCCAGATGTTTCTAAAATGTCTAAGCATTACACTGGGGAGTGAACATTTCTTCATTTATTTTGGCATCCTATGTTAGCCCAATAAGGGACCAAAGAGTGTGCAGCACAGTAAACAGGGGCTATGCTGTTCAGTTAAACAGTGCAAGCCCATCAATATTGCCAGCCTCAAGTACACAGCACCAAACTACATAAGCATTTTTGATTTCTTTCATTGTCTTCTTTCCTTTGAGCCTCTTGATCCACCTCTAATTGATAAAACCATGAATATTGAAATGTAAGAGCAATAACCTCTTTTTTTCTGTTTTGAGAAAAAAAAAAATCTGTGTGATGAATATATACTAAGGGCTTTCAGTTTGTCCAGTTGTTTATAGTTATGTGATTCAGTGCCGTACAGCAGACTTTCAGCAATGATAAATCTTCAGGACTTGCAGGGGGAGAGAGGGGGCATTGCTGCTACTTGTGACCAATGTAAAATTTGGTAGCTATGGGAAAAGCAAACTTGCCTGCTTCACCTCTGGAGCAGCAGCACTTGTAGGATTTCAGAATTCCTGGTATCTGATTCCATTTGAACATCTGTGTGTGACTTCTCTCTAGTGCTTCACCTTGTACTTGCACCTGCAGGTTTGATGTGGTCAGGATAGTTGGCTGAGCTTGCCAGTCACCAAAGAAATCAGAGAGAGTGAATACTTGTGTGAATAATCTGTGGGGTTTGGTCAATGTGAAACTCCAGAAAGGGCTATACAATTTAGTGTGTCTGTTTGCATAAAGCCTGAAAATTAGTCCGGTTTTGGTATGCAGTTATTTGTAGTGGCTATATTTATGTAATTTATGTAGATTATGTTTTCTGGAGTTCACTGTTTTCTGGAGTTCACTGGAGTGCACTGTATTTACCTATATTTTGTGCTAATGCTGCTTTCTGTGGCCTTTTCTGTCTTTTTGGCATTTAAAATTGCATATCTTGTGTAATTTTTCCTTAATAAACCCTTTCTAAGGAAATTGTCCTGCTTCCTTGACAGTTGTTTCGAGAAGTACGAATAATGAAGATTCTGAATCATCCCAATATTGGTAGGAGCCCTGCATTTCTGCAGACTTTTTTCTGTTATACTGTTTACATTTTACTCTATTTGGCTGTATTTGAATGTACTGCTGTTAAACTTTCTTTGGAGCTACTAGGATAGTGAGCATCTGGTAAATGCTTCGTTGTATCACCTCTTTTATTGACTCTGCTTGCATCAAGGATTTTACTCAGAGGAGGTAAACTGCTCAGTTCAGAAAAGCCTTACACAGAGTAGGAAATGTGAGCTCACTGGTCTATCAGTACCCCAACTCCCCTCTTCTATTGAAATTATTCTTGAGACCCAAAAGTATGAGTTTCTTTGGAGAGAGTAGCAGAACTCCATTAGTTCAGTCTAGGAAAGAGTCCTGCTGACTGATATTTCCAGAAAATTAGAATTACCAAGTATGTAATTTTCCCTTTCTGCTTTAGTTCTTTCACCTACCCCACAGCTTCAGGGCCCTACTTTGTGATGACAATTCTTCTGGCTGAGGAGGGCTGGACAGTCTTGTTCCAGAGACAGTTAATGGTCCTGAATCGGCCAGAGGGCTTGTTGCATACAAGGTATGGACGAGGTGTACAAGTTATTACATGCTAGGCACTCCCTTCTCATCCCTTAAACTGTTTGTTGCTTTTTCAGCATTCATAGCTTCTGCTGTGTTTTCTTTTCTTGGGGGTGGTGGTGGGGGTGTGTTTGTTTTAAATGACTGGTTATATTGCAATCTGAGGCAAGTCAGACTTAACATTTCTGGTATCCACTTGGTTTTTAGTTGGTCAGAATCTCAGATTTCTGACTGTGAGCAGTTTGCTAGAAAAACAGGGGAGGTTTGTATGTTCTTAAATTAAGTCTGTGTCAAATTAAACACTAATTTCAGCATGAACTTGTTTGTACAGTGTGCATAAACTTCTGAGAAAATTGTGAATTAATATGCTTTATTATCAACTGTGATTTAGAAATTAATTTTTGGTCTTTTTCCCCCTCAAAAGAATGCTAACCTAAAGGATATAAAGTTTATATCTCATTCCAGTATACTCATTCCATGAGTATAATTGTTTGTGCTCTGCTTTTACTCCTGGCTGCAATCTCTCATTCATTTTTCTTGCAGTAAAATTATTTGAAGTTATTGAGACTGAAAAGACGTTGTATTTGGTAATGGAATATGCCAGTGGGGGTAAGTGGATTCTGAAATGTGTGTTAAGGATAAACTGAAATGCCAGTTACATGCCTAGAAACGCTTTAAGGATTTAATGGGTTATTCCAATCTGGCCTTCAGAGTAGTCCCAGCAGACCTCCCAGGGCAGGATTTCTTGATTCTTTTAAGTAGCCTCTTAGGTTTGTGCTAAAGGGTAGTTCCCATTCTGAGGTTCATGCTGCAGTATCAGGAGATAATCTGGCACAGATTCTGGTAAAAACTCTGGACTCATGTTTATCTGCTATATTTAGGTTTATTTTATCTTGTAAATGTGTGCCAAAGCACTTGAAGAGGCAGATCCGAGGATGGGAATCAGTAACACAGGAAGGGGAACCAGCAGGCTCATAGTGAGAGAGATAGTGAGTGCCTGCTTGAGAAGCTGCTTAGCATCTGAATGGGAAATGTTTGAATGTGGGAAGAGAATCCAGCACAGTGCCACTGATCAGCTAGGAAAGGCTGCTGTCAGACAGTGCAAAAATGGGGATCTGAAAGGCATTTGGGCAGCTTTATTAGGAAAAGAGAAAGAGGGAATAAGCAGAAATAATATAAATAATGTTAAGTGAAGCCACTAGAGATGTGCAAAACAAATCTGGGGCATAAGTTGCCTGATTCCCAATGTGTTGTACACATGATATGAATATTTTTAATGATTGATTCTGTTTGTTTCATAGTGATTTATTTTAAAAACTAAAGAAATCTCAGTATTAAGGGTTCCATTTTTACTAAGTTATTATTTGTCTGAATGAAATCCAATGAGAAGTCAAAAGGAATTTTTCTTGGCTGCTTCTATTTCCTTTCCCTTCAAGTAGGGGAGCAGTGTGGGCTGTGTGTTGTTTTCAAGCATGTTTTGATTGTGTGTGATAGTAAAAAAAATTAATGTTGATGTTTTGTCCTTGTCATGATCAGGAGAAGTGTTTGACTATCTAGTTGCACATGGAAGAATGAAAGAGAAAGAGGCTCGTTCAAAATTCAGGCAGGTATGAAATTAATGTGTTCATTCTTTTTTTTTATTTTGATTTACATTGTTTTCAGATAGACATGAGCATGAGCAAACTTCTTCTACTTAACAAGAAATTGTTTTGATAATATTTATTAAAGCTGCAGTGGAAAAAAATCCCAGAAGAGAAAAGTACCTGCTTCCTAGATACTGTCTAAAAATAGTAAAATTGTTTTACATTTTCTTTTAGTCAGTGTTCCTAAGAGTCACTTTTTTTATTGTGACTCACTTGAGATTTAAATCTTTTTCTGAATATTTTAGAATTTTACAGCTGTTATATCTGGAGATGTTGATGTCATGACAGTCATGTCACACTGTTCTGTATGAAAGCTATTCTGTAATAGGCTTTTATATTCTTATTACAACTTTCTCATCTTAATTCTTTTCTTACCCTGGTTTTAGTGGTTGTTTTGGAAAAGCTTTAATCAGATAAATATATCAAGCTTGGTGTTTTTCAGGATTAAGTTATATAATTTAGATATATATATAATAATATATGTTAAGTTATATAATTAACATTTAAAGAAACTGCTCTTAACTTGATGTTTCAGACTTCATTTTCGTTGTGTATGTGGAAGATGTGAAAATGTTGAATTAATTGTTCTGCTAGGGATGAATTGCAATGATACACAGTTGATGTTTTAGAAGATAAAATCTGAGATGATGTATCTGGCCACTGGCTTAAAGGGTGGATTAATTTCCTTTCAATAGTTATTGCTATTGGTTGATTTGCATTTTAAAAAAATGTTTCTCCAATTGTCTTGAGTGGTATGTACTATTCCTTTTAGTAGGAAAATTAGCTACTTATAGGGACTTTATAGTTTTGGTATCTAAACTTTGATGAAAGAAATTTGGATGACTATTTTAAGATAAAAACTTTATTTATTAATTTCTTACATTCTAGTGAATCATATCAGGAAACAAAATTACTAAATTTTACGCAAAAACTTATTTTTTAATTTGAAATAAAGTATTTCACTGATGATCTTGGTGTTTCAGATTGTATCTGCTGTACAGTATTGTCATCAAAAATGCATAGTTCATCGTGATCTTAAGGTAGGTTGTTGCTTATTTTACTTTTTGCTGCCTATCCTACAGAATTAATTTCATTCTATATATTGGACCTTGCCACTGACTGTGAATGCCTCAAATATATGAATAAGGGAACTCTCACTTGTATTTTATTCTCAATTTCCTGAAGCACAAAAATAATATAGCTTGCCTGTTGGAACAGGGGGGAGACAAGAATAGAGCATGTGTTAGTTTCATTCCAGTTTTGGATTTAAGAAAAAGACAGGCTCTCCAAAGAATTATACCTGCTGTCATGCTGGTATCTACACAGTGAAGCTGCAGAAGATCAATTGATACCAGCCATCACAACTTAATTAAAATATTTTCAGTTAAAGTATATTGCAAAGATATATAAACCAGTGTTTCCTTAGTGATTTATAAGTAGTATGTTAGGTTTTTAATCTGTTAGAGTTTATGGTTTGTATTTTAGTGTTTAATTTGGGCAGGAAAAATCAATTAAGGGTAAACAGAAATTAGCTGGTTTGTTTTTGGTTTTTTTATCCTTTTAAATAATCTATCTGTGTAAACCACCAGACTATATTAAGAGTTCAACACATGCAGGTACAACCTAAGCCTTGCCTGAAGTTGTCTTCATGCCAAGTTTAGGTATCATGGGACTTGGACATCAACCTCACCCACTTAAAAGCCGTCTTGTGCTGTTGCTTTGATGTCTTTGAACATTTACAAAGAAAACACTAGTGTAGGTTCTTTCTTGCTTATCTATCTGAATACTTGTGAAAAGCTGAGGTTGAATAATTCCTATGGACTTTTTTTCACCAGTATCTTTTGTCTTATAATGCACTGCAGCATTCTTTCAACCTCATTCTTACAAATCTGTTCCCTGATACCTGTCAATCTGCCAGCTCCTGCATGCACATGAGGATGGATAATAAATACATCCTTTTCTGCTGAGTTGTTCTTGCCCCAGGAGTGTTGTCATCTGATGGTGGAGATGACTGCCCAGCACTCTGAAGTCAGAATGCAAAGAAGGAAAAGGGTTGGATCTCACCAAAATCTAGATTAAAAAAAATTCCTCCATGTCTTGCCTGACAGTTTGGAGCCTATGAATGTTTTGTCAAACTCCCTGGATCTTACTGCAGCCACTGCTTTTGAGCTTTGCAGAAGGCTGCACCCTGGCCAGCCAGGTCAAGCCCTTCACTGGTTCTTTTGGTTCCACACTCAGCTGGGAGTAGGGAGCCAGCCACCTCCTCGTGCTTATCTCGCTCTGGCTCCTTCAGCCCAGCTATTTGACTGAATCTTGCTGCATTAACCCCTGCAGTTACTCAGCATCCTGTATCTTGCTCTTTCTCCAGGAGCCCCTTAGAGTCTCCACCTCTCTCCCATTTCTTAGTTCCATAGTGCACACAGCTCACAGGCCGTGCTCTCGAGCCTATGCGTAACAGCTTTGCAGCATTAACACAGGAACTACCTTCCACGAGGAGTCTGCTGCTGATCTCCTGCCTGTTTGCAAGACAGCCAGGCAGGCTCCAAAATAACTTTCATTTGATTTTTTTCTCTCTGTCTTCTCTTGGCTGGAATTATGCTAGACTCATTTGAAAAGTTCATAGTAAAGTGTGGTTGAGAGCCAGTCAGCCTAGCCGATGAAAAATACATTTTCCAAAGGAAAAAAAGGCTAAATGTGTGGCTTTGAGGAGGTGTTCTTGCTTCATCTCTTCTTTCCAAGTGATATGACATCTCTGTCTCGTTTAAAACTCTTCTCATGGAGCTGTAGAGATGGAAAAAGCAACTTTAAAGTGGTGTCTGCATTCTCATCTGCTTCTGTTGACTCTCCATGGTATCAGCACATTGAGCAATTGATACTGCAGCACAACAAGGCAGAGGTCTAGCACCACTTTGGATATTTTTGATAAGACTTTTGGCTTTAATAACAGGGTAAACTATTATTTACAAGTTATTTCAGACTAAACTGGAGCGATGTGTAAGAAAATATGCAAGTTTGTCCAGGCTATTCTGGTAGAAGAATTACCTCCTTTTAACTTTGTAATTATAAACAAGTTGTGTAGAAAGGGCTGCAATCAATTCCATCTTTGCTCATCCTGTGATGGACAGAACTTATTTTTTCAGTTTATATTTTTTGCTCTGAACGTGCAATCAACAAAAGCATCATCTTTCTATTTGCCATATTAAAAAGGTCTTTTGGTGTTCTTGTCTGAAGTAAGGAACCTGAAAGCATGGGGCACTTGGGTAGCAGAGTACTGTTGAACTAGGAGGACTGTTGTAATCACAGAGCAGCTGCACTGACAGTACTGTTTTCACCACAAGGAAAATGAAGTCTTTGTGAAGTAGTGTAGAAGGCTGTCAGCTCTGGAAAACAGCTCTGTGAGTCTGTCTGCAGGCACATCAGCTGGATCCAGCTGGAATTACAGGTCATGAATTGGAAAAATAAAATATTTTCCAGGACAGAGTTGGTAAAAATGGGCTGTATTTTACTCCTGATAAAGGCTAAACTGTGTTGTGCAGCTACTGGCTTGATATACTGATAGTTTAATTGTCTCCTGTTCACTGAGTGTAAGAAAAAATATTAAAAATAAACTCAAACAAACCCAGACAAAATCATATTTATGCTTTTAAACAGCTGACAATTAGATTGCTGCTTCTCTGATTGTGAGCTGAAACATCTTTATGTTTTCTGGACTTAATTCTGAGTACATCATCTGATGAGAGATGTCTCTTTGCTATAAAACTGTTGTTTGGCAATAAGGGGAACCCTCTACTCTGGTTAATATCTGGCCTCCTATTGAAAAAGTAGGATTACGGCACTGCTTGGTGCTGTCTTGTGTTGCTGACATGCAGATCAGGAGCTGGGACCCAGTTAGATAAACATTGCCCAGTTCTGCTGCACTCCTTGCACAGCATCCTTGCATTTTGAGAAATCACTTTATTCCCCCAATAATTTATTAGTATTTCTGTAATTTCACCCTTTTAATCTTCTTACCTACCTGTGATACTAAATATAATACGCTGTTTACTGACTCTCCAGGTACCTGTACACTTGCATCTATGTATATGTGATGCACTGCATTCACATGATTGCTGCATAGGCATTAATCTTAGATGTACAGAGTACATTCTGTGTGAAAAGAATTAAATACTTGAGTGCTGACACCTTGGTGTTGCTGCTGCTGAAGCAAAACTAATAATAAAAGGGAGAAGATTTTTTGGTACAGAATGCTAAGGTACAGCATGTAGCTTGAAGTGTTTCATCTTAGAAGAAGGTAACTTCTTAAGTCTTAAATTCCTTCTAACATTTACTCTGCCATAATGGTAGATGATGTCTAGGATTAGATTTACTCTCCTTGGCACCAGAAATTGGCATGAACCTGTCAAAAGCTTCAACAGCTATTCTGAGACGTCTAGATACTTCACTCTAAAGCTGAACTACGTTATTTCTTCCAGAAAATAAAATGTTCAGTTGATTCACTAGCTGACTTTTAAGTTTGTTTAGCTGCTTTTTAATAGTTATATTTTCTTGAATAAACATTGCTGATTTTAGTCCTCATAACATACTAGGAGGGGATTAGTTTATTTTATTCTGCAAGAAAGAGGCAGATGGTGAACTGTTTTAGAAGAAACATTTTTGTATTTATTGATAAATTATACACTGTACTATATATATGTATTTATACTTACTCTAATACAAAAATTGTCCTCTTCCTCTTATTTTCCTCTTAGGCAGAAAACCTTCTGCTTGATTCAGATATGAATATAAAAATTGCAGACTTTGGGTTTAGTAATGAGTTCACGGTTGGTAATAAACTGGACACGTTTTGTGGCAGCCCGCCTTACGCCGCTCCTGAACTTTTCCAAGGAAAGAAATACGATGGCCCTGAAGTGGATGTCTGGAGCCTTGGGGTGATTTTGTACACACTAGTGAGTGGATCACTGCCGTTTGATGGTCAGAACCTAAAGGTACAGTTACAACATGAAAGCTTGGCTTCTGCTGGCTGTTAATCTGTGTCATGAGGAGCTCATCTTTTAAAATTCTTACTTGACAGGAGCTGAGGGAGCGAGTACTGAGAGGGAAGTACCGCATTCCATTCTATATGTCCACAGACTGTGAAAATCTACTGAAGAAGCTACTAGTACTGAATCCAATAAAACGAGGCAGCTTGGAAGTAAGTAATTTTGTCTTGGAGAAAAGGGGGTTCAAATTATGAAAGCATAAAATACAACAGTTGCTTGAGGATTCTTGATTTTTCAGGATAGATGCCTTCTTCCTGTTTTGAGAGCCCAAAAGTCTTCAAAAAGAAAAAAAAAGGAAATGCCCTAGAAACAGTGCAGGTTGAAAATAGAAAGTGTTAATCAATGAAAATCTAACCTTAATTGCAGCTGACTAATGACTAAATTAAGAGCATTTCAAAGTGCAAACTGTTCCCACTTGTTTCAGTCAGATAATGGAGCTGGTTCAAAATCTGTGGAAAGCAGGACAAGATTGTAAATATCTTCCTGGAGTATTTCAGAAAAACAAGTAGCATAAGCTTTTTTGACTTCCATTTTCATGACTTCTTGAAAAAGATAAGTACAAGAATAACTAGCTGATGGAAAAAAGTGTGGCCTTTTTTGTTTGTTTTAGTGCCATAACACATGTAAACTCTAAGAGCTCTGTGAATGATATGCTAATAATGGCTAGTAATTTCTGTGCAAGCCTTTCTTCTCCCTTTTCGGGTAGCTTTGTTTCTGAGTATCTGGAAAATTTATAATAATTTCTGCTGTGTCCCTCAGGTAAAATCCATTTTGGGGATTTCTAATAAGTTATGATTGTTGTTGTTAGTAAATTAGGTTTTCTTTCCTTTGGATGCAGAGATTATCTGTGTGCAAGTTGTAAGGTGTCTAAAAGGTTCAGTGTTTTTAAGGGGCTGTTTTGTTCAAGATTGATGTATTGGATAGTACTTGTGCATAGCTGATATTTAACAAATAATTGGTGTACAGTTCACTCTAAAAGCTGCCTGGTTCTATTGTGTGAATTCTTTAATAGGGAGAGATTTTTTTAAAATAACATCTACTTACCATAGAGATGAAAGTAGAGCAGAAAATAAATAGAATACTTCTTAAATAGTATTTGCATGAGTTAATCACTAGTGACTTTTGTTTCATCTTTCTACACATACTTGTGCAGCAGTGGATGTGTTCCAGTGAATAAATCTCATTTAAGCAGCTTTTTATTTGTTGTGGCATAACTTATGCTTTCTGGCATGGATGCTACCTGTGCAAGGAAGCATGCACTCACTGAGCTCTGTCTGCAGGCAACTCATTCTGAGCTGATGCTGGTTTATGGCTTTTTCTAAATAGTTTTAAGTTGAATAAAGTCTGTGCCAAAGAGAGTAGTGAATGATGGCTTCCACATTACTGATATGTGCTCATTATATTCTGTGATTTCTGTCTAAAAGACATAACGGTAAGAGTGTAGTCAAAGATCACTGATTCAAAGATCACTGTTTACCTGTGTCATGTTTAGGCTTTAGGGAAGTAGCTTTTTCTTTTATTGAATTTTCCTCTGGATTTTCAGCAGTTTCTCTTCAAATCTAATTTCACTTTTATTCTAGGTATTGTAGTGTTATCCAGTTCTTGTAAAAATCCTTCCTGTCCCTGGAGAGAGGTATTGGATAGCAGCCTCACTGAAAGGCTGAGGTTGTCAGATTGTGTGAAAGAGAGCGAGTAAATGTTATGTGTGACCAAGAGTCTTGAGCCAGTTCCAAAATATTGATAACAGACATTGATCTGTATGCTAACCTGAGAGGGAAAAGAGAGCCATCACAACCTTTTTTTTTTTTAAAGGAATATTGCTGAGATCACATTTGCTGAATTAAAAAGTGTGGTATGTGGTTTGGAAAGAAATTTCTGTCTGAGCACTTTTAAAAATACATGTTTAGAATGAAGGTATACTTTTGTTGGAAGCTTCTAAAAGTGGAAAGACAATGTCATCTTAGGTGGGGAGATTTTTTTGTGCTTTGCCTTTTGATTATTTGCTTAGTCCCAGCCATACATCTTCGCAGTTCCCATGCATATTTTTGGCAGACCATCCAAAAGGATGTTTGTCAGTGACATCAGCGTTAAAGCTGAGATCCACACAGGATCAGTACTGTATGGGTTAGGCTTAGCACTTATCCTCTAGTCAGGACCAGGCAAATCTTTATTAAAATGATTCCTCTAGACTTTTTCATTGTTGCAGCTGAGAAGAAGCATTTTAGAAACAAGAGAATGTTGATATAAACAAATCTACCCAGGAAGAGATGGGAAAAATATACTGTCAGAAAATATCTCTTAACTGTCAGGATTTCAAAAAATTCCTCTTTCCTTCTCCGCCAGTCTTTAATTCTTTTGCATGGTGTTGCTCTGAAATTCCTCCAGAGCAGATTTCTAATTAGAGTGTAATAAAGCAAAATTATTTTGGCACAGACAGGACTTGAGCCAGACCAGATTTTTATTAGATAGTTTTCCTGAAAATTGAGGAAAATCTCATCAATAATATCTAGCTGATTGAAATTTAGTTTGGGTTGATGTTTAAGAAGTACCGTTTGGGTCCGTTTCTAAATATTCTGACCAAGGCTGTTGCTGTTTAATCAGCTGACCGAAAGCCCAGCAGATCTTACACAAATGTAGTATTGATCCTGGAATTGGATTGTTTGTGTCACTTCAAAATGCTTGATTGTAAGAGCCTGTTTAAGAGTTGTACAATAACTCAGTGTGCCTCTGAGATCATGTATTTCAAAGACAGAAGCCAGCAGAAATGTAGATACTTAACAGATGGAAACAGAGAGTGGATTACATTGAACTCTAGATCCACCTACTGAAGAGACATGAAAAACTAAGTGGGAATTTTCAGGCTTGTCTGTTAATTCAAGGAGGATCAAGAAAGGGAGGTAGAATTTGAGCAGTGATTTGTCATCCACTTCATCGTCCTTAAATTTCAGATTTATTTAACAGTATCTTTAAAAAATTGTGATTGCAGAGACTGCATAGTACTCTTTGGGGAGGCTCTCTCCTGCATGGCTACAAATACATAATCCAAGTCTGTTGTCAAGTAGACTCATGCTCTGTGTGTCAGAAATGCCATATAGCAGTATGTGTTCACAATCCCTCTTTATCCCCTCAAAAGCCAAAAAAATCAATTCCGTGATAGAACAAATCTTTAAGTGTTATTGTCAGCAAAATGGTAATTGGCACAAAGTTCTGTATTGTCCTTGTAAGGGTAGACCTATTGGGGTCTGTAATTGGGCAGCAGCCTTACACACAAAGAATTTGGTTATATCAATGGAAAATTGAGTCTTTGGCTCTTTATGAGAAATAACTTAATACAGTGTTTGAAAGGCATATTTGGAGCCTGTGGGAAACTTGATTTGCTGGCTCTTGTTTCATTCTTGTGTCCATGTAGTGAGCAGTATTAGCATCTGTCCCTGAAGAGACTTGTGCCTGTTGCTGTAGGAGGGAAATTTATTTTAGCTGTTTAAAGATGAATATGCCCTTAAGGAGAAATCGTGATGTTAGGTATTCCAGACAATCAGTCTTGAAGGCCTACAAAAAGATCCAGGTTACAACAGAAGGAAATTTTCCAAAGAAGGCAAGAGAAATTTTTGAAGTAAATAACTGCATAGCATAGAGAGAGTTAAGAGTTATTTCTCCCTCCAGCCAAACTTGGAAACATATTTAGGTCAAGTGCAGTGAGAAGATCCATAGGAAAAAATGACCAGTTGATACCATGATCTTGAAAGTAATGACTGTAGGAAGCATCAGCATATTCCTGAATTATTCCTTAGTTTCTGAAGAGTTCCTTTGCTATTATTTAAAGGAGCTCTTTATCATGACAGAGCTAGTATTACATTAACATCTTAGGATGTTAACCAAGAGGAGCACATGAGTGTCAGTCACTGGGCAAAATGAGATAAGAAATCAGTGGAAGTGAAAGGTACAAAATGAAAGGCTTTGTTTTTCAGTGTTTTTTCCGATATTTTAGGCAGGGTGATTGTGTAGTAAATGGTAAATAGGAGGAATGAACTTAGGAGAATATAAAGATGTGAAAGATTTTAAATAAGATGCAAGGAGATGGGACAGACAGTATGAGGGACAGAGCAGCATTCAGATTATTATGAACTTCAAATTGCTTTTCAGCAGACAAGCTAGCACAAGTGTAATGGGGTATGGTAAAGGGCCTGTTGACCTAAAGCTCTTTTCATTCCTTAGCAAATCATGAAGGATCGGTGGATGAATGTTGGTCATGAGGAAGAAGAACTAAAGCCATATACTGAGCCTGAACCAGATTTCAATGACACCAAAAGAATAGGTAAGACTTTCAGAAGGGTGTTGCATCTGGTAGACACAGGCAGTTTTATCTTGGAATGCAAACTAAACTCTTAAGAATTTGACCTACAATCTCATCATACAAGTAAAATGCATTCTTTTTATCTAAATGAGAAATGCTATTACAGTGGTCTCCTTATAATTACTGTTGTGACTTCACTGAGCTGACATCAATCTACAAGCACAGCAAAAGACCAATAAGACTACAGAATTTAACAGAATGAAAGAGATTTTATGAAGGCAACCCTACTTGCCTGCTGGGGTTAGAGAGAGTTACTGTATTGGCCCAGTAGCTGTTCATAGTGTTTATATATGTTTCTATTTGCCAGTGCTTTATTTTTTGTTGAATAACACTGAATGTTGTATAAATTAGTTAAGAGTTGTATAATATAGTTGGGAGTTTTCAAGATGAAAATAACAGTGAAAGAGAGGAGTTTGTAGCATGTTTTGTTTTTGCACAGCAAAGAAAACCTCAGTGGGTTGAGTTGAATCTTAGTTACTTGTAAATTATAAGGCTGTTTTTTTGTTTTCACTTAAGTTGTCAGTAAACCCAAACACTTATTCTGCTGATATATCTGACTCTTTTTACTTTTAGACATTATGGTCACAATGGGCTTTTCAAGAGAAGAAATCCATGAATCTTTAGTAAATCAAAAGTACGATGAAGTCATGGCTACTTACCTGCTTCTAGGTAGAAAACCACCTGAAGTAAGTGCTGTTTACATTTTCTGGTTTGGCCTTTATATGTTGCTGGGTTGAATGATGTTTTTATTAATTATTTTGTAACTTTTTAAAAAAATTGTGATTGATAACTTATGAATGTTTTTACCTCTTCCTATCCTCTTGGATATCTTGTTAGTTCCCATACGAAGAAATAAATTAAATCTCCAGTATGTTCATGCTTGCTTGTAAACATGTTGAGCTGCTTTTTTAAAAAGCTGGCTGTTAATCTGAAGTTATCTGCCATGACTTCCAAGTGCTGAGTTTTCTTCTTGTCATGTGTGTTTTCAGTTTAAAATCTGAAATAATAGGATTTATTTTTCTGACTACTCAGATGTGACATCCTTTATTTCTCAGAAATGTGCTCATCCTTTCTCATTCATATACTGTTTTATAGTATATGAAATTATTCAATATGTTATTGCATTGCAGTCATTTATAAATTGGTGGCAAAAAATCTTGTGATTGTTTTGGAACTAGAAGGATCTGTAAATCTTTTGGGACCACATGTATTTTTCAAGAAATCAGAGACCAATGTTTTATTTTTGAAGGAATTTTTTCCCTGCTGCTTCGTTGGCCTTCCTTCAATTCCAAGAAAGTGTAAATCTGATATGTGCATCCTTGAGTGCATTTTCTCACATCTCTGAGCCAGAATTCCCATGTGATGGCAGAGGATGGAGGGAATGTGTCTAAAATCATTTTAGCTCAAATTGCTTGGAAGAGGATATTTGTCTTTTCCTCTGCTCTTACATAGAACTTGCGCTTCTTAGATATGAACAAATCAGTGACTGAGTTACAGACCTTATAAAGATGTTTTGAAAGCCATAAAGAATCCTTTAGTCACTACTTGCTTTTTTAGTCCTTCTGACTCAGTCCAATGCATTTTAAAATTGTTCCGGAGCTATGAATGCTCTTAGGCTTTGAAATGAAATTTAAAAAGGCAGGGAAAGCCATTCTGTGGCTTCAGTTTCAATATAGCACCATTTTTGTTTCTGTCAAGATTCTTGTAATTTTGTTTTGAGCATTCATTAACTATGTAGCTTTAGCTACTTGTTTTTAAAGCTCATTAAACACAGTTAAGTGACAAAAAAGTGACAAAGTTAATCTTAAGAATATTCAGCTCTGGATACAATGTTAAATTTTTTAAAAGCACCTTTGATTGGAACTTTTTGCTTTATAATGGTATAAAAGTACTGGTAGTGTTGAATTTTGTTTATGGTTTGAAAACTGTTTTCCTTGTAGTTTGAAGCAGGTGATTCCTTGTCCAGCAGCAACTTGGGTCAAAGGTCTCGTCCCAGCAGCGACCTCAACAACAGCTCGGTGCAGTCTCCCGCTCACCTGAAGGTCCAGCGGAGCATCTCCACCAACCAGAAACAGCGGCGCTTCAGCGACCATGGTGGGGATGACGTTCCAGCAAGTCAAGTTACAGACACAGCTTAGTGGGAGTGGACAGGGTTTTGTAAGCCTGGCAGGGTCCCCACTCTGTGCATTTGTTGTGTAGCTCATTGTGATGTGTCTCTGGACAAATATTTCCATGGTAAATCTGGATCCATGCACCTCGCAGATTTAATTCTTTGGGCTTGATACGTGGTTAACTCACTAAATGAGATGCTGAGGGTGTTTTCTGTTTAGGAGCTAATGGCAGGTATTGTCCTGGATAGCCCCAGGGGCACCAAGCCAATTATGTTATCATTACACTTGGCTGTGGGGCCAAATTGTTTCCTTCCAAGAGACAACAATTTTACCAAGTATTTGGGAAATGTTTTCAGGTGAAAATGCCTCTATCAAAAAGGAATACATATTTAAAACATATTTAAAACATTAAAGGAAAGTTGGTTTTTTTTTCCCTCAGCTGTCAAATTGCAATAAATATTTCTAAAATGCTTGACCCTTTTTTCTGCATAACTTACATAATTATTTTCTGCGTTTTTGTTAGCTGATGTGATTTTATTTCAAAGGAATGTAAAAGTCTACTGATGGAGGAGTTTTCCCAAAACATTTAAAAGAAGGATGAGGGGAAAAGAATTGTGATATTTTCTAAGTATAAACATGCTTGTAAACAAAGTAGGCCTAGGGTTTTCAGGGTAAAATAATCTTTATAGTATTTAGAGAGAAAGGTATACAGCAAAAAATACTAAAAAAGAATTTGAAGAACATAATTCCTTTTTTCATAATATTGTACAAATTGCATGGATTTACAGTGAGAACTAAAATGCTCTTCTAGGTTTTACATATTGATGTGAAATGGGAAGTAATTCTGAACTGCAAATTGGTGGTGAAGAGTGAGTGGGTAAAAAGAACACAGGCTGTCACAGCTCGATTTAGTAGGCTGGTCTGTGTGCTGAGTTTGCCGTCAGAGTTGTTCAAATGCTTTTTTTGGACTCGGGGAATTATATTTAGACTACTTTGGCCAAGAAAAATGCAGTGATTATTTTTAGTTCTTTATTAATTCTATTTTTATTTGGCAGTTGGCCCCTCGATTCCTCCTGCTGTGTCATACACAAAAAGGTCTCAGGCAAACAGTGTGGAAAGTGAACAGAAAGAAGACTGGGACAAGGATGTCTCACGCAAACTCGGCAGCACTACAGTGGGATCCAAAGGAGAGATGGCTGCAAGTCCACTTGTGGGTCCAGAAAGAAAGAAGTCAAGTGCAGTTACCAGTGTGAGTTGGGTGTGCTTTGAGCTTGTTATATTTGTTTTTCCCTATTTAAGCAAAATGTGCAGCACAGGATTACTATAGACATAATGGGTACTGAATAACCACTAAGTCTATTTCTGGTAACTTTTCCTGGCAGACAGAAATAGGCTACAGTAGATGCCTTTTAAAATAAACCTTTTCCTTCCCCCCCAACTTTACTTTTTCTAACACTGACATAACAGTAAACATGAGAATGTCTGCACTTGGGCAAACTTCATTTTCTGTTAAGAAACATACTGGATATTTAAGGAAAGAACATAAGAATGGAGCCAATATGGAGTGCCCTTTATCTGGTTTCTAATGCTTGTCTATCTACAAGGAACTTAAGGGATTTTTGATTCAGAGATTTCATTTGATTAATCCTACATAATATCTCTCATGAACTTTCTCTGTAAATTTGGTTGTTTGGTTCTCTGAAACCACTTCATTCTCACTCCATTTTGGAAATGGAGTTCCATTTGCAGTTCCATGAAACGTACTGATATGATTTACAGCCTGATTGTTGTATTAAGGAACTGGACTACCGAATTAATAATTTCTTAATGCTTCTGTTGTGATATTCAGAGTTCTGTATACTGTTACCATATTACTGCCTCAAACACCTCTGTTCCAAATCAGAGAGTCTCTCTTCTAATGTGAAAGCATCTACTTTGCCTTTTGGTAATTCCTGTGCAGTAGGATTGGTGTTTAGGATTCACAGTGAAAAAATACTGCATTATGTTTAAACAGCTACTTAGGAGCAAGAGCTCACGTGGGAGAAAAAAGTGTGCATGAATCATGATTTAAGATTCAAGTATACTTTGTGCTATTTAGGAGACATTGTCTGTTAAATACAAAAACTCTTGCCATCTTTTAGTGCAGTAGACTGGCAGCAGGAATCTCATTATTCTCATTATCCTTTGGGATTCTACGTGCTCCCATCTTGGATATTCTGGAAAGATGATGTGCATTTCTATTAGAATTTTCTGAAAGTAAAATAAATGCTGAAGTTCATTTTACTCCTAGTGTTCTGCAGGCTGTGTCTGCAATGCATCTGCACATGCTTTAATTTATTTTTTTAAAATTTTAAATAGGGTTGTTGTCTCCCCACCCCCTCAAAAGTCTTTGAAATTATGGCTGTGTGGATTGCATGCAGGAACTTTGAGTCTTCTAAGATTAGATTTCCTATCTGAGCTTTCTCAAAACTATATTGCCCCAAAGCTGATTAGAGTCATGTGTGGTACAAGCTGATATGTCACAAGCATTTCTCTGCTTTGTGAGAACTAATTAAATGGAGTATCTTGGCTATGAAGAATGAGAAATTGATTTACTGGCTAATGGCAACTTCAATATTTGTGCATTTTTAGCTCTGTGACTATTCTGGGGACTTTGAAGGGTTTTGTGATGGGCATGATTAGTGAATATTGGTATCTGATATTACAATAGTTCAAGGTTGAACAGCTTACACTGATAGTGAATATTTTTGTTTAAAACTCAAACATTTAAAGTGAAAAAAACTAATTTAATGTGGATAATTTAAAAATATTTTTGTGTAACTTTGTGGGTAACATGATGTTCAGAAAGGCAGAATTTCTTGAAAATTTATTTAGCACCTTCCGTCATGTAACTCGGGAGAGTTTAATTTCAGAAACTATTATTGCAGTTGTTAATCTTCCTTACAATTTGGTCTTAAAACAGTTTATTAAGTGGTCTCTGTGGGGTCATATTAATGCTGAAAAACTGTAGATGAGGAAGACCTAAACATAGTTTAAAACTAAACTTGCAGAGTTCATGATGTCCTGTAGTAGCTGAGTCTAGGGTATTTGAAATCTTTTGCCAGCAGGCATCAGAATGTTATGTGTAATGTTAACAAAGTGCAACCTCTCCCACCCCAAATTCAGTATGTAGTGTATTACAAAGTGAGAGTTATATGTCCTGTATTAAAGCTAAGCCTTCAGCAGCTAACCTGTGCTTGGTAGGGATGGAGACTATGCACTTATTTTATGAAGTCTATCCAAACTTAAATTAATAACAGAAAGAAATACCATCAGTGGTTTTGTAACAAGATGTATTTGCCATATTACTGCATCACAGTTTCTGGGTTTACTGACATAGATTGACAGTATTTCTGTTTTGCTCTTGAAAGCCCTTTTGACAGGGGCAACAAACTGGAGCCCTTGTTGGAAAATTATGATGTGCAGGAAAGCCTTTTAGCCAGCCATAGGTGTGTTCTCTGGGATCCTAGTTTGTTTGATCTCAGGGACAAATAAATACAGGAACACAGTATGTGGGTATTGCGTAATAATACTTAGTAAAGCGTGTGTCAGCAAAATTAAACTTCCTTGTGTTCTTTCAGTGTATTCTCAATGGTGCAGTAATGAGATGGTGAATGAGCTATTGGAAAAAACAGCTGATGATATAAATGATGTGTGTTGACAGATTGACTTAGTGCATTTGAAAGCATTAACAATATACATAAGTGGCTGAAACGCTGTTTTGATTTGCTTATTCCAGTGCTTAGATTTTTGAACAACATGATATACAGTAGAAAGTATTTAATTTAGTCTTAATTCTCTTCTAGAATAATGTGTTTTCTGGTAGTGGAATGACAAGAAGGAACACTTATGTTTGTGAACGTTCTTCAGATCGCTATTCTGCAATACAGAATGGGAAGGACAACAGGTATTGTTCAACTTCCTTTGTTTATTAGTTTGGGTACAAGAACTGAGGCACAGAAGAAGCAGGTTTTGCAAAATACCATTTTATATCACGGTATGAAATACATGTAGTCCAGGTGTATGTTTTCATCTTCCACTGCTGCTTCTTTTTGATCAATTTTTGAAGCTAAATGTGTCAGTTGGCATTTGCTTCTTTCCATGGGATCACATTGATTACTGAGGGTTGTCTTCCAACACAGGATGAAGTAACTGTGCTAACAACTAATTGCTAAGTGGGCAGTTGTGCTATGGAGAGCTTCAGATGGATTACTCTGGCAGTGTAGCCTGATCCTTTTTCATTTCCCCCTAACCACTCAAAGAGCTGAAATGGTTAAAATTTTTTAACTGTTTTCAATATACATTTTTGGCCTAAATAGTATTTTTATAGTGATTTTAATCAGTTTGTGTCTATTTGTGCAATGACAATGAAGTTTAGTATGTTTTGTAAAGTAGTATTGTATTTAACACTGCCAGTTAGTCTTTTTAAAAATCTTTTGTTCATCCTTGATGTTATTTAATCCTTATACTTGACTGAAAAATAAAGTACTGGCTTGAATAGAGAGTAATAAAAACTGGATTTTTTTTTATTTAGATTCAAATAACAGCTCTTACTCTGCTTTTCAAGCTATTCAAATACAGCAGTTACTGTCAAATGAATGAAAAAAAATCATAGCACAAAATAGCATAATCTAGTAAACTAGTTTTCTTTTGTTTTCTGTCCTAGTGTTTGAATTTTTTAGTGATGCATAAAATTTTTGAAATAAGGGAAGTGCAGGACTGTTCATTTACAGTCAAATGATGAGCTGTGGAACACATAAAAGACAACTATTTAATTAAACACTTAAAATTAGTTTTCTGCTTTTTAATGTACTTCCTTAAAGCATTTTAATTTCAAATTATTGGATGGGTGTTTTCAAAAGTGTTTGCCCAAAGTTTTGCATATAGTTTCAAATATTTGAATAAAGACAGTAACAATCCTTTTATTGTAAAAAAAAAAGCAGATATCAGATTTTTTTAGATAGAGGGTTATAATACACATATTACAATAGTTTTTCTGATCTGATGAAGATATTTTTCTTTCAAGAGATGTAATACATAAAATACTGCAAGGAAAAGGGATTTTTTAAAGTTTTTCGTTTTAAAGTTGATTTTTTCTATAGTATTGAAAGATTCTTAATCCCTGTTCCTTTCATGAGTGCAGTAATTATTGTGCTCAGTTCTTTGAGCATATTCTGAAAAATTAGGAAGAATTTTCTTTTGAGTTGAATTATTTGCTTTTCCTACAAGATGTTGTGTTGCTGTTGAATTTGGATTTGGTGCAGCTGAATGTCTTGTCATCGACTTATTCATCTCATGTCTTTACCTCTTTATCTGCTACAGATATTATTTAGCTGTGGGACTCCAATTGCTAATACATTATTAATGCAATTTCACTTATCCGTGTAGAGGCAAAGCTGTATTTTGCCTTAATTCATTCGACTTTTGTTTTAAAAATTAATGGCACAATAGTTTTGTCAGTACTTTCATCTTTCTTGCCACTTAAGGAAGGAGAAATAAAAGTACTGATAGAAGAAACTGTACTTTGAAAGGGGTGACTCAACCTAGCAATGTCTGGAGGACACTGTCCAGAGGAGGACAAATTGGTCCTTTAAAAACGAGTGACTTCTAAGTGATAATATGACAGCAGTTCTAAATGCTTCATGTTCTAGTTGTTTGTTTTAACTACAAGTAAGGGTATTCATGAATGGAGAGTCTATTTAATAAATCCATTTAAGTCTTTGGGAATTTCTTTTTCAGTATTTTTATGTCCTTGTATTCGTTGTAGTCTTTCTTTATTACCTTGAATAATGTGTGTGTAAGCTTTAATCTTGGCAGGAATGAAAAGGCCTAACTTAACATACGTGGAGAATTCATTTATGGATGAACATAATTTTCTTAGAATTCTGTATTTTTTAGCTAACTAAGGCAGCCTGGTCACTCAGTCTTCTATTTAATTAAGCAGCACTGCTGAGTTCTTTTAAAATAAGAAATCAGTTATTTCTTTTTTATAAGGGGTTTTACACTGCACTTTCTTTTCCCTTGTCATTTGTCCATCCCTGCTGCCTTGCTACCATGGAAAAGCCTGACGGAAATGTCTGCAAGCAGCACATCCTCTGCAGGCTCTGCAGTGGCCTCTGTCTCCACACGCCCTCGGCATCAAAAGTCTATGTCTGCCTCTGGTCACCCTATCAAAGTCACACTGCCAACCATCAAAGATGGTACTGAAGCTTACCGACCAAGGTAACAGAATGATGGGTGTTTCTTTATTGCTATGCACTTCAGAAGTGCTCTTGTTCAGATCGTGACAGACCTCAAAGTGTTTGTAATCCAGTCAAAACTGACACATTGCATTCTGGTTTTAAACAGCTTGCTCGAGTGTTGTGGGTATTACAGATGATTTAAACCTGATTTTGTTCATGGTACTTGTTTACATACAGTTAAAGAAGTTCCATGACTACATCCTTCTGGAAGCTTCTAGAAAACTTAGGTAGTTAAAAATTTAACTAGTTTAGATGGGACTGTACAACACAGGCCACCATACGTTGAAATTAAATACTGGAATGTTAACCTCTCTGATTTGTAGGTTGCTAAGCTTATTGGTGCCTAGAAGCACCATGGTATAGTTCTTCTTACTATTAACTGCCTGAATAGCTTTATACACTTATTTCTGTCAGGTTATGACTTAAGAAATATCCATTAAGTTTTTTGGGAGGGCTTGTGTTAAGGGTAATGTGTTAGTAAGGGTAAAAGTGTTAATGAACACATTTTTCCAGAAGAGAGCTGGGGACACTTTCAGATCTCACTACAAACTTTTTTCTACCTTTTTACCTTTTGTCCTATTATCTGTGTATACTTTTTTTAACAGCTCTAGAGATAAATTTAAAATTTATGCATCATTGAGGTAGAAATAATCAAGAGACATTTTCATTGTAAAATCAAAGAGAGTATAAATACTAAAAGCAAATCAGTGGTACATTCAGTTTTTAAGAAGAATCAAGAGCAGGTTTCTTTCCCCTCTTTTCAGAAACAGTTGTCATGTAGGAGGGCTTTTATCCCGGTCTTTCTCGTTATTTATGCTTTTGTTTTCCCAGCAGTGCAACTCAAAGAGTGCCTGCTGCCTCCCCATCTGCTCATAGCATTAGCACCACCACTCCAGACCGGACCCGCTTTCCCCGGGGCAGCTCCAGCCGCAGCACTTTCCACGGGGAGCAGCTGCGGGAGCGCCGCAACGCCACCTACAACGGCCCGCCCGCCTCGCCCTCCCACGAGACCGGGGCGTTCGCACACGCCAGGAGAGGGACGTCCACAGGCATCATCAGCAAGATCACCTCCAAGTTTGTTCGCAGGTTGGTACCTCGAGTTTCAAAAGAAAACAGAATTAGAAAAGCCCAGCCTGTGACAGGGACTTTAATTGTGAAATCTATCTGAAGTAAATATAAATTTAGTTAGAATGCTGCTTGAGTTGTGTGTTCCTTCCAGAATCTGCCTTGTTTCACTTCTGTGTATATATTGTAACCATTGTTTGACCAGCCATTCTGCTTCCTTATCTTCAAGGAGCAAGAGAACACAGCTCAAAAGTGTCTTTTCCTCCTGTTTCCTAGCTGTGATAGAATTAAATTAAAATCAAATTCATTAAAATGCTGAAAAGAGTGACTTCAAAATGAGTCATTATTTAATGTTAACAATATTTTACTTTTTTAATTGAATGCAGTTGTTGCAAGGGCTATATTTACACTCATTTTATTGCTGTACTTAAAAATAATAGGTATTCACAAGTTATTTCAGGTAATTCTAAAATCTGTGAATAAATGAGAAGTTAGAAGCAGGCAGAAGTCTGGAAGTGTGGAAATAATAGTATTTCAGTATCATACAGCCTGTTTTATTATGTCACTAGCTTCTTCAAATTGTAAGTTCAGGTTTCTGGAAGAAGAAAATCCACACATCCTGGATCTACATTCATTCCTGTGATGATGCTATCAGTAATAATCCTGTGAGGAAAGATGCTGTGAAAGGTTTTCAAATACACTGTTCAAGTGACTGTAGACTTAGCAGTCACAAGAGCTTTTGCAAAAGAGGACTTAATTTTCAGTTTGTCTCTTTCTACCAGTGATTTATCTGTTAATTCCCAAGCCTGTTTATGGATGTGTCCATAATGCATTCTTCTCAGTTTTACCCCACAATTACATCCTGGAAATTTCTCTTTGCTTTGCTCAATCAGGCTGTTGCGCACTGAATTCTACCATTTGTGTGCAGGGAAAAAAAAGATAAATTGAAAGTTAGGTTAAGCTCCTAGTTGCAAATTTGTAAGTAAAATACCATGAATTACATAAGGTGATATTTAAAAGGGAAGAGAAGAAAGCTGGAAATGCAGTAATGTTCCTCACAAAATTGATCTCACCTGGTGAGCTGATACTGCATCAGTATGTGTCTAAGTAATACCTCCTCTGAAGACCTAAAACAGAAGAAGTGTATGAATTATTTTCTTTTTCCAGAAACCTGAACATACAGGACTGTGAGCCTCCATTATTGTTATCTCCAGTACTTATATAGTTGTAAGGAAATAATTATTCTCTGATTTTAAAGAGAAAAAAAGTATTACAGCAAAGCTAGTAAACTGTGTAGATTTGTAAATGGGAAGAAAGATATTTTCTGTAGAGTAAGTAGTCGATTTCAAGAGTACAGGCTGCTTTTTTGTGCAATGGCTCCTTGTTTTTTACAAGGAATGGTATCTTGACTTTGTTTTTAAGAGTTAGATCGAATAAATAATATTTTCATTATCTTAAAATATTAAAATAATATTTTAGACTATGTGTTTAGAATTAAGATATCCTAAATTCATGTATTTTAAATTTATCCTTTATTATAGAAGATTTTTTACAATTTCCTACTATGTTTTATAATGTTAAAAGTATATTTTGTCAGCCCTGTAGGGTGTGTTTGCTTTGTTACTGGTGATGGTGGGGTGTTCTGTTTTTATTTTTTTTTTTAATTTGGGTTGCTTAAGACTTAATATCTGGGATTACATGGGTGGAGGTCCAGGGGGTTATTTTTTTTGCTGTTCTTTGAGTTGGATCACGTGACTTTGAACTTCTGTACTGTTCAGGAAATAATGATTTAAAGTATACTTTGACTAGAAGGTGTCAAAGACTTTTTTTACTAACTTTTGATAAGGGTAAATGCCTCTTCTGGTAAGTATATAAAATAAATGCATAATTAGAATGCTTAGTGAATAGGGTATTGAAGTGTTTTGAATCAATGGTTTATGTCAAATGATACTTCCCTGGTGTTAGTCACTAAAGTATTTGTGTTTTGAAGGTATTACATTAATCAGGTAATTGAAATTGGGTGCTAAATACTGATACAGCAGCACTAGGAACATACCTAGGTGGCTTACACAATCTGGGAATATATTTCAAGTTGCTTCATGCTAAAAAGACATAATATAAACCAGTTTCCTTGCAAAGCACAGCTCTAATGCAAAAAGTTAAAGATACATTCAATCTCACTGAAGTCAGTGTAACAGCTGATTTGCTTAAAAGTAAAGCAGATGTTGAAGTAACCTTCCTGAACTTGGGCTTCAAGCATTTGGTCTCACAAACTCTTAGGCACATCTTACTGTTAATTGCTTGAGTGTGCTTAAGCATGGGCTTGTCTCAAAGTGCTTTCAGGAATACACAAAGGCCTGACCCACAAGGGCGCAGAGTGGAGCTCCCCTGGACCACCTTGACCAACTGCTCCTCTGTGCTCGCTGGAATTACATGTGGCCATTGCTCTGTCTGCAGTAGGTTCAGAAGAACTTGTTAATTTTACCATCAATTGGTGAAAAAAATTAAACAGTTACACATCAGAGCTGGAAAAAATTAAGGTGTCATAAAGGGAAACTAAAAATTACAGCTGTGAAAAAATTATATTAAACAGTATTAGGCTTGACATTATTTATACTGATTTTTTTTTCATCAGTAGCTATTTAACATTGTTCTAGGTGTAGGTTTTCTTAACTTTTATTTTTCACCTTTATCATTGAATCTCAACCTTAACTTTGTTTTGAGGGATCCAAGTGAAGGCGAAGCCAGTGGCAGAACTGACACCTCAAGGTGAGGAGTCACTATTAATACTTCGCTCCTAGGTCTTTCGAATCAAGTGATTTCTTAAAGCCTTTTAAATCAAAATGTAAAAGAGAATAGTGGTTAAGTATTCTGTATTTCAAAATGTTTTCTGTTTGGGGGGAGGGGGTCTTGGCAAGGTCCTTTATATCCCTCATTTCTGCTTTCTTGCGAAGTATTTAATACAAAACTTTATGTAAGCATATTCCTTTGAATAATAAAGCCCCCTGTAGGAGTTAACCAATCCTTTAGGCACTTAAAATCATGTTTTGACTTTACAAATATTTAATGGTGTTTACTTTTGGTTTCAGTGGACAGTGTAAATACTTCGTGTGTCTGTGTGTATATATGTATCTATTAAATTTTTACTATAGTTACATACTGTGCTCATTAGTAAAGCTGCTGCTTGCCATAAGTAAACACCTTATAGTCCCTGAGAAATGAATGTCACTTGTTCTGAGAAATAAAGCAAGTGACATTCAGACAAAAGGGGTAGTGACTGCCAAATATTGAATTTCTGCGGCAACCACTGTACACAAATCTATATATGCTTTGTTAGCAATAAAACATTCCTTCATATGCTCATTTTCCAGTATATCTGCTCTTTTGCCATGTTTCAGCTTTTGGTGTGCTTAAGCACAGCGCATACCTCTTTATTTTTCTGCTCTCTAACGAACAGGCATTGTAGTTTGCATTCATTCTAAACCGGTCACTTACAGAAAGTATTGATATAGTTTTCAAAACAGCCTCTATTTAAAAAAAAATAAACAGCACATTCTTACACTGTATATAATACACAATGCATTTATCTAAGTTAGCCCTTTTCAATTCAGAGTCTCTTAGCTGTCAAATTCTTGGATGTAGAAAGGGAAAAGAGACTGAGTGTTGAAATGAAGTGTAAAGTTGCTTTCAGCTTTTGCTTTCATTCTTTAGCTTTCTCTGCTTTTTGTCATCCTACAGTGTCTGTTTTGGGCTAAAAAAGTCATTTGAGATCTTATCCCTGCTCCATCCCTTAATATCAATGCAGTTCTCTGGGGGTCACACAAAGTTGAATTAAAAGTGTTTGTTTTGACTCCTCTCTGAATAATGATAGTTTATAGACTCTAAATGAGAGCAGCACCTTTCCCCCATGGTGGATGTGGAGGCATCAGCATCAGGAATACCTGGGGCAAGAGCAGATACAGCTGACTGTGGAATTACTTTAAAATAATTAGTGCTGGTTCTCAAAATGTTTTCTGCAATGGAACAAGTAATCTATTTGATAATGAAGCATCAGACTAAGAGCATTAATTGGAAATTGCTCCCTTGCAATTTTGTCCTTTATCCAATAAAATAGTTTGTGTCTGTATTTGTAAAACACAAGTCGCTGTTTCTTACTTGTAAAAGCTGCTGGCTCTGTACTCAAATGGTGACCAATAGGCTGTTCACAGCCAAATTACAGTCCAAAATTCTGCCTCGTCAATATCATTGTATGTTAAAATAAAACACATTATTATAAAGTCTTTTGGCACAGAGAGAGGTCAAAAATTAAATAAATACAAAAGGGGGGGGAAGGCAGAAAAGAGGGGAGGGAATTAACTAAAGGCTTGTGAGTTGCAGGGTGGGATTTCTTCCTCTGCTGCTTTTACAGTATGATTTCTGCTTCAGGATTGTGTCCCTCAACTTCAGTTTTGTTGGTGTATGGCATGCTCCAGATCATGAAATCTGCAGAACTTCAGTCATGCTTTTACATAGATTCCACTTTCTTTGGAGCAGTATGGAGTAACGTGTGTCTGCTGCAGTTCCCATTGCACATGTTGTCATTAGAACATTGTAGAGCAGGGGTTTCCAAACTTGCTTTGCTGTGTGCCACTACCGTGGCACAGCGCTGTGCTGAGCACACGCGTGCGGCACGTGGGGCAGGGCTGTTCAGCAGAGCCCATCCCAATCCCTGAATTAGCTTGCCCGTGACTCATGGCATCTCAGTGGCAGTTTAGAAACCCCTGTTCAAGAACTGTATTTCTCTTCTCTCTCTCGGCTACGCTGCTCTGGTTTTGACTTTGCTGTGTGTCACTTGTTCCAGGAGTGTTTCTGGGGAGCCTAAAGACAGAGAGAAGGAGGATAGCAAAGATTCAAAGCCACGCTCCTTGCGCTTCACGTGGAGTATGAAGACCACGAGTTCTATGGACCCGAATGATATGATGAGAGAGATTCGGAAAGTGTTAGATGCCAATAACTGTGATTATGAACAAAAAGAGAGGTTTTTGCTTTTCTGTGTCCACGGTGATGCACGACAAGACAGCCTTGTTCAGTGGGAGATGGAAGTCTGCAAACTGCCACGATTGTCGCTCAATGGAGTTCGCTTCAAGAGAATATCTGGGACTTCTATCGCATTTAAGAACATTGCATCCAAGATAGCAAACGAGCTTAAGCTGTAAAGAGAACCTAAATTCTTTGGGATCAGGGAAGATTCATACATGATCTACACTTTGAATGTACTGGTTTCGCCTAATGTGATTGGCCTGTGAAACTCCCCATGTAGAAATTGCCCTTACTGCAATAAGGTTATACATAGTTATTCAGAATTGTAAAGTTAAATCCAGTATGACCTATATTAAATAACTGTAGCTAAAGAAGTTATGTTCACATGTACAGGTAAGTATATAGAGCATTCTGTTCATTTTATGTTCATAGAGTTGTATAATAAAAAGATGACTGCTTAAATTCAGATCTTGTATAGTTGTCTAGATTTCTGCACAGAAATGTATGTTTGATGCTTTGAGTTGGAAAAGTTCTTCCCTATCATTTACATTTTTGGTGGGTTTTATAAGTCTTACCTCTACCATGCGTTTTTTAAAAACTTGTGTCCTGAGTCAAATGCACAAACTAGTTTTCACAACTGTAGCATGACCATTTTTAATTATTTAAAAATTGTTCATGAGTTGAACCAAAAGTCGATGAATAATTGGCTTTTGTTCTACATGAGACTGTTCCTGCTTATCTTTGGCTCTTATCCTTGTTATTGGACAGTGTTTAGTTGAAAAAAAAGAGACAAATATGTTTACAGTGTTGGCACTTACAGTTTAGAAACTTTGTTCTGCCTTTGGCCAGCTCAGAGCTGTGGGGGAACAGAAACCAGGCATAAGTGATTTCTGTCTGCAAATTCCAGTGCTTATTCCCATGGCCCATTAACAAATGTAGCACCAAAACGGAGAACCAGAATTATTTCATTTTAATATCTTGGTGTAAAATATCACTTATTTGCTGCCTTCAGAATACTACAAATTCCATTTTATGGAAATCTATTAACATTGGGACTGTTTAATAGCACAAGATAATCTGAAGTGTTGACCAATTGTGTAAGTTAATAATACCACCTCAGGAATTAGCTTGGCTTTTGGAACATGTGCCCCCAAAGAGTACATGCAATTCCACGTAATATTTTACAGCTAAACATACATTGTTTATAATGATAAATTGTTGATTTATGCTTTTGTGGTTGTACAGTTTGTTCCCATGTAACCTGTTTGTGTTTAATATTTTACCAGATTTCTTGTATTTATTCCACATCATTATGCCTGTAATGTGCAGCTTTGTAATTAGGCACTTGCCTACAGAAAAGAAAAAAAAACAGCCCCACAATTTTTTTCCTTCATAATTAATGATTATAAACTATGTAAAACCACTAGTACTGGTACATTTTAATACTTGTTCTTTTGTACTGAATTAACCATAGAGGTTGGTTGTGCAATGTTATTTAATGTCGTAATTACTGTAATATCAACATATGGGCCCCATCTGCACACTCTTGTGAAGAATAGAAAGTTCATTAAGGAATTGTCACTTTAAAAAATAAAAATGAAAAAAAAAGCTGTGGTAAACTCTGTAACCCTAAGTTAGAAAGCTGTAAGTGTAGTAAATGTGCCATTCTCTAATGGCTTCTTGACCGAGATGGACTTTACATACTGTACTGTGATGTAGCTTTCCTATGTAACAGTTATGTTCGGAAATGGACGTGTATTGTTGCCTTAGAAAAAGGGTGGTGTTTGGAAAGAAAGAACTGTAGCCCCTTTTCTTTTTTTTTTATCTGATGTTCATTGAACCAAATCTGATGCAAGTCATCTTGATTCACTGGTGCACTCTATTAAAACTTACTTGAACAGTTCTCATACTAAAATACTTGTTGTTTGCCCTTTATAAAAGCACAGTCATTACTGCAGGTAGCAAAACAGTTTAAAGGTGCACAGGCTCCATCTTCAGCATGGTGTGAATTCAGGATTAGCATGGTATGGGTTCAGTGCTCCTGCACTGTTCAGAAAGTGTCAGTGGTTTAGCATTGCTTAGAAATGGATGTCCAGGAGCTTTTACAGGAATTCACCAAAAATCAGTCTGGGGAGGAGGGCGTTGTGTGTCTGCTCAATTTACCCATAAATGTCCATAATTACTCAATTGTTCTTAAAAATACACAACTGGAATGTAATCTAAGGTCATGTATGAACTTGGTCATGAAAGAAAACCCTTTGCCTTTTCAGAAGGTTCAGTGGAAAAAATATAGGTCATGCTGTGAGACAGTAGATTAAGTACTTAGGAGAGCCTCCCGCTTTACAGGCGCTGTTTTTCCATGGCTAACTTTGCCCTAGATTGCCGCTGGTTTTCACCACTCTGTGTAAACTGAAATGTAGCAAAACACACACAGTTTGTCCAGAGGACAGAGCTGACAAATTTTCATTCAGCTTACCCATGAAACATGGCCCTGTCACTTCAAAGTTTATGTGTCAGGGCAGCCTGCAAATGGTGTTCTGTCCAGTGGCTGCCAGCAGTGTGAAATTGGCCTGATTCCTGACCTCTGTGCCCTCCTCCCTTTACCTTGCTGGAAGATGAGCTGTGACCCACCTCATGCTCTCCATAGCAAATACACCTGGAGCTTCCCCAGGGACACAGTCTGAGTGCAAAAGGTGTAGGTGCATACTAGTGCAGCTTTTGGCTTTCCAAATCTGCTGCCCCAGCAGGAGTAAGATGGGAAGATCAGAGAAAGCGGTTCTGAAAAAGGTCTCTGGTTTTATTGGCAAGCAGAGTCTTAGTCCGGGATCAGTGAGATGACCCAGTGCCTGGTTCTGGGCACCCTCAACAGCTGCCTTGTGCTGGACCTGTTATGTCTCAGCTACTTCTTAGGCAAGAGAAATAAGCTGCATTTCGGATCCAAATGCTCCCAACTTCCATGGGGGAGGGGACTGGTGTGGCATTTTATCAGCAGGGCTCTAACTTCAGAAATACACAAGAGTTTTTTAAATGCCACATCATGTTTCCCAGCTCCAGGCTGGGAAGAGGGATGCCTCAAATCTTCAGAGGCCTCATTAATTCAACTGTAATTTGTTGGCAGCATCTCTAGGGGATGTTTGGGACGGGTGGAGGGTGAGCAGTGGGGTTACTGCATGGTTCAGCTTGTCTGGGTTGGGGTGAGTTTTTTGAATCATTTCTTTCTTTGGGGTATACCAACATTTCCAAAACTAGTGCATCCCTTTTCACACAGTCCAGTTTAAAATCATTAAAATGTATATAAATCAGTGAAAATAAAATAGTCAGTCTTGGTCCACTGAATGAATAACACTGCTGGGGAACCGAGTGGGGTCATTATGCCATATGGTAATGGGTGATGCTACAATTCCATGAGCTGTTGAGACATGAGGTGTTGGTATCTGGTGTCACACACCTCGGGGTACCTTGGACCTACTCATGTCAGAACATGTTGTGATTCCCCTGCCGTCTTGCGAATGGAGACACTAAATCTCAGCTGAGAGATGTATTCTGATAGTTGAATTCTGGAAAACAAACTTGTGAGGTACAAACCAAGTCTGTGGGGAAAAGCCTGCCTCTCTTGGGATGATAGGGGAAAACTACCTACATCAGAGCTTCTCATTTATGGGATAGAGCACTTCTGTAGTGACGGTCTTGAGACTTCCACCATCCAGGGATGTGGCCCCACTGTTCTTTACAGAGCTTTCTGGAGCTGTAGAGGTGGTGAATCACCATCCTTGGGGCAGATAAGAATGTGAAGTGCAGGATTTACTTTCCAAATGTTATGCACGCATCTTGGGGAGATGCAGGTTCAAGGCTTTGTTTCTCGGTAAGAAGAATCCAAGGGAAAGGATTAGTCTGTCCCCATGTTGCATCCGCTTGCCCAAAGCATTCATATGCGTATCAAATGTTGATAAATACACCAACTGGTTTAATAAATTGCATCTATCCTCCCTGTACAATTTTGCATTTCTTGATGTACCCCAGCTGAGGAACACTGCTTAGGAGAGGCAGCTGCTACACTGCAGCCGCCGAGGTGGGGCTATCACAGCCTCCCCGGTATCTGGGCAAAAGCCACTGAGAAATTCCTCCACTTGCCCCTTTGCCAGGGGTAGCTGAGTGCAGCCCAGGAGGCAGAAGAGGCTGTTCACCCTTAGCTTTAGTAGGAACACCTATAACTGAGGGATATCCAAGGAGCTTGGCCTTTTTGGCTGAGGGGGAAAGAGGGTGACCTGGAGCGGTGCTGCCGTGGGCCGGTGCAGAGCGTGCGGTGCCACGGAAGGATCTTCCAAGGCTCTCGCCGGCCCTGGCGAGCAGCCCGGGGGCGGTGCGGGCTGTGCCGCCCCGTCAGAGCTCACCTGTCCCCGCTGAGCTGACGGGCTCCAATCCCGGGCTCCCGCAGCAGCTCCCGACTGCCCGCACCACAGCGGTGGCGGGGCCGGGGTCCGGAGCCGAGGGCATCGCCTGTCCCGGGCCGGGGCGCCTCTTCCCGCAGCCGTCCCGCCCCGGGGAGGGGGCAGCGGCCGCCTCCGGCCACACCTGTGGCGCAGCGGCGGAGGAAGCGCCCGAGGTCGGCGCAGACGGGTCGGCGCCCGGCGGCACCATGACCGTGGGTGCGCGGCTGGGCGCCAAGGTGAGGGGCAGGTTCTCCCGCCGAGGGCCCGGCGACGACCAGGTCTCCATCCTGCCCGGAGAGGAGGAGGAGGCGGCGGGGGCCGGGGGCAGCGCGGGGGCCCCGCGGCCGGCGGCGCTGCAGCAGCAGCAGCAGCAGCAGGAGGAGGAGGAGGAGGAGGGCGCCGGGTGCAGGAAGGTGCGCTTCGCCGTCCTGCCCGGCTCCTACGAGCCGCTGCGCCCGCCGCGGGGCAAGCGGCCCTACGGGAAACGCCTGAAGAAGTACGGAAAGGTGAGGGCACAGGAGCGGGGACCCTCGGTACGGGGACCCCCGGCACGGTGTCTGCGGTGCCGGGAAGGCAGCGGGGCCTCGGCTCCGACAGTTCCGAGGGACTCTCGGGATGCCCCTTATCCCGCAGGCGCTTCCGAACCCGCGCCCGGCTCCGAGGTGGGGTCAGGGCTCGTTCTGGATCTGCCCGGGAAGGAGCCGGTGCTGCTGGGGTGGGGGGGGCGGACACCGACCCTCGCCTGGATCAAAGAGCACAAAATCTGTCTATTCGAAGTGAAAATGACACTAAGCTGATCCATGTGACGGGTGCTTTGCCTCGCTTGGTTCTGCGTTTCCCTCGGCATCATAATTTTAAAACTATTCCTTAAAACTTCCAGTTAATTGGCCTGCATTTTTTCCCTTCCACTGAAGTGCCCGAAAGAAACGGTAAACAGCCCTGCAGGACATTCCTTGGCCAAGGTGACCCTTAGAAATCACTGCTGTGAGTTACAGGGAAAAAAATGCAGCTTGTTCTTCATCTGTAGCGACAATTTTGGATCAAAATTGTTCTTTTGCTTTCCTGTGTGGGAAGTCACAAGTCCTACAGTCTGGTGGTTTGGTTTTCTTCCCACCGGAAGACGGGTGCCTTTGGTTACAAAACTGCCATGTGGAAGAATTCTATTGTTTTTCTCTTGTTCATGTCACTGAAGTACATCTCAGGTATGTCTTGGATATTCGTAGCAAAAAGTAGTTTCTGTGTTAGCAGGAGAAACCTCTCTGTTGTCAGGAATCCTTTCCAGCTGCTGAGATTATAGGTGTCATCATGAAACACGATTTTTTACTGCATTCTATTAAAAAACCCCATGATTTTGGTAAAGCTATGCTTGTTATGTCTGACATGCAGAAAATGCCATTAGCTTGACAAAGTTACTTTTGAAATTGAGTTTACAGATGTCAGCATTGTCCTGAGCTGCCTCTCAAATCCCACTGCTTCATAAAGAAACTAACAGAGTATTTAATTATTTCATGACAAATTTGATTCTTTGAGTTTCCAGCACTGTGTTTTCCAGGTCCCATGCTGTAGGAAGCTGTCTCAAGCCTGTACGGTGCAGTTTTGTGAGAAGGGTTGCAACAGATCATCACTTTGCTGTTGGTGATGCTGTTGGTATATAAAGGTTCTTTTAATGGTGTTTAGAGCACAGGCCAGTTCTTGGGCACTGTGTATTCCCTTTTGTGTTGGTCAGATGACATTCCCAAAGGGAAGGGTTGCCAGTTTGGCTCTGGCATAAAGAACAACTCATGAAAGAACAGGTGAGGTCTGGGTAGGTAAATGAAGGGCAGGAAGGGGGAAAGAATACTCCAGAGTGATATAATGAGGCAGGGGCAGATGTGGGAAGGGAAGTCCCTGAATCTCCTCCTCCATCCTCAGGATCTGCCCCCTGGCTCGAGCAACCTTTTTATTTTGGCACCTCAACTCCTTTTGAGTAAGTCTCTATAGGAGTAAAACCAGCTAAGTTCAACTGTGTAGCAACATCATGACAGCTGACGGTTTTTATGTGTCAGAACCTCTGTAATCCAGCTTTAAGAAATCATAAGAATATAATAGATATTGACTGGATTTCACTGATTTAAAAATATTTACTCAGATTTGATGTTTCCCATGTTACAAGAGTCATTTTAATGAAGTCTCACACAACTATAAAGAGTTACTAATAATTAATTCTGATGTTCCTCTAAATCTGACCACATTGTATTAATTCCCCAGTTGTGAGCAGCCACATGAGCAAAAACTATCAAAAATTAATTGAAAATTAGATTAAGGTTTTCAGTTATCCATGGCAAGTTTACCTCTAGTGCAGTACATAGATGAGCTCCTGAATGTGTACTGATGTGGATCAAAACTTTCTGATTTTGACAAAAAAGCAATGAAATTTCCATAGAAATATTTTCAGTGATTACCGCTTTCTTGTTCAGCTCCAGTTTTAGATCCTTATGAACTTCTAGGAATTACTAACATAGTTGGAACATGTAATGTGGGAATAATGTACTTCTACAAACTAGGGTGAATTTAAACTAATTTTATTCTTGAATAGAATCACATGTGAAAGCCTGGCTTCCTGTGGAGGCTGCATCCGTTCAGTTTAACTATACCCCGTGGGTGTGTATGCCTATATAAAAATAGATGGAAAATGTTTTTCCACTCTCCAGCCCTCGTTAGCTGTGGGAGAATTTAATTTTCTGGGGCCGTGACACCAGCTGTCAGAATGACTTTAAGTGAAGGTATTTTCTATCACCTCGTCTTTTTTTATCCCCTTTTCTCATCTCTCTCCCCAGAATGTCGGAAAGGTTCTGCAGAAGAGTTGTCACTACTTGGTGGTCGGCCTGCAAGGATTAGCAGCAGCCTATTCTGCTCCCTTTGGAGTGTCAGCACACGTGGCATCCTTCGTCCGCTAGCACAGCTCCGTGTGCCCCACAGGAGAGGACATGAGGCCATTGCTGCTTTCTCAGAATTAAATTTGAGACCTGGATCTGAAAAAACTCTTGGACCAACAGCCCTGATCCCCTGTGCCCTTTCCAAGACTGAGTGCTCTTCTCTGAAAAATATTCCAGTGCTTTGTAAAATCAGATCGGGTCAAAGAAGTGTAAGGATGAGAAAATAATCTTTGATTAATTTAATTTAAATTTGGTTTTGGGCATGAGTTGGTTTTCCAGAGCTTTGTGCTGTATGGAAGAGAGCCAAGGATGGATGGAAAAGCAAGTAGATGAGGGAGTGAGACATGAAGGAAAACAGAGAATGGGAAAGCAGCTGGGAAGGTGGAGATGAGTTTGGGTAGTGAGAGGAATTGTCAGAGCAGTGGAGGAAACAGATAACAGAGGACTAGGAAAAGATAATATTTGGTTTTCTGAGATTCTGATTATTGGTGGTGGTTTTCTAACTGAGAGGGTTAAGATTATGAGTGTACTTAAAAATATACTTGGACATAAATGGAACATGCCCTGAGACATGGAGAGCTTTGCTGCATCATGGTTGTTCATTTCAAACACTGTCATAATGAGCCTTTAAGTAATCATGAGAAAGATGCAAAAATCCAGAAAGAAAATTAGGTGTGTATTTGTGATCTTGAGGCATTAAAGGCTCACTGTGATTAACAGTTTAAACTTTTCCTCTGTTACTATGAAATCTGCATATATTCTTTTACTGAGAATGGAGTTTATATGTGATATACTTGATTCTGGAAGCTGGGGCATTTTACACCTAATCCTATGGTGTTCACCAGGGGAAACAGAAATTGATTGCTAGCTGCATCTGAGAAAAAAAAAAAATAATCCATGCAGGATTTGATATAAGAATGTATAAATGTGATGTATGAGAACAGGCCCAAATAATCTGCCAGCTCCATCTTCATTTCTGCACCTGGAAGCTGTAAGCAGAGGATGTCAATATCAGCTCAGTGTTGCAGATGCAGCAACTTCCATGTCACACCTCCAGGGACATAAATCATATATTGATGACACAGGAACAAGGCAGTTTATGGACCTTAAAAATTTTGTGGGGTTTGTTTGTTTGTTTCTGTCAGTCTTTTGTGGTAGTCATAAATGACTTCTCTGCTAGCACTTTCTCTGTATTATATATATTTCTAGTTTTGATGGTATTTTTGTAATCAAGGAGTTGACTTAACTGGAAAAAAATGCTGTTCACTTGCTTTCTTTGCCTTTTCTGAACAAAGAAGTTTGTATGTCTTGGCAAACCACACTGTATTTCTTTTAAATGTAGCAAATGAATCAGATTGGGGGGGGTGGGGCAGGGTGTTATGCTCTTTTCTAAGTGGACTGTAAATAAAAACCACAAGATCATGTCTGTTTTTACCTACACACGTAAGTAAGAACACAAAGGAGGAGTTTCTCAGCTGCAGCCCAGCCAGCGAGGGGAAGCTGCAGTGTAAACTTCCCCATGTTGTTTTGCCTGTGGCTTCAGTGCCCTGGTAGGAGATGATTGTAGCCCAGACCATGTGGAAATGCTTGGGAGCAGCAAGGTGTGGAGATGAGGCTTCAGAGGACCTAAGGTTGCAAAAGCTGGGGTAGGAATAACCACAAAGGGATTTTGCTCATTGATTTCATGCCTTCTGTTGTTTCTCTTGAGCTTTTTTGTGGGGACAGACCTGTCCCTCTTATCTGCCCCAGCAGCATGCCATAGGACCGCTGATAACGCAATAAGAACAGGGCTGTCCTAACACCCACATGCCACACCAGCCTGCAGAGTTTGGGATTAACTTCTGATTTTGTTACACCACTCCATGTTTTACAATGCTCTTACAGCATAAATCATGAGACCTATTTTCTAATTTACTAAAACTGTGCAGGGAGAGATTTGTGTCTTCATTTTTTCTGTGTGGAGTGAGTGTCCCATCTATTTGTCTGTGTGTCCCCTGACTAGTAAGACTGCTCCCTTATTGCACCACACAGGGTCCAGCCCTTCAGACCTTCCACAAAGGTAAACATGAACCTTAGCTCCTGAACTGCTCAGCTCAGTGGACTTTTGTCTGCTGACATTCAGTCTCTGCTCACATGGTGCAACTTTAAGGGAATAACCTGGTTGCTATCCATACAGAACCTGAATGACATGTACATGGTGCTTCTGCGTGAGCCTGAGAAAAGAAAAGCCTCAGGCATACTGGTGAGTCAGCTTTGGCTGGCCAATGTTTCTAAAATAGACCAAAAACAAAGAAAGAGGAGAGAGAAAGAAAAAGTAAGCGAGTAACCTATGCTGTTGCAATAAACCAGCTAATGATTCATTTTCCTCCCTCAAAATGAACTGATAGTTCTCACTGAGGTTACCAATTAGTGCTGCTTATCAGTTCTGATTCAGTCCTCAGCTCCTGAAGGGAATTTGTGAGGCCAAGCCTTGTCCTGATGGTTTGCTACTCCGTTCATTAGCCCAGCTCATGCAGCAGTGTCTAGAAACTCTGAATCCAGAGGGTGAGGTTCATTTTTCAGCTCGGGCGATGGCAGAGGGCTGTACTTCCTGTCAGTCATGGCAGCATCTCTGTTGGTCCAGGTCTGGCTTAGCTATGATGCAAACAGGTGGAACAGGGCAGGTCCTGCAGCTCTGTTGCTAAATGTTGTCTCGGTGACACAAGAGATGAGGAAACGTTCCCTGGCCGCCTCGGCACTGGCTGGCAGGTCATCTGTTCAGCCAACAAAATGGGCAGCCTCCATCTGAAGCAGAACTGCCGTGCTGGAAGTCTGCACAGGAAATGAGGGAGAGCAAGACGTTGGTGATGGGAGGAGGCTGGGATTGCTGAGGAGCCTGGGCTCCCAGCCCTGGCAGGTGCCATGCCATGAGGGCAGTCTGGGACTGAATCTTGGCTTCTGCGCGTGTGTTAGGTATTCTTGGCAGGGTAATCCTTGGAGGAGCCACCCCAGCAGGGACAGCTTTCAACCACACAGGCTCTTTTATAAAATGGGCTTGTCTGCAGCTGAACTCTTGGTGCCTTAGAGGAACAAAACAGATGTTTGACTTGCTCATATACAATGTGGGATGTGGTGGATACCATGGTGGGTATATGGGGAAGATTTGATTTGATGTTTCAGCTGAACAAAATAGTTCCTCCCTTCAGCCCCTTCATGAAACCTCTACCCATTGCTTCACTTGCCAGGTTTTGTCTTCAGTGGTGTGCTACTGTCTATCTGGTTCCCTTCAGATTCCCATTTCACTTGAGATTTCATTTCACTGTGCCTTATAACAAATGGCAGGATAAATAGGTTTGGGAAGCTGAATACGTGCAGGAGTGGCAAGAAGTACGTAATCAACTTGTCCATGCTTCTTTCAGCAGCAAACTCCACTAAAAAGACAGCCTGGCAGTAACTTTTACTTTAAATTCCTGGCTATTCCTGGCAACTGCTCAATGAGTCACAGAGGAGAATAAAGCATATTTCTGCTGTTTTTGCCAGAGTATTTAATTACTCCTCTGGCTTACCGTAGGCTCTGAGGAAATGGCAGAGGACTCATAGCTATTGTCCTTTGTGCTGCAACATTAGCAGCAAGGAAGCACTCCTGAACAGCTTACTTTGGACATGCAGTGACTGAGGAGAGTTGCACCACACCACAGCACTTTGGCACTTCCAGATCTTTGCCACTCCCAGGTCATGGATCACTTCAGGGATGAATGCCCTTTCTAACCTCTCCCTGTCTGTAAGACTGGGAAAGGGGCAGGTTTTGTGTCGGGGTGTAGTAAAACCAGCTCTCTCTTTTTCTGTATCCTGAGCACCTTGTTGGCTGAACGCTGGCCTCTTATGAGACAAAACTGATCCTAAAATATGCACAAAGTTGCTGCAGTTACCTGTACAGAGTGTGCTTTGGAAATCCTTTTTTCTTCAAGGAAGAGTAGAGAGCCTGAAGAACTTGTATATTAATGGAGATAACCAAATTAAGAGAAAGTGAAGGAATAAAATCCTTCCCTTTCTTCTTCTTTCAGGAAGCACTATTAGGCTGATGGTCCTGTTTTGGGGTGCAGTCTAGAGAGGGTGGTGCACTTTACTGAATCCTGCAACGTGCGTGAAGAGAGATGCAGGGCTCTGGACTTGTTCAGCTGGAGAAGGGAAGACTTAGGAGAAACTTGACAGCAGCTTTTCAGTACATAACAAAGGGTTTCCAACAAGATGGAGCCAGGCTCTTTAATGAAATCTGCAGCTAGACAGCAATGGTCATAAATCCAAGCTGAGGAGTTTTCAGCCAGAAACAAGTCAGGGAAAGCAATAATGTGATCATTAAGCATGAGAAGAAGTTACTTCAGAAGGCTGAGGTCTGTCTGTGGAGGGTCTCAAGGCACGACTGTACAAAGTGGGAAGCAACGCAGCACGAATGCAGCGCTTACCCCTGTGAGCGGGAGGCTGGAGGAGAGATCTCCTGGGCTTCTTGTAGTCTGGATGAGGTGGGAGTGGGATCCTGCCACGGTAAGCAGAAGGCTTTTAATTTACCTACTCTATGGAAATGTAGAAGACTGAGCTCCTCACCCTTGCTAGAAGCACTGACGCGAAGAATAAAGCTTTGCTCCTGGTAACAAGGAGCGACTGGCGAGGGTGGCAGCGCTGCCTGAGGAGCAGCTCGGCTTCCACTGCCCCGCGCTCCGCTGGCTGAAAGGCGATTGTCCTTTACTGCCATCTCCTGGGAAAAAAAACCCACAGATTTCCAGCCTGTCAGCCTGCCCGGTTGTTCTGCCTCATCTCCTGCAGGGATTTCCTGCCTTTCCCTAAGCTGGCCTCCCTGTTTGTCCAGATCCATCCTCAGGATGTGGGGTCTCAGCGTAATGTGCATCTCCGTATACCAGTGTTTCCTACCCAGTGGAACCTTGAGACTCCTCTATTCAAGTGTTTCAAATGTAAAGCCATAGGAACATTGTTCTTGTGTCAGGTTTTTTCCTTCAACACCTAAAAATGCATGGCACTTTGTCTTGAAGTTCTTGCTGTGCCTCAGAAACATTCCTCAAGGAAGATTCACTGGAGGTGAGGGAGGAGCCACGGCCACTTCTTGTTTCTAAATCTCGCCGTTTTCTGGAGAGAGGACAGCTGCCTACGAGAGAATGTGTAATTTTGAGTCGGAGGTTGGCAGACTGGAATCACATCCCCCCAGGAATGCCTTGGACCCCAGCTCCAGCAAACCACACGTACTTGCCTCCTCATGCTTTCTGTATTCCCGTTTCTGCTGCCCGTAAAGGAATCCTTGCTCCTTCCTTTCCTGGGACACTGAACTAGCATCAGGTTGTTTTTTCAGCTGTGTCTGAATTAGGGTGGAGACTTTCCTGTCCTTGGTGAATCCCATCCTGCCCCGTGACGGCAGGGAAACCAGAGCTGCAGAAATGTTGATGTTTGTGCTGAAAAACAAATGCCCTGCTCCCCGGCAAAGCCTCTCCTTTGATCCTTACCTGCTCTCCCGGGTGATACACAGCTCTGACCTGACCCTTCAGACTCCCGAATCTGCTGATGGATGTTATATTCACATGGAAAATAGCATTTACAGAACAATGGGAGAACTCATAACATCAACAGTCTCTATTAATTAATACTGGGCCAAATATTTGCCTGGAACTACCACTTCTGTGTTGTCCTGGTACCTTTACAGAGACTGAAGTTTAGTTTTTGACTGGAAGAATAACCAAATTTTCAATTCATCTTCCTGTATATCTGGAATGACAGCTGATAGCTACCAAAGTAGCTGAACAGCCCACCCGGGTCTTGGGTATAAATAATCCTCTGTATAGAAAAACCTTCACCATAAAAGAGAGATCCTTTTATTTCCTTGCTCTGGCTCCATTAAAAGGCATCTATCATTAATGTCTCTATTTATAACTCTTTCGTCGCCAATTACTCGCCTGAGATTTTTCCACACATGAATTTCACTGAACTAATTTCTAGTGCATGACTCACTGAACTCTGATTTCCTTCAAGATTTTAAGAGGAAACAGCAATGCTTTTATCCTCCCTCCTCTCTGTGAAGGAATTTTTTGAATTTATTGTTTTTTCTAACTTTGGAAAAAGGACATAATTTGTGTGAGTATAATGTGATTTTTATCATATCTTGTTGAAATCAGCATACTTGGCCATGTTATCCCCTCATCCCTGCCTTTTGCTGAATTATCAGAGAGTCACTGAGAAAATAACTGCCATATCGCCAGTGTGTGCATTTAATTCTTTCACTGAGACAAACCCAGGCTACATTTAGCTCCATCCTGACACACTGACACCTGATTGAGGCCAGTATTTTGCTGTCCTTGTCACTGCTTTATTTTTCATAATCTCCATCCAAACCTCTCCCCTCAAAGTGGTAATTTATACCTTTCCAAAGTTCAGCGCTGTGTACATATTGAAGACTTAGAAGATCCCCAGCTGCTTTTTTTTTTTAGCTGAAACAAGTAAAATTGTTCAACTCTCTCCTCATCATTCATCTTAGGCCTCTGATAGAGCTGCTGCTACAAGAGTCTAGGTTTGCCTTTAGAATTATCTCAAATTGCCAACCACATCTGAAGGCAGATATGCCTTTTACATTCTCCATTAACTTTTTTTCTACCTGCAAATTTGTCCTGTGCTACTGAGTTAACATCATGCTTTTTAAAGATATGTCAGCATCACACAATTTCATGACTGAGGGAGCCTGGCCCCAGTTTGCTGCAAGATTGACGCTGTGACTTTTTCATGTGATCAGACACATTTTCGATGAAGTTATCAGCAATTGAAAAAATGGTCATTTGCTTTTAAGGGCAGGAGTACTGTGCCTGCTCTGGCTACAACAAACACAGTTCTGTCACACAAGAGGCTGTGTTTGGATTGTAACAAAACCAGGACTTACATTTTGTCTGGGTGGCTCTATTCACATTGCTAGTGGCTGGTGGCTCCTAGGCATGTGTGTGCCTGGGATGGAGGATTAAACAAACCTGCTGGTCAGGCTGTTTACTGGAGGCTGTTTGGGAGTTACCTGGTGCGTGGGTGAAGAGGCCTTTCCTCAAAGCCTGCGGAATTAGACCTGAAACATTTAGCCACAACTATGTTGTCCACAGCTATTTCTGATTTTATGTTCCTTGTTTCACAGCAGGAAAGGAGAGATTATGCAGATGCAGCTGCCTTCTGTTATTACTTTAAGCTCCTTCCCACCATACTCTCCAAGAAGAGTGAGAGCTGAATGTAACAGAAGGGCTGGTCTGAACAAAATCTCCTTAGGATACTTAGGTCAGCAAATCTAGGGAATGAAAGTTTAAGGTCCTTCTTGGATTTTGAAATATTTTTTTTCTCTAAATTAATACCCAATTTTTAGCAAAGGTGAGTTATTTCTGAATGCACTTAACAAGTCCTTTGAACTAAAAGGATCTGGTTCTGTACATCACTGTGCTGCCCACAATATGTAGCAAGGAAGGAGCTGTAGCTTCTCACAACCATCAAGGGCTTTACTTCTCCAAATTCTTATGCTGGTAAAGTATATGTGTACTCCAGACCTATTTTCTCTGTCACCCAAAAGAAGCAAGCAAGCACGCAGTAAATCATCCAATTTTTTTTCATCTTATCTCAAATTCTGATATTTTGATGCCTCATAGACAGAAGTTTGGAGAGCAAAATCATTCTGCACTTTTCAGTTTGAACTGTGTAGAATACTGCCAGTCATCAAGAAACCACAGGTGTTAGTAGCTTATTTTTGCCTGAAGGTTGAGAAAATAAGCATTAATGTTCGTCAGGAGTGGCCAGCATAAATAGTAATTTGTTTGATTTTTAAAATATTTTTATGTGATGCCTCACTTTCTTTTTGTTAGATTCTAAAAAGAGTTTGTGTTTTTGTTTTTATCTCTTTAGTACTTATGTCAGTGTTTTGATTCAATAATTAATGATTAATAAGAAAGCACTGATTATCAGACACCAGACAGTTGCTGCAGTTTTGTTGAACATTTACTAATATATAAGATGTCTGGTTCCCCTTATAGCATTTTTCTGCTCCTGTGGGTACAGGTGCAGATTAAAGACCTCTTGTGTGAATTCAATTAAATTCAACAAAATATAGACTCCATGTTGAATGAGAAGATTAATGGTTACCAAAGAGTGTGCAAGGGCTCTCAGTCTACTCAGCAGGGTTGGCTCCCCTCTCATGTCTGTGGTGGAGTCATAAAAGCAATCACAAGTAATTATTTTTTACTCAGTTGGCCAATGATCTGAAGGTGGTGGGGCAGGTCTGGTCAAACCAGATCAAGCAGTTTAGCACCTAGGATTTACCTGGACCAGTGTGGGGATCCCAGGGGTATGGAAGACAGGCTGTCTCAGTAAAGTAGCATAAGAAGGAGTTTCAAGTGATGTGGAAGGTGAGCAGGCAGCAGACTGTCTCTGCACGTGTCCCCCACACAATCCAACAGCAGCACAAGGCTCTGCTGATTAATAGTTAATCTCCAGAACTGTTCTGGGCTTGTTCAGGGGAGAAAATTCAAAATGAACAAGTTCTGTTTATCTTTCATATTGTGGTGTACTTTCAGAAGGAGAAAGGTCTCAAAACCCATGACTGGAATCAGGGCATGGTTTAAACAGCAAAGTGGTGACCAAGAGGGCAAAGGCATTGCCCTCCATCTTGCCTTTTCACAAAGCTAATGTTGCCAGAGAGCTTTACCCCAGTATCAATTAGTAAAATGTGAATAACAAGGAGCAACCACCCAAAATGGCTGGGAGACCACAAAAGTAATACAGAGCATCCTGATGAGGAAGGTACATATTACTCCCTTCTGTATCACACCTACTCAGGTGGACTGCTGCTGTCCCAGCACTGCTGCCTGTCCAGCACCCCTCATCTGGTAGAAGACAAAGACATCTACAACAAAACCAGGTTTAATTCCCTTGTCTGTGCTCGGGCAGATGTCTGCCTCTTTGGCACTATTTGTGCCATACTTTCATGCTCACAGTCATATCCTGGTCCTTCTAATTAAGGACTCCTCTGTGGACTCTCTTCTTGCCTATGAGGAAGATCTGGGTTTTGGGGTCCTGCCAGTAGGAATAGATCTGCTGTCACTGTCTTCTGACATCCATCACATTGTCTTCACCCACCACCAGGTTTTCATAAATCCCACCATACTTTTTACAATCCATGGTGATTCCCACAGTAGGAACATTTTCCAATCCTGGTCTGTGACCAAGTGATTCTTGAGGTGAATGCGAGGAGCTCACCTGGCTTGATTGCCCACACATACCCATTATAAAAAAAGGTCCACAATAGCCTCATCTTCAGTGTCCCTCTCCACCAGGATGCTGCTGATGGAGTACTTCCAGTAATCCATTGTGGCTGGGCTGTCTGAACCTCCCAGAAATGTCCAACACTGAGCTTCCTCATCTTCTACCTTCTGGAATTTTGCTCTCAGCACACTCATCATAAAAATAAATCAGTTTGTGAAATTTGGCCATCAGATCCCAAAGCTCTTGCTTTGCTTTGTGACGACAGACCTGGGGCAACAGTGGCATTTGCCACTCCAGCCTATATTTGATGTCATATGTGCCTTGCAGCTGGGTATCTGTCACGATCCACAAGGTGGGATTCGTGATGTGGTTCTTTTATTTAATCTTAGAGTACAAAAGGTTATCAGCACACCAGGGACTCAAACAGCAAAACACACTTTATTGAGTGCTCATCAGCACTAACATGTGATAGAGGGAAGAGAAAGCAAAGCATAAGAAAAAGAGAGGGTAAGGGGATTATAGCTACCAACACCAAAGTCTGCTCAGCCATCTGTCAACACAGAGTCTTCTGTCCATTGGGGAGATCTCAAGGGAAGGTAAGTTTGGGATGTATTTTATAGTCTTTTACAAAGCGAAGGGCACAGGGCCAAAACCAGAGGAGATTGATGACCATTGTGATGAAACCCATTGCGCAGGGGGGCAGGTGTAGGGTACAGAGCAAACCACTTCTTACAAGCCTCTGCTCGCCAGCAGGAATGAGGGCAGTATACCGTGACAGCACAGCAACCACCTGTAATCACTTGGCAAACATCCATCTCAACTAGACCAGAACCCCTGTACCGAGTCCCTTGTGATATTCAGGGTCTTTAGTGTCCTTGCAGCAGTCATGAGGCAGATGAGGGAATCTTCGGGCCGTCTCTTACAGTATCCCACAGAAGTACTTCCCTGAGACCCTGCGAACAAACAGAAAGCTCTCGGAAGGGGTCTCAGGAGTTCGGTACCAGGCAGCTGGGATGTGCAGATGTCCCAGGGCAGCCGAACAGCACTGGACACCCCACTTGCTGCCCTCCACGCCTCCATCCAGCCACCTGTTCCCCTCTTCTCCGAGCCAAGCCAAACGCATGAATTTGACGCACTCGTGTATTCCCACACAGCCCACACTTCCTGTAGCACTGCTTTCACTAAACGCCCGGATATCAGACAGAAAACATCATCCGCCGCTGCTTTGCCGAGCCGGGCGCTCGGCCGTGTGTTTTCCCCGCTGCGCCGCCCCCTTTCTCGCACCGGGGGTCGGGGCTCGGCGGGGCTCCGGGCTCTCCGGGCGGGCCCGGCGTGAGGGCCGCTGTGAGGGCCGGTGTGAGGGCCGGTGTGAGGGGCCGGGCCCGGCCGCCCCGCCCACAGCCGCTCCGGGCGCGCAGCGGGGCCCAGTCGCCATGAGCGGCCCGTGGGGCGCGGTGGGCCCGGCGCGGCCGGCCTGGCTGTGGGGGGCGGCGGCGCTGCTGGCGCTGGGCGCCCTGCTCGGGGCCTGGCGCTGGGCCGGCCCGCGCCGCCGCCGCCGCCTGCAGCGGGTCGGGACGGTGCTCAGGCTCTTCGTGTACCCGGTGAAGTCGTGCCGGGGGGTGTCGGTGCGGCGGGCGCAGGTGACGCCGATGGGGCTGCGCAGCGGGGAGCTGCGGGACAGGTAGGCGGGCCGGGCCCTGGGGCATCCGTGTGGCTCCGCGGCTGTCGAGTGTTTGTTTTCCCGAGGGCCTGGGAAGGAGCACCTGCCGTGCGGGTGTTGCCGAGCCCCCAACTAACGCTGTTGGGCGCCCTTGTGCCCCGTCCCACCGCAGGTTCTGGCTCGTCATCAGGGAGGACGGACACATGGTGACGGCTCGCCAGGAGCCGCGGCTCGTCCTTGTTTCTGCCAACTGTGACAACGGGCACTTGATCTTGGAGGCCGGGGACATGGAGAGGATAAGCGTGCCTGTAAAGCTTCCCGAGAAAAACCCCGTCCGAAACTGCAGGTACTGAAGAAGGCTTTTTTTTTCACCCGCTTCCCTCTCTCTCAGTACTTTCTCGTGTGCTTTTCAAGATTGTGTGAGGCTTCACATTTTCTTATGCAGAAATTGGAGTGTAAAAGTTCAGTACCTCTGTGTCTTTTCTCTGCGGGTATTTCTCACCATTTGCTTAAGGGAGATAGACTTCCAACCAGAGCCTGTACTGACAAGACAAGGTGCAGTGGTGTTACTAGGTTTAGATGAGCTATTAGGAAGAACTCCTTCACTGTGCGGGTGGTGAGGCAGTGGCACAGGTTGCTCGGAGGAGATGTAGATGCCCCACCCCTAGAAGTGTTCAAGGCCAGGTTGGATGGGGCTCTGAACACCTTGGAAGGTGCCCAAGTTTATGCTAGGGGAGTTGTCCTAGGTGGTCTTTAAGGTTGCTTCTAATCCAGACTGTTCTGTATGTGTTACACAGGAGGCCAGGAATGGTCATAACAAAAGCTCTGCTTTTATTCTGCTAAACACTGATGAAAACAAATCTTAGGAAAAGATGACACAATATCAAAGACTATGTATTACACATCTGCCAAATGAACTGTGATTTTCTGTATTCATAGAATGTCGTGTTTGCTCATTTGTTTTTACTTCTAGTGTTTTTGTTCTTGCTTGAGTGAGCAGCTGCATCTCAGAGCCTCAGTCATGCACTTTGGTGTTTCTGGATCACAACTGCTGTATGCATCAGCATTTTTTATGCACGCTGCCCATTCAGAGCTGGTGAGATGTAGGAGTTTAGATTCCCTGACCCTTGTCTTTAGGCATTTAACTGAGGTGCCTCAGCTAAAAACTTGGTAGTCAAGGGCTCACCCTGAGGTCACAAGGGAAACACTGGCATCCCAGAGACTTAGGGCATTCCCTATAGGTGCTGTCCCAAAGGAGTTTCAGGTGGATGGGTTACAAAGAATGATTTAGCTGTGTGCCTAGAGTTTTGTTGTATGAGTGCAGGCCTAACTATTTTATCTATGTATAGAAAGCCATGCTGGAAAACTGCCAGCAGGAAGAGGAAAACCTTTTCTCTGCTAAAATGTCAATTAATATCTAGGTGTTTAGAAACTGTAAATGGTGTGAGGCCCTACAACGATACTGTAAGTGTTTCTTCTTTGCATAGCAGAGATGGTTATGCACCAGCTACTGTAATTGTAACTAAAGGAGTACTGCCAAGGAACTGCATTTGCTTGCTTTTAGCATAAGTCTGTTGCTGTGGAAACCCTTGATCAGCATAGCTCAGTGTCACTGTTTATACAAGGCAGGTGCAAGTTCCAAATGGTAGCATTTCTCCTGGAGAAGTGGAACAGACGTCTACAAACCTGTGCATAATGCCTATGTGTTAGCCAATGGCACATGCAGTGCAAAACCATGCAGTTTGTGAGATGTCATTTTTCTAAAATTTGTTGTGTCACTAGAAGAATATTTAAATAGCCTAATACATTGCAGTAATGAAAAGTTAGCTTGGATTTCTTGGATTTTCCAGTTTTAGAGCTCAGTGATTTGTTCTTCCGGTTAGTTTTTTTTTGTTTTTTCTTTCTTTGTCTTAATAAATTTGCCCTCAGTTGGGTGCCCATGGGAGCTCATGCCCTGTAAGCTGGAGCTAAAGCAGTGCCTTAGTGCATCTGGCTGTATACAGCTGTGCATGTGCTGCTTTGAAAACTGCTAAGTCCACTTGCAAATTTTATATAGGTATTTAAAAATCTTGTGCTTGGGAGAGTCAAATATAGGACCAAAGCCGTTGTATAGGTACATTTTCTGCTTGTGCAAATGTTAGAGTGTTTCCCTCTGGCTAGGAAACCTCATGCTCTTTATCTGTGCCCTTTGTCAGTGTGTGTTGTAACACTTAAATTGTGTGATCTAATCCCATGGATCCCTACAGTACTGCGTGCTTAGGATAGGTCTCCTTCCTGAGTGGAAAGCAGTAGTGTTGGAAGCTCTAAGAGCCTTGCCTCTGTTGTCCTGCCAGTCAGAAGGCATGCAGGAACTGTGGCATAGAGGGAGGACAAAGGCAGTTGAATGCTGTCTGGAGTAATGACATTTAATTCCTGCCTGTGACACAGGAGTACCAGCAAATGGAGCAGGGATATTGATGGCAGCATCCTAATGATCACTCCTCCAGATGACTAAAGAAGGGCTCCTAGGAGCTGGGCTCACTCTAGATGAGCTGCATGGACATCTCGATACTTCAAGCTGCCCAGAATTAGACTGCACCAGGAAACTGCAGTGCATTTGCCTCAAAGTGGCTACTTTGAAAAAATGTAACAAAACTACTCAAGACTGGTGTTAAAGTTCATTAAAACATTGAGTCAAAGTTTTAGCTTTTCTTGCCAGGAGAATTTCCTTGCATAGACTTATTTGTATTCTACTGGCAGTGGCTTTTTGTGCCCCATGGACTTTGTTTCCAGTACAAATCTTTAACCCCTGTTAAGATACTGAGCTATTTTGTATGTGAAGTCTGAGCTGAAAAGTGTCACTCGTCTCTGGCTGAAGTTTGACAGTACTAAAATCCAAAGGAAAGTTTCCTTAACAGTTAGAGATGCTTTTAATTAATAACATTTGTACTTATCAGGTGTGGTAACTAATCACATAATTTCAGACTATTGTTCATTTTCTGAAATTAATTACCTTTCAGTTGATTTCTCAGTAGAAGTCATTTGGTGTAGCAGTCACGTGCAAATGCAGGAGCAGGCCCTTTTTTTCCTTGAAGTAGGGCAAGCAGGTAGGTTTGTTACTGTCACTGACGGGGCAGTTAGCCCTGGGCACATTAACACTATTTCAGAGCTCATTCTTTCACCAGCTGGTATTGTCTGGTCATGTCCATGTTCCGTAGCTTTCAAAACACAGTTTGAAATCAAGGAGATTGCCCTTTGGGAATGATTTGTTTTCTATATATTGCTACCACTATTAAAACATGTTTTTTGCCTTCAGATAAGAAGCTTCCTTGAACCTTCATGTTACCAGCTAACTTACTGATGTGTTGTGACTCTCCAGGGTGTTTGGACAGGATATCCAAGGCAGAGATTGTGGTGATGAAGTGGCTCAGTGGATCACCACCTTCTTGAACTCAGAGCCCTGTCGACTGGTGCACTTTGAGTCCTTCATGGCGCCAAGAAAGTCAAAGGACTCAATAGCCCTTTTCCGAAACACAGATGAGGTAAATGAATGCTCCTTTTCTCAGAAGTGTGTCCTTTTAACCATTTACACCCACCCACCAGAACCTGCGCCTTCCATCTTTGGTCATTGAGCTGAGTTTAGCAAGGTGTGTAGTTGTGTACTAAAACCATATGAGTATTATTTATTGTAAAGAGGTGTGTTGCTTAATTTTTACTTCAAATTGGTTTTAAGCTATTGACCATTCACAGCTAAAGAGTCTGAAACTGCTACTTGAAGAGGAACTATTACACTGCAGAATTCAGTACCCTTTTGTGTCTCAGTGAATAAAAAAGAGTTACACTTTTAATGATGTTTTGAGGGTGTAATCTGTGCTGCTTCCAAAAATTCCACTCCCTATCCCTTGTTAGGTATGGGAGTGTGCTGATACAAGTTGTGTTACTTTGTATTTTGTTTAAAGGGTTGATGTTTAAACAGGATGGTTATACTTGTGGCCCTAGGAATTAAACTTCAAAGGACGTTTCAGAGGTTTAATCTCTTTCTGTGAAAGATGTGTGAAGTTATGATATTAAAGAAATATTATGGAAAGGAGATGCTGTGTTCAGACATCCTTATATCATTTTAGCCACTGCTGCCTTACTTTTTCTTCTGAACAACTCTTTCAGGTGGAGATGCTTTGAATTGTATCAAATGCAAGGTTTTTAAACTAATTAAAATTGTGAGTACCTTGCTTTAGTGATGTTATTATCTATAGGGCATCAGTGTCTTGCTTGTTGCACAAACAGAAGAAGGTATATTCGATATAGACTTCTATAGATATGTATTTGTTATGTAAGGGCACTGAGACCAATATAAACACAATGTTTCAGCAAAAGGGACATCAGATTAGGAGGGGTGATGTTCTGGAATTGTAGCAAGAATGAAAAGGCAGAATATTTGTGATACTTATTTCAATGCTCATCATCTTGTGGTTGAAAGGCATGTAAGTAATGTAAGAAAGGCACGGAGTAAGAATAGTATAAGAGAAAGGCAGGAGGGTTGTACACTAAAATTCTTACCAAAGTGTCTCTTTTTTTTTATTATTTTTTCCTCCCCCTACCTCTGTGGAACTCCACTTCTTGGAGGTTTAGAGCTTTTTAAATACCGCTCATTGGCCCTGTTTGCTAATATGGCCCTCCCACTTCCCAGGCATCCCAGACTGATGAATGGACAGCTGTAATTGTGTATGGGCTGTTCTGGATGTGGAACTCCCTCTGGTGTTGCAATTTGAGCACACAGAAATTACCATGGTGACTGAAATAGGGAAGAGCATGTTGTTTTCCTTGTTAACCTACTTTCAGGAAAATCAAAACTTGAATGGAGCAGCCTAAAAGGCTGCTTGGTTCCAGTGCCTGTCTTTTGCCATGCAGTGACTTTCCTCCCATGCTCCTACAGCAACCTTAGGATTTGGTGGTGTTTGTTTCTGTAGGTTGCCTATCCTGACTGCAGCCCAGTCCTGATCATCTCCGAAGCTTCAATGGACGATTTAAATGCCAGGCTGGAAAAGAAAGTTAAGATACAGAACTTCAGGCCAAATATTCTTGTAACAGACTGCAGTGCTTTTGAGGAGGTAAAATAACTGTCTTAAATGTCTTTTTGAAGGCTTGGTTGTGTTTCTTTATAATTCAGTTGATTTGTGTGATGGTGCCAACAAGGGTGAGGAAAGCTGCTATTCTGTGATTTTTACAACTCAGTTCCAGAGAGATAAACTGTCAGCTCGCGTTAATGCCTGCAAAACATTGATGGAGAACACAGGTCTATAAATGATTATTTCTCAAATTGAAGAAGTTCCTAAAGCAGGAAGAGATTTTTATCTCCTAGGAGGGTTTGCAATAGAAAGCTTGTATAGATGAGAAGCAAAAATTTACTTCCTCTGAAAATTTCTTTTCTGCAAAACTGTAGATTTACCAGAGGTCACAGATTATCACCCATACAGTAGGAATAAATTGCTTTAGGTTCAGTGCTTCAGACAAGTGTATGTTGCAGGACAGGATTCATTACTCTTGTGTCTCTCTTTTCAGATAGAATTATTAGTGTGTCTTGAATTGGATAAATGCAGAGGCAGTAGGGTTTTCATTATAGTACTGTAGTGTAACTATGCTCATTTTGAAGGTGATAGTCAAGGTGGTATCTGGAATGGTGCACCTTTTTGTGAATGACCGTGCCACTTCTGGAAAAGTAATTGCATGTGCTTGTGTCTAATATGTGCCTAATGTTTACTTCCCTCAGGACACCTGGGAGGATATTCTTATTGGTGATGTGGAGATGAAAGGGACCGTGTGTTGTGGCAGGTAAACACTGGAGACCTTTATTTTACATAGGAGCAGAGAGGTTTATGATAAGATGCCCTGACTGATTTGTCTGTCATTGCAGGTGTATTTTAACAACCGTTAATCCAGACACAGGGGTCATCGACAGGAAGGAGCCTTTGGAAACATTGAAAAGGTTATAAAAATATCACTGTTTCTTAGGCTGTGGGAGAGGATTTAGGCTGGACCCCAACAGATGTTAGGCTAGTGTTTTAAAAGTGGTTTGAAGTGTGTGTGGGACATAATAATGCAGTGTGAAGATCTGTGTAATATTGGCTTCCAGTCTACTTCTTGCAATTCTATGTGATAAGAAAATTCAGGAAGTTCTCTTCTTTCCTGCGAACTTCACATTCCCTATCTCTTTCATATCTGCTACAGTGAAAGCTTGGGGTATTTAAGGTATCTAAAGGTCTGACTTTGCTTCTTTGACTTTTCTTTCTATAAAGATTTTTGTATATATTAAACATGAATGAGTGAATACAGTCAGGCTTTTTTCCTTCCATTTAAACTGCTCGGTTCTCTTAACTACAATATTTATTTAGTTTTTAGCCTAGTATGATGGCCAAAACAAGGCATCATTATTTGCATGTCCTCTCCTTCATCACTGATATTTTGATGTGTAGGTTTTGCTACCACTTATTCTAAAGAAAGGCTTTCTCTCTGCAGTTACCGTTTATGTGACCCTTCTGAGAAACACATTTACAAAACCAGCCCTCTCTTTGGGAAATACTTTGCTGTTGACAGAACTGGAACGATTCAAGTTGGAGACCCTGTGTACAAGATGATCTGGGAATGAAGGAGACTTTGATCAGAAGATGCTTTTTTACTTTGATATGCGGATTGTTTTTCCATGTACACAGTCACCAGCATAATCTTTTCTTCTTCCTTGAAATATTTGTTATGCTTTTTAAGGTGCAGGAAGTTCTTTCAGGCTGTGAATTGTCAGTCATTTCAGATCATGTAATCTACTGGCATACCTATAGTAACCACATCTTTGGTTTTTCTGGAGGCTGTGGTAGAAGAGACTGGCCCAAGACAGACTTCACAGCAGTATTGTGAGAATCACACCTCCTAAAATTTCATGTCAACTGCAATATTGGAATCCAAAATCATGTACAAGGGTTTGCATCATATATTAGATACGTTTAGTGCCAAAAAGAACCACAAAAACAGTCATGCCAAGCACAAAGTATGTTTGTCACAGAGCTGCCTTTACAAATGATCGTGGAATGCAGATGACAGGGCTCTGCTTCCCTCCTTTGGTCATAACCATCTTGCCCTGTCTATGTCCAGAGGTAGTTTTTAACAGTGTTTCTGTCTTTGAAGTTGTTTCTTGAAGATTTTTACTATCTCTTAAGATTGGAGCAATATCAGAAGGAGGATTCTGAGCTGACTAAATGATAATCAGGTCTAGAGGTGGGGGTGCCAGGTAATGATGTGGCCTTGTTTAGTTTGTGACCTCTGCTGACAGTTTAAGCTGTCAGTTTTTTATCCAGTGAGGAATACTGTAACACTGAGTCCGTAGAGTGGTGATACATTTGCTAACATAGTGGTAGAATTTCCAGTTTGAAGGAACTGGGTGTTCACTGTGTCAGAGGCCTGTGTCAAAGCCGTAGGGCAGTGATCTGATGTTGAGCCTACCCTGTTCAAACTGGTGTCCAATATTGTAGGGCTCAGGCACAGCTCATCTCTGGTTCAGTGGATCCCTTTGTTTAGAAAGTTAGGCTGCTAAGCAGATGTTTGGGATGCTGCAGTTTGAGTATGTTAACATCCTTACAGGTTGTCCCTGTCGTGCTCCAATCTAACCAAAAAGTCAGCTGTTTGTAGGAAGCTGATAATTATATTTTCTACTTCACAAAACAAATAAGGGACAAAACTAGCTGAATTACAGCAGTGTTATATTTTCTTTAAATATTGCATGGCTTTTAATTAATTTTTTTTAAAAATAGCCTCCAGGACAAAAGCCAGCCATCTTTTGAATGCTTGTCTGCTTGTTTCTTTTTTATGGATTACTAAATTTGAAAAAAGTGTTTCCCTGTTCTAAAAGAGGAATCCAATTAAGTGTGAAGAAGGACAAATATGATCCAATCTGATGTTTAGATTCTTTATTTTCTGTTGTAAGTATGAAAAGGGAATTTTTGATGCATGTTCACAACTCAGACCTGTAAAATTAAGAGCTATTGAGCTTTGAGAAAGTGCAGGTGGATATATGTGGCAATCCTGAAGTAATCATGTCAGGGAGGTAGTTTTCTATTATTTGTGAACTCAGAGTTGCTCTGAATGCCATTTTGTCAGCAGGGTACTCTGTAAGTATTATGTTTTCCTGGGATAGACGAGTTCCCAGTTTGAAGTGCATGTTGCATATTTGTGTATTGTTATGCCTGATGCAGCAACTAGTGGGAAGAAGTGAGAGAAAAAGCATCTTTTGAAAAGAAAAATAATTCTGAGGTTTACTCTTAAAAAGCACATATTGGAAGTTCTTAGTGTTAGAAGCTGAAAGTTTGTGGAATTCCTAATGGTATCATTGAGCACAGGCAGCCTGCTGGCCAGCCAAAGCAATTAGTTAAGAGTGTGTCTCTTCATTAATTCAAAGAAGTGGAAGGAAAAAGAGCTGATTTTTTTTTGCTTCTGGCCAAACATATTTTTTCCACTGTTGTTCTAGCAACATACAAGCATTTACATATCACAGATTGTGCAGTATAGATTCCACTGCCTCTCATTAGGCTGCTGATTGGGCTGATTTGGAAATGGAGCTGTCTTTGCAAGGAGAAACTGCCGTCTGGATTCCTGTTTGGGAGAGGTCACAGATCTAACCCCCTGATTTACTCCTGTAAAGCCTCTTAGCAGAATATGGTTGGAATCCTAAAACAGGTGTGCATCTGAGTACAGCATGGTTCATAGATGACACTTAAATCGATTATGTGGTCATTTTGTGAAGTTGAGAGAATGAGTTAGAACACTGCACTGTAAATATCTTCATATGAATGTTGGTTTGCTGTGACTGTAGGAATTGTGTTTGATTTTGTTTAAGCAATTTAGAAGATTTACTGAAAATGTGTCAGTCATAAGCCACTGTTTTTAAAATCGTGTACTTAAACAATTGTTAATTTTTTTTTAACTATAGGAAGAGAACAAAAGTATAAATTTCTAATTAATTCAACTTTCTTAAAGTGTTATATTTGTTTATGATTTTTTTTTTGGTTTCTCTTTCAGCATTTAATTTTCACCAGTTATCAGGATCTCATATATAGTTAATACTGATGATTGTTTTTAATCCTACCTCTGAATTCAGAAATATATGCGCTTAACCAGAGGATATGTGTAAGAGAACAGAACCATCAGATAGAAGTGGTCATTAGACTCCGTTTTGCAACTGTTTTGATCTAGATAATGAGAAAGACGTTTACAGACTTTTTTTTTTTCCAGAGATGTATGAAAATAGGGGAAAATAGGTTTAAAAATATCAGAGTTTACTCAAATCAACGCACGTCATGTCTCAGTATAATACTGAGGCTTTTTTTTTACAGCATTTATTATACCAATAGTTCTTGCAGAAGACTATGTACAAGATTGCAGTTGTTAAAAGCAGAAATTTCTGGGTTGCTTAAGATTTGTGGTGGATACCTTTTCAGACAAGTCTGCTCTCCCCACAAAAACACTGAGAAAGATTCTGTGCCTGCATCCTGAGGAGAAAAAAAGCTTTCCAAAGGCACCACTGCTGTTCTATAAGAAGACAAGATTCATGGATCTTGCCTCTACAAATGGCAAAAGTTTTAAAAAGGGCTTCCCCAGGGTGTTTGTTTCTGCTCTGTCCTAGCACCTGAAATTGCCTTTTTCTCATTCAAGAGCCATAAGAAATTCCCTGTGCTGGGTAGCTGCAGGGCTGAAGATGACACATGCAGTCTTTGTTTCTTTTGGACAGAAGATTCTAAAAAGTGATGCAGGCATAAGGCCCACGTGTGTATCAGTCTTCAGCTGGAAGAGAGGCAGCATTCATATCTCAAGTGTTCATCTTTTTACACAGTCTACATTGTGTTAATGTTAACAGTCTCAAGATGTTACAGCATGTTACTGTTACTGGTAATTATTTGTATCTTATGTGAAGAAATTGGTAAACTCAGTAAGGGTTTCACACACTGAGCCTTTTCTGTAACAAATCTGCTTACTCATCATGACAATGGTTGGATTCTGGAGCCAGAATCTTCACTTGTATTTGCTTTCCTGATGTAGGACAAGGATTTTCACCTATAGATGTAAGCCTGCCACAGTTCAGGAAGTGTTTGGACAATGCTCTCAGGCACATGGTGTAATTCTTCGGGCTGTCCTTGGCAGGGTCAGGAGACAGACTTTGATAATCTTTGTAGTCCCTTTCCAGCTCTGGATATTCTGTGATTTCAACTTTCTTCACTTTTATTTATTGTTGTTCCTTTTCAAGTATCCTCAAATCATGGATTGTCTCTGTGCTGTCAGAGCTGCTTCTGGGATAGTGTGAAGCAGATGCCCCAGCTGAGAGAGCAGCACTGGCTACTGCAGTATCAGTGCAGCATGTTTTGTGGGGGGCACACAGCACTGCTCAGTGCAGGTGAAGCAGGGTTTAGCACCTCTTGGCTCCCCAGCTGCTAAATGTCTGTTTGGGATTGTTAGAACCAGGCTGTGAGCAGTCAAGCCTAGCAATGAAGCTTGGACTCAACTTGTGGTGCAGGTGCATGTCGTTTGCTACAGCAGACTGGCATGAAACCACGGAGCAAAAAGAGCTGAGGACATGCCAGGTACAGTGAAGGGAAGGATGGTATCAGCATGGCAAGTGACAGTGTTCTTGGTCAGACAGGCCAGGGAACAGGAATGGTTGGAAGGGGAAAGGAAATGAGCAAGGCTTAGGGTGTGTGTTAGGGCTGGAGCTGTACGAGATGGGACTGTGAATGAAGGCAAGGTACTGGGTGGTGCCATGTTCTCCAGTTGTTTCTGTGCAGATGGACTGAGAATGAGCCCTGGCTGTGGAATAGCATCAATTCCCAGTATTCAACAATAACCTGGCCTGAGGAATGCCATTTTCCCCAGTGGGCCACAGCTCATCACATTGATTTCAGGAAATCATGGAGTGGGTCAGGCTGGAAGAGGCCACACCAGATCATCTGGTCTAACCTCCCTGCTTGAGCAGGATCATCCCAGAGCACATGGCACAGGATTGTGTCCATATGGCTCTTGAATATCCACAGTGAGGGAGGCTCCACATTCCCTCTGGTCAGCCTGTTCCAGTGCATGGTCCCTGGAAGTTGTTCTTCATGTTCAGGTGGAGCTTCTGTTTTTCCCATTGTCTCTTAGTCCCATTGCTTGGCACCACCAAGAAGAGCCTGGTCCATCTTTTTGATACCCACTTTTGGGTACTTACAGACACTGATAAAACACAGGTAATTGTAGCCTGAGCTAAACATCAGGTAGACACTATCTTCCACCTGTACAGAACAAGGACATGGAGCAGCCTGTGGTCACATCACAGTGAAGAGTCTGGGTGGAAATCTCTCATTTTTGCCCTTTGTCCTTGGACTGTTACGCATAAGACACCTAGGGTGGGTTGAAATTCCCCTTTCCTCCAGAAGCAGTATTGTAGAGAATTGTATCTTCTCTAGTGCACAAAATTGTTCTGACAGCTTATCACTGCTTATTTAACAGCCGACTGTTCTCACTTTCTTTAGGCACTAGATAATAAACACAGTGAAACAATTGTGCTTCACTGATGTGCTAACCCTCATAGCCTCTTTACTGTTGAGTTCCAAAAACCAGCTTCATTTACTCTTAATTGAGGTTTGACTTCAAGAGATTATGTAGGACGACAATTCCTCAGTCATAGCAGCCACAATTACTTTCATGGACCATAATGGTCCTGCAGACCTACCTACATCCCTTTGGCATAAGTTAAAAGTGGCAGCTAAATCTCTTTGTTTTTTCAAGATTTCACACATAGATGTGTAGTACTTAAAAAAAAACCAAACAAACAGATGGATAAGAGTGCAGTGTCATCTGCCTGTGGAAAACAAAGCAATAGACATTAAGTTCAGAGTTGGAAAATGCCTGCTTCATCTCTTCATATAGCATGGGCCACAGAGTGAGATTCCTATGTGCTTTGAAAACTTTGGATTTTTGGTAAAAAATCAAAAGCCACAGTGATAGTTGGACTTCAAGAAGATCATGGGAGAGATCAAGAATACTAGTAGTATCCTAGATATTTTCAAACATAAATACTTTGCTCACTGAAAAATTATGTTCCACTGTGTTTACAGTTGTGCATTTTGGAGGTCCATATTAACTCTCCATTCCTTGGGTTTATTTAAGGTAAAACAGAATATTGTCTATTGAGAAGACCCCCGAGCTGTTCACCAGTCTTCACAGAAGTAATCGTGAATGCCAGTTTATTTCTATCTTTAGCACACCTTTATAGGGTTCTACAGGGTCTGCGAGCAGAACGAGCTACTATTGGCTAACACACACAGTTTACATTTTTCTTCTTACACACAAGGATATTGTTTTGCTTTACTCTCTCTTCTGCATGAAGGTTTCAAGGACTTTAGCCCTTAATATCACGACTTAGTTCAAAGGCTGGTTTGTGCATACAGGCCTTTACTAATATATAAAATATAGCAACAAATCCCCCTTTCTCTTTTGCACAAACCAGGCTTTGGATAAGATAACCTACAACTTAGACTGTTATCCCAATTAACATTATAAGTAAAGTCCGTCCCCCTTCTAGCATAAGAGACTTCAACCATCCAGTGATGCCTCAGCTGGCGAACCAACTTTCAATGGGGTCACTATCTTCTTTCAGGGCATGCAACCCATCCTGTAGCTGTTGTAGTTGCTCATGGATGGAAGCTGAATGATCAGCAAGATCCAAGCAGCACATGCCTTCAAACTCCCCACAACCATGTCCTTGTGCTAAGAGCAAAAGGTCAATTGCAACTTAGTTTCATAGTACTGCATGATACACACTACTCACATCGGCTGAAAGCTCACTTAACATTGTGGATGTTAAGTTTAATTCTTTCCTAGTCCAGCAAGCGAGCCTTTTTAGAGTTGCTAGGCCTTAATTCATTCAGGCTTCGCCTTGACTGTTTGATGTTCTTCATTTTGCTAGCTATATTCAACAATAGATGTAAGCTTGGGTGGAACAAAGTGAGTTTCCTAAGATAACAGGGTCTTCCATGTGGATTAGCAAGAATCTAATTCCATGCTCTATCTCCACAGATTAGGAATATGGAACTAGGTAATCACTTTGGTAATTGTCCTGTGAGATTGCACCACGAATAAAGGCTTTACTTTCAATGGTAGTAACGAGATCAGCTATAGGGTTGACTGCAACCCAGTGCTGTATTACTTTGTTAGAATGACTTTTTGTCGGGGGTTCAAACATTATCCATCCACCCGAGGTATTGGTGGAACATAACAAATCCAATTCTTCTGAGGGTTGTAACATTAAGAACTTTGGTAATTTTTTGCTTGCTAACAGGCTTCAGGTTGTCTTAATGTGAAGCCAGCAGTGCGACTGCACTCTTGCAACACTGCCAATCGATTCAGTCAAATCTCGTTACTAATTAAACCCCTAAATGCCGGAGGATCCCATTCAGGGACTCCTGTGAGACAGGTGCGAAAGTATCTCCAGGTGTGGCTAGGCTCAAACACATTGACCTTTGGCCAGTTCAATGTGCCAGAGTGACCCATATGTTCTGTCACTTTTGGATGTTAGTTAGCAGACAGTTGGTCATGACTATACACAACACAATTACCATAAGCATTTTACCATGTAAATGACACCATATTTGCAAACTCACAGCTAGAACTTCAATCGTTAAATGAACTTTCAAAGATGCTTACACTACCTCTTAAAGAGGGAATACTTATACTTTATACTAACATAACAATTACTACACAAGCTAAACACTTAAACTATTATCTAACTACTTTTAACACAGGTGCTCTGGTATATATGTAGTCTAAGCGTGAAAGCAATTTGCTAAAAGGGTAAACACACAACTACAATTTGCCTTATATACAATTAAATGGAGTCTCTACACTTCTTAGATCTTCTACAGAATTTCTCCAGCACGATTCAGTCCTGGAACGTTCACTGCTCCCGTGATGTCAGCTGGCAGTTGATCGGTGACTGAGGGCTTTGATGTTCAAGTTGTTCTTCAGATCCTTCTAAATCTTAAAACAAAGGATACCTGAAAAATTGGTAGAGACACAACATCATAATAACAACATAAAATTTCTGTTGGCAACTGTCTATATAGTGTTCAGACACAACTGTGTCCTGACAGGTCCACTTCTGATCCATGGCTGGAGTACCACGGCTGTGTGATGACATCTCTGTTCACTGGATCTCGTGTGTTCAGAGGCACACAGTCTGGTCAGATGGACTGGTGACCTTTTTGAACCTGCCAACAAAACACAGACACTTCTCTCCTTGAAGTTAATAAATTATACTAATTAAATGCTTGTGGGGCATCCATTTTCCCCCGTTTTTTCTTAAAAAAAAATAAAAATGAGATGTACTTCTGTTATAAGCAACAACATCAACACAAAACCTTATACACAATTAATAAGAACTTATACTAGTTAAAAATCAATTAAATCTTAAACATTATTAATAACATATATAAAACTGCTATTAATTACTAAAACACTGCACTAGCATCCCATAGTTAGCAAACAAACAGAAACAAAAATCAGTGAAGGATTGGATCATCACCTCCGGAAAATGACTCTCCAAGCCCACTTCAAAATTGATCCAGCTGTCATATTAATAGGGTCAAATTGTTGAGTCAAAAAGTGACTCAAATACTGATTTGGGACAGAAAATATCTGGATCTGTTGGCAAACATTCTGTCCAGGTAAAGTCAAGGCTTGGCCAGGGCCTAGGCTTTAAACTGGAAAGATGCCTCTTAACTCATTTCTAAAACAAGGTTCTCAATAGTAGCAGCTATGAGATGCTTACAGCATAGCAAACTGTTCTAAACTCCACAATAATTATATATGACAAAAGGAAATAACAAACTTAACCTTAAAAGAATATCTAAGTTAGGAAACTTAACTTAAAAACATTTAAGCCTAAACATCCTTAATTCTATTAACACTTAATCTATATTAAATGAAAACTTAACTTAATCTTATTCTGTTACTACAAAAAAGCAGCTAAAAGTTTAATATATACCTTTTAAACACAATATAACAATAACATGGATTCTTTATTAAAATTGTGGAAAAAACGAGCAAATGGATAATATATACTTTAACTTAACTTTGTTTTATACAGTAAAATTCTCTTGACTAATTATTTTTTAAACCACAAATCTCTTCTTTAGATAACACTAATTGGAAGAAGGTTTTCCTAGAAGCTATAAATCACACCATATTTTAACCTTGGATTCTAAAACCAATTATTGCAAGGCAACTTCTGTTAGTATTCACCTTAAACACTTTTTTTTTTTTTTTTTTTTTTTTTTTCTTTTCTTAACTTTCAAAGAACCACAATAATTTCTCTAGTAAAACTCTAAAAACTGCAATTGCATAAACTCATAATTACTTAAAACACAAAATTAACTCTACAATGGTATATAAAAACATTCTGAAAACCCAGTAAATCATGACTCTGCAACAAACCAGGCACCATCCCAGTGCCCCCCCCCGAGAGAGGGAGCGGGGGGTGGACGGCCCGCTCTGCTGCTGCTGCAGCTCTGCTCTTATCTTTCTTCACATTCTGTACATACTCTCGCAGCGAGGAAAAACGGAGAGAAAGAAAAAAAAAGCCTCACAAAGTTAACTTTAACAAATGCAGTTTTTTCTCTCAATCTCTCTTGTTGTTTGCTGATAGAGGAAAAAGGCACGATTTTGCAAAAGCAGGCGATTTTACACGAAAAGTCTCTCACGGCCAGGTGCTAACAACAGCGATCATGGCAGCTTATCAGCTTCTAATTACAAGGATGAATTTTGAACTAGATACCATATAGTTTGAGATTTTTTGACTAGTTTGTCTCTCTTTGAAGCTGTCTGAGCCACCTGTTTCTGCTCAGCTCTTTCTGTAATTGTTCAGAGTGGCCTTGGAACTTTTCTTGCGCTGCTTCTACCCCCAGGGTACCTTTGTTCTTTGCGCTCACCTCGCTCCCTCATGTCTTCCTGGTTCGGGTGGAAACCAGTCTAAATCTGGCTTCTTTTCTTCCAGGGTGGTAAAGATGGAACTTAAATAAGGTTGTAGTGCTAAAAGTGACTCCAAAAATGAAGCAAATAGTTCTGGATGTATCACATCCTGCCATAACTGAACAGATTCTGTTCGTTGTTTCAGCGTTCCCTGTGGAACTTTTTTCTCATTATTTTCTTTTCCCTAACTCTCCCTCCCTCTCTCCATGGGCAATATAGATAGGAGAGCTTGCCCAGCAGTGGGAGGTAAAGGCATCTGCCACTGTGACGCAGGTAGAATTACAGGGCTCACATCCTCAGCATATCTCACTTTTCTGTTTTTTAAGGTATTAATTACAACCTGCCAAGTTCGACCGAGAAACACAGTGTCCTTGCTCTTTTCCGTAATTGCCGTTTCCCATATCAGAGCCGATATATCAGTCCGTTCTTGCTCCGCAAGAAGCAGTGAGCACTGCAAATGCCCAAGACAATTAGCCCATATAATGAGCATATCCAGGTCCCTTTCCTGGGCTGCTTCGCCTCGTTTAACGAGGATGCTGAGAAGCAGTTTATTTACTGCCGCAAATTCCACATCCATGACGACAGCACCCGCAAGAGGGAAGGTTGCGACCCTTCTACTACGCCCTTGCCTTCTGGGCCCCCCCCCAGCAGCCCTACTTCCACGTCTAACCGCTCCGCGTCTCACCGCGCTCAGGCTGCCTATTTGGTGCCGATCCAAGCCCGCGACGTAGAGCCCAGATCCACTCCGATGACTCCAGAGTCCTTCTGCCCGCAGGGTGTCTCTGGTCGGAGCGCCAAATATTGAGAAGACCCCCGAGCTGTTCACCAGTCTTCACAGAAGTAATCGTGAATGCCAGTTTATTTCTATCTTTAGCACACCTTTATAGGGTTCTACAGGGTCTGCGAGCAGAACGAGCTACTATTGGCTAACACACACAGTTTACATTTTTCTTCTTACACACAAGGATATTGTTTTGCTTTACTCTCTCTTCTGCATGAAGGTTTCAAGGACTTTAGCCCTTAATATCACGACTTAGTTCAAAGGCTGGTTTGTGCATACAGGCCTTTACTAATATATAAAATATAGCAACAATTGTCCTTGCAGTTACCTCAAGGAGCACGTGGCATGAAGTTTAATTTCCCTTAGTTGTCCTTTATGTCTGTTTTAATAGGTCTAAAGCTGTCCAATGATGGTTTGCCACATCCTGGGCTAGCAGAACGAGATCTCTTCCAGCTCATGTTCACATGTTCAGAAATGTGAGTCTCAAGCATCCTAATTAGGGGTGCACGTTACTGTGTAATTCATCCTTGAAGGGAACCAGCAAGACAAATAGATCCATCACTCTAAAATTAGTTGTAAAAAAGTTCGGAAAAATACCTCATGGTTTTCATAGAATTATGAAAGTATGTGCTTGGGCCTGGAAGTGGTTTTAAGGAAAGGTTGAATTTACTTGACATGCAAAGGCACACACTGGAGTCCTTCAAAAGCTGATTCAAGTAAGAGCAGATCTTGGGCACTGGGTCTGATGGAGCAGAAGGTCTGTGCTGCACCTTGCTTGCAGGCAACCCTGTGTGTTACTGCTCTCTAGCTGGAGAAACTACTGAGCTGTGCTACCCAGACACCTGTCCAAATGGTCAGCTGGGATCTCCATCAGAGCAGGACTCTTCTTTTTTTCAGCAGAGTGGCAATGTTGGCTGTGTGCTCTCAGAGGACCCATTCTGGGAGCAGCTGTGCTTCAGGAAGCTGCTGGGCCTTATCAGCCCCTGGGAGGATGCTGAGAGCAGATAAAATTGAAACAGCTTGCTGGGAGTTCTGTGGCACTGCTGATAACTTGGCTCAGTTTATCACCTGGGCTCAGGTTGGCCTTGTGCAATCTCTCTTGGAAAGTGGTGGCAGCAGTGCTGGCATCAGTGGTGTGCAGCCACAAAGGGATAAGTGACATACATATTTATTTTAAGATTGCCAGTAGCAAAATCTGTCTGATTTCTTTAGTTTGAACATACAGCTGGAGCTGAGGGAAGCCAGGCAGTACAGCAGACAATGGAAACCTGACCTGCTAAAATTTTAAAAAGTGTGCTTTTTCCATTTTTTATTCTGTATGGAACACAGAATGATTTGGGTTGGAACGGACTTAGAGGATGATCTAGTTCCAACCCCTTGCCATGGGCAGGGACACCTTCCACTAGAGCCGGTTACTCAGAGCCACGTCCAACCTGGCCTTCCACACTTTCAGGGGTGGGACATCCACAGCTTCTCTGGGCAACCTGTGCCTGAGCCTCACCACCTTGACAGTAAATGTTGCACTTACCAGCTGTAGAGAAACTGGAGCTATGGACGGCATGGCTGGATAGCCTCCTTGCATGGCGAGCAGAAGACATGAACTCCTGCACCTATGGAATTGAGAGTGTGTCTGAAGCCTTAGTTACTTTGCTGGACCACAAAAATCACTGCATTTAAAGTTGTTTTTTTTTTTTTTGGTCTGCTTTTCAAAAGAAAATTATCACCTTATTTACACAGGTATGTTAAAATATTATTTCATTTAATTTATAACAAACCCAAAAATACTTGCCCCCCCAAAAGAACCTCCAAACCCTAAAACTAAAAATTCCTGGTTTTTTTTTCTGTTGCTTGTTATGAAAAAGATTCCAAATCACACAGCTCCAACCACTAGAAAAGTCACACTGCTGATCAAAAAATGAGTCCTTCACTCTGCCAGCATCTCTTTAGTACAAATGCATTTTCCTAAAAAGCCCTGTTAAGTTTAGCATCCTTACAAGAGCCTTGGAACATCAATACTTGTCTTGTGTTCTGCTGACCTTCCTTCAACCCTAAAATAACTGTTCCTGCCCCACTGAAGTTTCTATGTACAGAAAGACATTTGATGCCAGCTACATTTGAAGAAAATAAACTATATTTAAAGCTATTAGTCAGTATCACAGATAGGTCCTGCCCTCCTCCATCCCCCTGGGATGGTTTGCCCTTTTTAAATGGAGTAGGTTTGGATAGAGTATGTGTTTCTTGCATGCCTGTTCTGAAGGGGCCTCCCGCAGATGCTATTTAATATATCCTCTGTTAATTAAAGGAGAGGTCAGTGTATTTTATCTGTTCATCTAGGTGGAGCTGTCAAAGTGGATTTGGAACTGGATTTGAAGACCATTTTAATTTGTAAATTTAGTGGATGCATGCCTGCAGGTGAGTCTGAAAGCAACCACACACCAATCTCATTTAGCCTTTCTAAAAATTAAAATTTGATTGTCTATTATTTAAAGTAGACTTCATATAATACTTTTTGTTTTATTTAGTTTTTTTTGTTTAGGGTTTATTTGTGGAGAGTGAATGTTTAGTCTGCATGTTGTCCCAAAAATTGCAAAGTCTCGAAATTCACCACAAAAAAATCATACAACACAAATGTGGTTTTGAAAAGCAATCCTTCTGTCCTCTCACTTTTTTTTATTGGGTAACGCAATATGGGTGCTTTTCTTTCCATCTTAAGCCCACCAGCTTTTGTGGTGTATGTGTATATATGCATGCATTTTTATTTATTGTTGAAAGTCTAAGAAATTAACCTTGGCTTCGAAATGTTGTGCTTTGCATTGATACTCAAATACTTTGTTTTGTCAGGTTCCCCAAGGTTGCCCCAAACAAATGTCTGAAGGCATCTCAGTTAGCAACATAATCAGTTCTAACCAGTTTGTTTCCATTCCTGATTGCTTACTTTTTCCCATGAGAAAATCTTTTTGGGATAGCATTTAACTTGTGGAAGGGAATGGAAGCTCTATTCCTGCAAAATAGGAAGGTTCCCTGACTTGCTATTCTTATTTCATGCTCACCACAACCTATTATAGATGCATGCATGGATTTTTCTGTTTTCTTTCCTGGCAGGTTTCCACTAAAAAAATGGAGGCATTGCTTTTGATACATCCTCTGGACTAAAAGTTTCCTGGCATCAGTGAAATAAAGTAGGAAGGTACACAGTGTCCCAGCCCTAGATTAAGTTGTGATAATTACCTGTTGAAGCTTTAAAAGTTGGTTGATTTGTTGTTGGTTTTTTTGTTTTGTTTTTGTCTTTTTTCTTTACATTATTTATCTTGGCTTAGTTTTCTTTCTTCTTTCCTCATCTATGTTTAGTGACTGGAAAATGACCTGGTGTAGGGCACCATAAAGGAAGTTTCTTCTAACTGTCCATCCTCAGTGCTTCCTGCTGCACTCTAAGTCCCTTGCTGTCATACAGCTGGTGCATCCCTTAGTGCATTTGAGTTCTCAGTTTTTTGTTTGCCAAAGCCCAGTGAAAAATGGGTTTCTACTGGATAAGGGCAAGTTCTATTGGGAGCATAGAACCATCACTGTTCCTCCTGGGGTTCTGTTTTACCCCAGTGTATCAGGCAGGTGTCTGGAGAATGTATGGTCATAAATGGGGTCCCCTCTTGAAAATACCAACCCCTGGTGCCTGGTGGGCTGTACTGTATCAAAGAGCTATGCACTTTGTGCAAGGGCACTTGTAGGGACACTGTGCACGGAGGGAGTGAGCTGACTCAGCAGCTTCCCCCTGCTCCAATGTGGGCACATCTCTACAGCCTGGTAAAAGAGGCCTCCATATGCTGGGTGGTGCCAGGTGGCATCCCCAGAGGTACTCAGTGGAGCTGGAGAGCAGCCTTGTGTGTGCCAGGTCCTTGCCAGTGACCAGCTGCAGCCTGCTTTAGCTTTTGCTGTGACCCTTCTGCTGAGGGCTGGCTGCTCGCCTTCTCTGGAAAATAATGTTACTTATTTTGGTTTTGAAACTCCAGTAATTCTTTTGCTGTCTTTTGCACTGTGCTGGGACATGTGGAGTTTTCCAGTGTGAAAGGCTTTCCTACAGTGTTGGTTGTGCCTGTACTGTCATGGAAGCTTTTGATTAATGTGTCACCTGCATACCAAATATCTACCTCTTAAAGATGATATATGAGAAAAAAGAAAGTAAGATGCAAAATCAATTTGGGATATAGGATGTCCCAGGCTGATTTGGTTAGAGTGAATTTATTTATGTCTAATCCCAGAAGTTCTGCCTTCAATCTTCACGCCATAAGGAAATTAAAAGTCTTGGCACTTATCAGTGCCAAAAAATAAATAACTGACCAAGATTCTCTCTTCAGACCTGTCCCAAGTGAAGTTTTGTGCATCATCTTTTTTTGTTTGTTTCATTTGCATATGTGGCTGGAACCAGTCCCTGCCAGTAGTATGGCTGAATAGAAGGGATAAATTGCATAAATTGCATGGAACAAGCTCAAGCCAGGCAGGGACACAAGGGTTTGACACTGATCAGCTTCTTGAAAATTCTGTGTGTGCTATCAGTCACTGAGAAAAATAACTATGGTAAGCAAAATCTTTCAAGCTGTTCTTCTCTGCTTTAAGATACTCTGGCAAATTTTGCAACAGGGACTAAACAAGTGGGAAAACAATCACATGGAAAGGAAATCTCTGGGAAGCTTTTGAGGTGGTGTTGTGGTTTAGGAATGGTACTCCTCAGTTCAGTGCCCTCACCCCCAAACTACACACTGCTCTCTCTCGCTCCCCCATTTTCCCTTTTGTTTTGGCCAAATTTGGGTATTTTGAACAACATTCTTTTAATATCCTTTTGATGGATCAAAACAAATGGAAGAAAATGCTTTTCATGTACTGTCAAATAAAAAGCAGGCGCATTTCCACTATGTTTTGCAAGAGCACAGAGGAAATCCCTCCTCTGAGAACTGGGCTGCTATGGTTCAGCCCCAGGCACCAGCCTGCTTCACATTGCTGCTCAACAGTGCTGCACCATCTCTGTGCAAAGGAGGTGGTGGAGGGCACCAAGAATCTCCAAACCCTCTTTCACAAGCTTGTGAAAACATGGTTGAATATTGCTTCTGCAGCCAACAGGAGGAGTGTCTTCTGAATTAGAGCCAGGAGTTACTCGTAAAATACTCCTTTAGTCACCTGGTGAAGGGCTTATAACACTTCAGGTGTGTTAATTCACCTGGTTCCTTACAAACCCTAAGGGGAATGGATAATCATCCTCTCTTTCTCAGAGAAGAGTGAAACATGAGAGGTAAAATGCTTTGTTAATCACAGTCAGACCCTGCCAGCATTTTGCAGTCAGAAAGTGGTGGCTCCTGGAGGGCTGCCAGGCATTTCTCACAGATAGGCAGGAGCTTGTGTGTGCTGTGCAGGGCATGTGCATGAGCTGGCAGCATCCAGGAACCTTTGGTGTGCCAGCAGGCAGACTGCACTTTAGCTGGGTCTGGAAGCCCATGGTGGTGCAGGCCAAGGAACTTTGAGCCAGCCAGCCAGGGCTTTGCCAGATTGTATCCAGAATGGAGGTAACACGTGAATTCTTCTTGAGGGCTATCTCTGCTTGGTGCTCCTCTGTGCTGTGGGGAGCTTGGGTTGGTGCTTACAGGGGTGATTATTTGTCTTGTCCTTGCTTTTTGGGTACAGAGCCTTTAACTCCTCTTCCCTTGCAGTACAGGTAGTAGTTGTCTCCCTTTCTGAAGAAAAGCCTGGTAATAATCATGTGTTACCACCACAAGTAGTCAGTATTGATCCACGGCTTCAGTGGTGGCAAAACTGCATTTCATTCCTATGAAGGGAAGGGCAAAAGGCTCATTCAGGATTTAATGTTGCCTGCTGGAACAGAAACCAGAATGGCTTCTCTGCAGGGCCTCCTATCTCCCGAACTTTGCTGCAGCCCAAGCAGTTTGCCCTCAATAAACAGATAGGATTTAAGAGACATGAATGTATGGTAGCCCTCAGATTGTGTATAGCTGAGCAGCAGGCTCATCCAGGTTAGGCATTAGGAAAACCTTTCTGAGTGATAAAGGGAGAATGATATAATAATTTATGTTAGAAAAAATCTCTGAGGTTGAGTCCAACCTGTGACCAAGCACCACCTTATCAAGTAGATCATGGCAGTGAGTGCTATGTCCAGTTGTTTCTCAAACATCTGCAGGGACAGTGACTCCACCACTTCCCTGGATAATCCATTCCAGTATTTAACAACCCTTTCAGTGAAGAAATCCTTCCTAAAGTCCAACATGAACATCCCCTGGCATAGCTTGAGGTCATTTCCTCACATCTTGTCACTTGTTCCCTGGGAGAAGAGACCAGTCCCCACTTGGCTACAACCTGCTTTCAGGGAGCTGTAGAGAGCAATAAGGTCGCCCCTGAGCTTCCTTGAAGGTGGACAAGGCTGTGCAGGTATTGTGAGAGGCTTTGCTGGTAGAGATTTTTAAGGACAAGTTGGACAAACCTTGTATAATGTATTAGTGGATCGTGCCTTAGAACAGGGATTAAAATTGAATTAGCCATAAAATTGGTTAGTCACAGTCTTTTCCACCCCCTTGTGTTGTTTTGGTGCTTCTGTTGGTTGTTTGGGTTTGTTTGTTTGTTGTTTTTTGGTGGGGTTCTTTTGTGTGTGTGTGTTTTTGGTTTTTTTTTTTGTATTGCTACTTTACTCTGTAACTTCTTTCTAGAAGTGTAAGTGCAGAAAGGTGTTCAAAACATTTTAGTCCAAGGGTTCAGGCACTTGCATAATAGATCTGGCATTTTGAATCATTAACAACAAATGCTAATTCCTGCCTATTTTTCAATAGATAACTTTGGATAGAAAGAATAGGCAGGCTAAAAGAGATTTGAACTCTTGAACTCTCCCTCCGCCTTCTGGGAAAAGCAAAACAAAGTAAACAAAATCTAGGTTGTATGAAATCTATGGGCACACTGACAAGCTGAATTGGCCTCACATATCCAGTGAGCACAACAAACGTGTGTCTTCTCTTCAGTTATTATTTATACTTGTCAAAGCTCACAGTGCAATATTTTACCCTCAATTTCCACTGGAAATTGCTTTTAGTTTGACTTATTTGTCACTCTTTTTTTGATTACTTTTTTGATTACTGACATGTTCCACATTTTTGTAGCTCTAGTTTGAATACACATAGCCTTAATCACTGGCCTTTTTTTACTTATCTCCTTTGAATTGTAAAAGTTAAGAGTTTTTAAGCCTTAAAACCCCACATATCCAGCATCTCCAAGACTGAGAGCTGAAACTGAAAAATCATTTCAACTGAGTAAGGATTTGACTTGAGATCTCAGTGTGCTACAGATGATCTCTGTCTTTCCCTTTCTTCAAGATGTTTTTGTGGAACTGCAGGGGTTTGTCTTGTATCCTTCAGAGTTCTGCTTTTTGGTTTTTTGGGGTTTGGTTTTTTGTGGTTTTTTTTGGCTGAGCTGATAAGCCTGATAAATTCGCCACGCCAGGAATATCCCTGTTTATGTTACTGTAGTATTTATATACAAAAATGCAGCATTGGAAACAGCTCTTCTGCTGTGATACCTGTTCAGCTGAAGTCTACATCCAAGAAGCCCTGATGTGGCCTGCTGCCATGGACTAGCTCACTAGGATGTCTGTGAGGCTAAATGATAACTCTGTCTATAACAGGCTTCAATGCAAATAAAATGAACTCTCTATTTTTGATCATCTTACAAAACTCATAAACTTCTTCCAGATAAAAGAATTCAGCATGACCTCTCTAGCCTGTCTTAGGACTGTGCATGAACTTTAGGTTTCCATAGTTACAATAAACTGTAGGTTTCCAGGAAAGGGAATCATTAATTTGAGAGACTGACATCCTTTGCATCCCGAAGGACAGATCCAGCTGAGGATCCTTCACTCATGCCTGAAGGAGCTTTGCATTTGGTGACACAGTGTCCTAAATCTGTGCTAGCTCTACAGTTGTCAGCAAACTGTTCTATCCTTTTCCAGATGTTCAAGAAGTAAAGCTATATTTTACTTTTACTGTCAGCTGCTAGACAGTGCTGCTGCTTTTTAAATAAATACAAACATTAGGATCTTAAATCATAGATAAGATATAAATACACTTTAAACCCACATTTGAATAGAGTTGCTGTTGCTCACCTGTCAGGGCTCTATTCACTCCCAGCTGAATGTTTCAGGGAACTTTGCTCCCATTGCCGTTTAGGTGGTTTGGTAATACTGGAAAATGCAATTCTTTTGGCTGGGATCTTGAGAAAGATTCTCTCTCTCACATATGCCTTCTGAGTTGTGTTTTGCATCATATTGACCTCTGGGAAAATATTACTCATACACAGATCCTGTGACTGGCTGAACTTTATTTATTCTTTCCTCTCATGATACCAAGTAATATTTGGTACTGATGTTTGATCTTCAGGTTTTCTTTACAACATATGCTTACTCCATCTAATAGAACAACAGTCCTGAAATTAATATTAATTATATTTTGGACCATATGTTTTATCTGGTTGGCAGAGTAAGGAAACAGAAGGAGTATGACAGAGAAGACAGTTTTGTTTACTGTACTTTCTCTAGCAGACCAATGTAACTAGAACTCACTTAGGTTAGATGAGAGGGATGGGATGGTTTTCTTTCTTCTCTGTGCAATTATAGCTTGGACAGTGACCTGAAAAACTTTTATCAAGCAGAAGGAATGCTGTAAAACAGCTGTTGCAAGTCACTTAGCCATGAGCACCATTATCTGTATTGTGATAGTCTTTATTCATTTGCTTTCCTCACCACCTGTCTGTTTTCTCGTTGCTAATCTGTCCTTGTGAGTTTACTTTGTCTTTACTCAGCAGTATTCATGAGGTGGTTCCTTGCTCTGGGTCTCTTTCCTAAAAATGCTCATTGCTTTCTTAACCTATTAGAATTGTATAGAAATAATATTTATTATTTCATTTTTACCATTGAAAATTAATTAATATATGGGATCAGTTTTCCAAATAACTTCATAAAATGGTATACTATTTGAAAAGGGCTATAACTCAGATATTCAAATTCTTATTTTTCATAGTCTCACTTTTTACACTTTTTTAGTCTTTTTAGTGACAGCTTAATGATTTGATCTGAATAAGCAGGTCAGACCTTGTGCAAACGAATAGTGTTTCCACTAAATGTGTATATTTACAATGTATTTCATGTATAAGAGCTCCAACCAACTGAAATGCTGAGAAGTTAGATTAAATCAGGTTTTGGGGTTTTTTTTATGGTGTCTAGTTATACATGACTTAAGGTTATGGGCTTTCATTTTGATCAGCTCCTGGTCTTTATGTTGTATGTATTCTATATAACTCCATCCTTCAATGCATGTGTGCAGCCACAAAAAAAACCCAAACCAAACAAAGCAAACCACAATTCTGAGAGAAGAGCAACACACTTAAAAGAAAAGATGATTAGAGGTATGTCTATCAAAGGCACCAATTACCAGATTCCTTCTATGCAGTTTTTTGTATTAGATGGTTAAGTATCTTAAGAAGAAGCCCATGATAATAGGGATAATTGTATTGCAAGGGTGGTGATGCACATTTTATCCATCTATTTTCTTGCTGTAGCTGCATGATAGGAATTAGAATTTCCCTAAATTCTCCTGAATTTCCTCTTTGCAGTATCTAATGCAGAAAAGCCAATTCTTGAATTTGCGTTTTGTTTTGGTAATGGTTATCTCTTCATTTATCTGTTAGTGAAAGTAGACAGGGAGTATTTTATGTGCAGGCACCCTATAGCTCACAGGACTGGCATAATCATTTAGAGGAGAGTGGTGGGGTGAAATGGATGAGACTTTTGTTTAGACAGGGATTCTGTTCCAAGCTCTGCCTAATGTGACCCTGTGCAACCTTTCTGAGCCTCCTGTATTTTATCTCTGACATGGGTGGACTGATACTTGCCTTCCTCATAAAGTAGGAAGATGGAACTGTGCTTAGTAATTACCTATCTGAAGTGTCAGTATCATTAGGCATGATCAGGGGAAGAAGTAAAAACAGGACTCCTGGGTCTCCTCCAAGCTTTCCCTGGCTGGTGAGGCGCTCCAGCAATCTCAGCTGCTCTTCCTGTAAGTGCCAGCTTTACTCAGTTGTTTTTATAAACGATGGAGGAGGGACAGGGTTCAAGCAGAATGCATAGGATAGGTTGGTAAAGTCTCTAGAAATGCTAAAAAAAACATGAAAAATGAGACCCTTCTTTCTTCATCAAGAAGAAAATCTTAAATCCTGATGGACTCTCTTCTTGCCAAAATCTGAATTATTTCTACAAACCCCATAAATATTACAGCCTTTTCAAAGAATCATAGAGTCATTTAAGTTAGAAATGGTCTTTAAGATCGTCGAGTCCAGCTGTAAGTTGCACTCTTAAAACAGTGTACTTTTTACTGTCCTTATTTCTAGAAGTAGATGCAGGCCAATGTAAAGGGTGATAGGTCTCCTAAAATATGCACACATTTCTTGCTTTTAATCTGAAAAGTAACACAGAATTAAACTGAGGTTGATTGATCAGGGTAAATACCAAAAGGTCAAGGTGTAAGGGTTTTTATTTGCTAACAATTTTGAAAAAACCAGTATCTCTAATTCCATAATCAATTCTCTTTGGTATCACAGGAAGTGTCTTGAGAATTCAGCCTGAACACAACGGCAATGTCAGCATGAAAGATATTACTCTTTTAGATCTTTATCAGTTTGGTTTAATCTAAAATACTCATGGAGTTCAGATGTAATTTGATGGAGTCTCATGTATAAACATTTTTCTGCTGTCTGCCTTTATCCTGAGCTTTAGTGCTCCTCATTGGTTTTAGCATGTAGAGGAAACTGTAAAAAAAAAAAACCAAAAAACTAACAAACCCAAACTTTTTAGTTCCCCTAAAATTAGCTCTTTTTATGAGCTTGCTTTGGATTTCATTGCACTGTGTTTATGTCTACATTTTCTCAGTTCCTTTTGTGTGGCAGTTTTCCCTGGTTTGGATGGTTCTTTCATACCAAAAAAGGCAAAAAGAATGTAGATTAAAGAGAGTTCAAGGTGTGATATTTAAACCTCTTTAAATCATGCTCATTTGTTGTTGAAATTTTTTTCAGTCTAACAGCTTTGTTAGGGTCTAGGGTAAACAATCACTAAGAAATGAGAAAAATGTAATTCAATCAGAGCAGATTAATTGGATGCATTATTACCACAAAGATGTGTATATGTATTCTCAATATGCCACGCACAAGAAAGCTTATTTGGGATTTCATGTACTCCATTTGGAGTAAGAGCTCAATTCTGGTTGCTTGAAGGTTGTCTTCCCTGCCCTGGTCTTCCATCTTATCATCCATTCAGCCCTGGGTCTCTAGTATTTTGACACCTGCTGGGTTTCAGGTTGAACCCAATTAATTAAGCCATATGTTGTTGTTTATTTCAATAAAAATACCGAATTACTTACAAAGAAATTAAGCAATCTTTTCAACCTCTGAGCACAGCCTCATGGGACAGCCAAGGACAGCTGTAAAGTTCTTCTTTTTAAGAAGTTCTGGTTAATGTCAGCTGAGAAAGCTCTTAGTAAACAAATGAATAATTGATTGCTCAGCTTTCACATAGCTACTGCGTTTCTGGGCTCACATGACTCATTTGTGAACCATTCCTGTCGTCCTAATGCCATAACATTGGAGAAATGATGATTGTTTCTTGGAGGATTCTTCTGTGGACATAGTTGCCAAGACCAAAGCTGTAATGGTTTGTTATTATGACCTTTGTTATTCCATTAGGCTCAATAGCTTTAAAAAAATGATGTGTGCATACTTTAGGAAAGTTTTTACCCTTTACATTGACCTGACATCATAGTTTATGCTACAAAATGTATTAATGACAAAGTAGTGTTTTCATGTCAGTAGGACAAATTTTAACAACTATAATCTGCCCTTAGTCATCATAAATACAAATGTATTGGTAAAACAGACCTTGTTAATGCAGCCAAGACAAATGCTAGGCCATATTTCAAATGAATTTGAAGCACTAATCTATACACTCCGTGATTTTTTTTTCTGTAGCTTCAAATACATTATTGTCAAAGCACTGTTAACATGCTTTGCAGTGGATACTGTAGAGCAGTAATGGCCCATCAGATGCAAACCATCTAGGCTGTTTTTTTCTTGATTGCTTGAAGATGTGTAAATGTCTTTGGGGATATGGAAGGGCATAGGGAGCATTCAGTTAATATTGTTCTGATGTTTATTCATACTTGAAAAATCAGCTTTAAAAAAAACTTGTGAGCCTGACAGTACTTGCAAACTGCCTTGTACAGTAAAGAGTTTAATTTATAACAAATTTGGTACATTATAGTTAACTGAAGGACACCCTATCCAGTACCCACTGCTCACTACAATGATGATATAAAGTAGGTTTGCTATTTTCAGATGTTCTAGGACTTCGAGGGCAATACAGGGACCACAAGCGCTCTGTTCTGATTTTGTTTCCATAAATTAATTAACTGTATGCAAAAAGGTTGGCTTTGTCCCTTGGCCTTCACTCTTTCTTGGACATGCAGGTCTCTCAGCAGAATGGGACTCTTGAAGAAACTGCGAAGCAGAAAGGCTCCAGGCTTTCTTCCAGCGCCCTTTCATATTTCCTAGCTGGTGTTTGAAGAGCTGTTACCTGCATAGACCTGCCCTGAGAGCTCCCAAGGAAAGGTGTAAGAAACTCTTGGTCTTTGTTTTTCCAATGCCTTTATGGAGGAGAGCTGCCTGTCACTGTACTCTGACACCAGCGTGCTACCAACATCATGGAATCTTCCCTCATGGTGGCTTTTCTGTCAGGCTTTCATCCAGAGAAAGGAAATAGTGAACTTTCAAAACTTCCATAGATTTGCAAGGAAGCAGAATTGAGTCAAATCTGGTTATGTGTGGGTTCCAAGGGAAGTTTCTCCACTGCTTTGTTTACAGGAGAAATGCACCAGAAGATCTCCCCCGCAGTTAACTCCTGTTAACAGTGATATTGGAGAAATGTTTCTTTCACTCAAAATGGCACTGTACTAAGGCAAGTTTGCAAATATCTGTCCTATCCACATTGTAAGCTGAGGAACAGGTATTTACTGATACAAAAAGTGATGAAGAATTCTTGATGTCAGAGAGCAAGAAGAGACTTAGCACAGCATCTCTCTGTAAGACAGAAACTTCCATTGCATATTATCCCATGCATATGGATAAGTACATATTTAATGATCCTTCTCTCTGGTTTTAGACCTAAATCCTCTTGGAAAACAGTATGTGTCTTAGGAATCCTGAATGTAAAATTATCATGCTTCTACTCTGCTGTTTAACTGCTGAATTAATCAAGTACAATTGCTTAAGGCCCTAGAGGGAAGGATGTAATAAATCTTGGGAGTATTTGTTCTGGTTTATGGCTGGGAGAAACTGCGTAACATTAAATCAGATGTTATAAACATTTGCAGTGGCACATTTTCCTTACTCGGGGCATTGTGGCATGAGTCTTGAGAAACTAAAGAGGGTATGTCCTGAGGACTGGATGCATTTATTGTAATTTTTTATAGCTGACAGCATTGCTTTGCGCGGGGTGGGAAGGGGCCCGCTGCTGAGGAGCTGTACGCTGTGCATCCCAGGCTTTCGGGTAGAGGGCAGTCGGGTACCGCACACGGGGCTGGGAGCCCAGCTCCGGGCTGAGCCTGCTGCCCTGGCCTGGGGATGGAGAGCATCCCCCAGCCCCAGATAAACTTCCCTGAGGTGGAGAAGCAGAGAGGTGGATTCATTGTACCCAGACACTGATACTGCTCTGGAGTAAGACAATTTGGTGACAGTACATGGAGTTTCTCTACACTGGGAGCAGGAGCTGCAGAGACATGCAGCAGCCAGTTGAAAAAAACTATCCTGGCTGAAATAAGAATCTTCCTGAGTTTAAAATGGAGCTGCTTTAAGCCGTTTCCCTCCCTGCAGGGAAAGTGGGGGACAGTCCCAGCGCACTGAGTGGAGTGTGCTGTTCTTGTGCACAGCATGTCCTGCCCCTGGGACATTGATCACTGGAAGCAAAGCAAGGAGGCAGAGCCCCTTTCCCCAGAAAAGTGCCTGCCATTCCAGCAAAAGGAGCTTTGCTTCACTTTAGGGGATGATGTCCTAAGGCATTAGTGGGGTTTTTTGCTTCTAATTTACAAGTACCTGAACAAGCTGGTTGCACCACACTTGTTCACTGCATGCTTAGCTCTGAACCCTTCAGAGCTGCTTAGAAGCTTTGGAAGATCTAAATGATGTCAGCTTGGGTAAGGAGCCAAAGCTGGACTCCTCTTGTGCTAGGAAGCGAAGGGTGAACTGAAGTTTCTGGGTTGAGCCCTGAGAAGAGCCAGCCCTGCTCCTTGTTCTGGCTAGGGATGGGTGAGAAGCTGCTGCTTCTGCCTCTGGTGCCCCAGCTCTCTGGAAGAGCTGCTTGCTGATTTCCTGGGTGAAGCAGTCGGAGGGGCTGTGATTATTGCATTGTGCCAGTAGTTTATGGCCCTACACAGGAGACAAGAGCTGAGCTGTTCCACAGGGAACAGTAAGTCCCTGTGGTACAGGTCTTCTTCTTGCTCAGGTATTTGAGAGCCTCTGGATGGTGGCAGGATGCAGCTGCTTGAGTTGCTGGAAAGGGTCTCTTGGGAAATGTCTCCAGAAGCTGCATGGCCTTTGGACCTTTGTTGTTCAGCTGGTTCAAAGTAAGGCAGAAAACAAAAGGCAATCCAGGGGCAAATGTCTGCTGCTGAGGTTGAGCACGTAGTGATCATTCATCCCCTTGGACTGTAAATCTGGTCCCATGCCACTCAGCTTCTGTGGGCTTCTCAGACCTTCAAGCAGAACCTGTACAGTCACTGGGCAGTGCATCAACAGACAAATCAGCCCTGCTTCAAGAATGCAGCTGAAAGCATAAAGAATGCAGGATGGAACTGTGTCTGCAGAGGGGGCTGAGGGTCTTCTGCTTCACATCTTGCAGTGGCTGCAGTGTAAAGCACATCCCGAAAGCTGCACAAGGCAGGAGCCACCTGCCACAGGAGCCTTGCAGACTCCCCAACCAGCTGGCTGCTTCCCAGCTGGTGTTGGAAGTCTAGTTAGGAAAGTGCTCCCTGCTGTGGGGCTTTTACTCATCCAAGGGATATTTTTGTAGTTTCCCATTGGGCTGTTGAAAGCACAACTCATGAGAATCAGAACATGCTTGGGCAGTGAGGGACCTACCCCTCTCTAGGAGCAGTGTCTGGTGCAATGGTGAAATGCCTCAGGGTTTGTCTATCACAGTCTCAAATCCAAGCAAATTGCCAGCTGTGATGCTGGCAGTGCTGGGGATGCTGCTGGTGCTGGTGCCTGTGAGCACAGTGCCTTTATTTCTCTCTTCCCTGGTTCCTGCCCTTCCCATGCCAGTGCAGTACACCTGTGCCTCTGTCCTGACAGACCAACGTCACACTGGCTTTGTTTGCAACAGCTGTAGAGAGCAGCAAGGCCACACCATGAAATGTGACCAATTTTTATCAGAACAATTTCCTGAGAAGCTTTTTTCTTTATTTTCTTTTTGTTTTTCTCCTTCCGTAACGTAACTTTAGGTTTTAAGAGGGGAAGGAAAATAATAAATGGTCTAGAGAAAATAGATTAGTGGGACCATGTCTTAATACAGTGGAACAAAGGGGCATTCAATGAAATTAGAAGGTGGTAAATTCAGATCAGAGGAAGTTATTTATATGAGGTGGTTCCAGGTGGAGGATCTCATTGCCTCCAGAGATAGCAAAGGCCAACAGTGTGGTGGGTTTTGAAGGGGCTGAGATTTGGATGGGCAGCAGGAATGCTGAAAGTTACCAAAGTCAAGGGAGGGTGCATGGTGATAATTGGGTAGAAATACTAAGCTATCAGGAAAAAGATTACCTTTTTTTATCAGAAGCTAGGATCTGCAGTGGAACAGGTTATTTCATAGTGCTTTGTGGGACTCCACAAGCAATCCCAAACATCCCCAGCACAAAACAGTGATGCAGGGAATCTCATTCAGGCCTGCAGCAGCACCAGAATATGAGCACAGAATATGCCACAGGGCCACCCTTCCTCTCACAGGCTCGGGCTTTCAGAGCTTCTCCTCATGTGAGCAGGGCTTGGACACAGACACTCTGGACTTGCCTCTAGTGAGAAATTGTGAGTGTCAAGAAACTTGGGTTTTATTCCTCTGCTACAATGCTGTTGTAAAAATAAATGTCTTTAGAGATAATCATAAAAGTTAATGGAAGTCTTGAATATAGTTTTTTTTCCCCTCCTACCAACCTAATAAAATGTATTGCTTTTTCTCCCAAGTATTTTTGTATTAGCAGGCAGTGGCTGCTGCTGGAGGAGAACTGTTCTAGTGCTATAAAATGACTCCACATGGAGACTCTCTTGCTGTTCGCTGACTTCAGGCTCAAGCAAAGTTGAAATGTAATGCTTGTCCTGATGGTCACCATCCTCAGCCAGGAAATATGGGAATGTGTTTGGCTCAGGGAACAGCGACGATCTCCCCATATGATGTCTGATTTATCGGATATCTGCTAAAACAATAGTTTTGGAATATTTTTTAGATTTTCTTTAAGAAAAGGAAGAAAATGAAGGTGAATGAAATGGGACTGGTGCTCTGGGCTTGACAGGCATAGCACAGAAATCAATCCCTGCAGATCTGGCGTTAACAGTCATACTGAATATCTGGATCCAGTGCTCCTGGGACATCATTTTTCCATCTGCTTGGGAAAGTCACGGCTGCTCTTTCCCTACAGCTGACATGGAGATGCAGCCAAAGCTTCTTCCTGGCAGACTGAGCCAGCAAGGGCTCTGGGTGCCTACCACCACAAGGACCAAATGCTATGAAAAAAATTAAAAACAGAATACTTATGTGATGCTCACTACACAGGGAAGTTAAAAACCTGTTTTTTCCAGTGTGCAGAGGTACATCACTGCTGCGGTGGCAGTGAGGTGAGGGACTGAGCAAATCCAGGGTGAGCTTGGTCCTGCTCAGGACATCTCTGCAGAGCACCTGGTATCCAGACATGCTGCTGCAGCAGCAGGAGGGCATCCAGTCTGGAAAGATTATACTGCTGCTGGAATACACAGCAGCAGCAGCAGTAGGATAAGGATTTTCTGTGCCTTAGTGCTGAAATGCTTCAGGATTTACCTATCAAGCTCTGAAATCCAAGCAAAGAAAATCCTGGCTCTGGTGAAGCACTGAACAGATGCTCCCTCTTATTCTTTCTGGTTTGGAAGAGGCAAAGGAAGTTATCTATTAGCTTATCTAAGCTAAACTGCATAGTAAGAGTCTTTGCATCGTCCGCCCATTTTGTTCTTGCAGAGAACCCACTGTTTCTCATGTATGAGACAATTTGTGCACATTTCATGTTTTCTTTGGAAATGGCTTGCACTAAGCTAAACTTTTATTCCCTTTCTCTGTCATCTGCCAGTTTTTCTGCTCTTTTCTAAGTGACCCACACTCTAACAGCTTGTCCTGGCTGCTGTGCTATTGTTCCACGCACATGTGCTATCACCGCTATTGCTGCCGGCCTGTTTGTCTTTTGATTGCATGTGGCTGGAAGATTAAGCCTCAATGAGCCCCGTTACTTTCTCATGGGTTTTCCTCTCTTCCAGCAGCTCAGCCTGGCAGGTGACTTTGCCATTGTTGTGCCGTCTGGGGCTACGTACGCACGTAGGAAGTTCACAGGGGAGATTTTCTACGTTTTCCTTTCCTGCCCAGGGATCTGTAAACACTCTGTCAAAGCAAGCGTTTGGCTTTTCTGTTGTCCTCACGGCAGCACGCTGAGGGGCAGCTGTGCGCCATGGGTTTTCCCCAAGAAAACTTGGAGATTTCAAGGAGGGGAATTGTAATCCATTGTTGGATACCGGTTCCATCGGGTTTCCTTCTCCACAGAAAACAGACGACAGGAAAGCAATTGCAGGAGCAGATGTGACTTGTGACGTAAATGTTACTTCTGGCCCTTCTGTGCCTTTTTTTTTTTGACTAATCCAATAGGGTGATTCCAAAGCGAGTCAGCTGGTACATGAGACACAGGAGCCTATGGTGGTCATTTCAAGCTTTTCCTTGGCTCTGTAAGATCCAGGGACAATTTGTGATACCTTACCCACCATTTTTAAAAATAAAATTAGCAAATAAGAGGAATTTTTGGTATTTCAATCTGTGCATCTTGTGTAATTGCCTGCATGAATCCCGCTGCTCTGTCCACTGACTGATGTCTCTGTTGTGAGCAAGGTATTGAAGTGTTGCTTGTAATCCCTTTGTAGTAATAAATCTGTAAGTGTTTTCCAGCTCATGTTTCTTTTCAAGACAAGTTAAATCCGTAGACTGAAGTCTGGAAAAAAAACTGGTTTTAACTATTTAGGTCTTTTAAATCACCTCATTTTTAAGGATATAATGTAATTTCTGCTGTATCAGATGGAGCTGATACAGAGTAAGTGTTTGTAACCTTTCTAGACGCTCCCTTGTCTCAGTGTTTTGTGAGGATAAGCCCAGTGGGCTATCAAGTTCAATCTCCCTTTGGGTCCATGTTGAGGCCAGCAGCCTGGCCAGCCATTGTTCCCTTGGCACAGCACCTTCCCTGAGCAGCCTGGTGTCCAAGTCATCCTAGAGCTGTGAATTGTCCCCTGACAGCTGCAGCTCAAGAGCTTGTGTCTCCCTGCACCAAAAGCTGCATGTGTCCTTAAACTTCATTGATGCCAGCACAGCAGTGCCTTGGTGCTGCCCTTGAGCTACATGCCAGCCTTGGGGTCCCAAAGGAAGTGGTAACTACCGGAGCCCCAGGAGTCAGACCCTGAGGTTCCTCATCTCTTTATGCACAGGAGCTTAAAACTCGCCTGGCATTTTCTGCCTAAAGCTCACTTGTCAGCTGGGAACTGGACAACACAGGCTGCTACTGACTGGTGGCAGAGCCAGGTACACATCTGGTTCAGTGGGTACGCATCTGGGGGCAGAGGACATGTCTGCTGCTCACCTTGCTGCTGCCCAGCACTTCAGGGGCCCCTCTCCCTGCCCACAGCCCCAAGACAGCACAAGTAGTAGTGGACGTTATGCCAGCTCATGAAGTAGGGCACTGTAAAGCTGAATTTAGTCCATACCCTTCACTGGCAAAGGTTGTGCTTTCATGTTCTGGAGGGGTGACTGAGGAAGGGAAGTTGGAAGACACAGCTGGCAGGGGTGGCCACCAGCAGGCTGCAGCTCTGAGTGGCACCTGTTAATGCGAGAGCTGACTCCGTCTCACGTTATAAATACACTCATATTTTTGGCCAGAGAAAACTTTCTTCCAAAATGTGCCCTGCCTCATTAGCAGTCCCCACCCAGGGACCTCCTTTCAACTTCACCAAGCTTCCCAGCACCTCGCCACAGGGACCAGTCAGGGACACAATAGCTCCAGCCTGTTTATTTCATTTCACTTTTCCTCTCCTCTTGGCTGGCAGCCAGCAGAGATGTTCTTTGCAAAGATAATAGTTTCAACTTAATCATTCACCTCTTATGTGTCTAAAAGGAGTTAAGGAGACTGGAAGTTTCCAAGAAAAATAAATGAACTGAACTCTTTCGAGGGGGCCTCTTTTAGGCTGTTTTATTGATTTAAAAAAAAAAAAAAGAAAAGCAGCAAGCTGTTTCTGCACATCACCCCTGCCCTATTTATTTTGTTTTTTTTAATGCATGTTTAAATTTGGAAGGACAGTCATGAATAGAAGGATTATGAAGTGTTTCTGTTTGTGAAGGGAATTGTGCTTAGAGAGATGCTTCCAGTGTGATATTCTAGTTGTGTTCATTCTGGGAATTGTAAAGCTGGATCTGGATCTCAGGGGACTCCTTCCTCAGCCTGCATGTGGATGACAGGGAAAAATTAACTCATTTATTTGGTTTTGGTTGGTTGGTTTTTAAGGGGATTGAGATTCTGTGTGGTTCATCTTGGGGTTGTTATTTTTGTTGTGCCCTGAAGCTCTGATGTTGCAGAAAGTGGGAAGACCCAGTCCCTTGATAGTGGATCTCTTTGGGTTGCCTCTAGCTAAGCAGCCATTATCACCAGCTCCTTTTGGAAATAAGCCCTTTGTTTAAGCCACAGAGAACACATCTTCCACCTGGCCTGGCTGAGGGATGGTGATTAAAACCCATATCTTTCCCACTGGCATATCCTGTCCATGAAGCTGTTGAAAAAATGCAGGTCCTTGGGAACTGTTGATAAAATACAAGGTTTTCCTGTCAACAACATTTAACAAAAGTTTTTTTTCTTTTTTTTTCTTTTTTTTTCTTTTTTACTGAAAACCTGAAAAATTTGATGGTTTTGGTAAAGCTCACTTGTAGCTGAGAGTGGATCAAGACACCAGCAGTAAGTCTGAACCTGAGGAATGAACTTCTAAATTAGACAACTTTGGGGGAATCTATTTTCATGTAATCCTCAAACCAAAAACTACACTGTGGTGGGCCCTAAACCATAGGAAGAACCAAGTGCCATCTGGAAAGTCTGGAAGGACCAACAGGCTGCCCTGAGCTCAGGCTGCTTTTCCTTGGCTCTCTGGGATGAGGCTGTGGGTTGTGACTCTGTGATTCTCTCTGTGGTTTTCTTACCTTCAAAGAGGCCTCTTTCCAGAAAAGAGTGAAGTATCTGAATTCATTCCTCCTCTCCCATGGTTCTGGCTCCATCCTCCGAGCAAAGTGACTGCATGGAGCTCTGATCTCTCTCTTGTGGTGCTGCCTTTTGCTCATGCTTGAGTATGTGCATGTATATGTACTTAGCACCCTCTCCCTGCAGCTGTGGAGGGCCTCTGCCTGATCCCACCTTTGGAAAACAGGTTTCCTCGTGGGTACGGATTGTAGGAATCATGTAAGTGTCCATAAAATAGTGGGGAAGGGAATAAAGTTTAAACTGTCATTCAGTATTCATAAAAATTCCTTCAGTGCAGACACCCATTTTCCAGACTTTGATGACTAGGGGGAAAATTGTCCTGCCAGGTGGAGTAGGATTTCTAGTTCTTCTTTTCAGCAAATAAAGGGCTGAATTTAGCAAGCTTGGAGTGATATGGAAGTGGAACATCCGTTCTTCTCCTCCCCCTCCTTTTCCCTTTCCCCCTGGGCATGTAGCACCCTCCTCCTTAGAGAACACAGACGTTTTAATTATCATGAGGCTGTGATGAGGCTCTGGGCTGGCCGTGTGTTTCCCTTCCCCCTCACTGAGCACTCCAGTAACCACACATTACCCAAGCCCAGCGCTTTCTGCATGACTCAGATATTTTTTTTAAGAACTAGAATCCAATGGACATTTTCTTCACTGATACCGCTGGGACTAGAGGTCTTTTTTTTCCCACCAACCTTAAAAACATGCTGATATACTGCAAATTTTTTTCCTTTTCAATATTTTGTTTTTATTAAAACAGCACCAAGTCCCACAGCACCAAAGGATAGGGTCTGTCTTGCTCTCTTCTCCCTTCCTCAACAGCTAATAAAAAAATAAAAAAGGTTAATTAGACATAAAACACTGAGGGACACTTGGACCATCCTTGATAGCTGGGCTAAGCTGGGGACACTGGCAGTGCAGGATGGAGACATGGCACAGGTTGCAGCACCCTGGGGTGCAAACGAGAGAAGGGGAAACAGCTGCCATCCTGATAATGGATCATGCTGGGAAAAACCTTCACTTTTCTTAGACCTGAGGCATCCAGCTGAGGCTGGGCATGCATCAACCACTGCCAGGTGAAGATGCAGAAAATGCCTTTGTGAAGGCAAAGGTAGTGACCTACAGCTCCTCTGTCACCCAGGGTCTGGGTCCCAAATACAAACAGAAGTGCTGGGTGCATGATTAGGTTGAACACTAAGGCAGTGAGCTCACACTCAAAGCTCTCTGAAGAAAGAGGTTTTGGAAGGGCTGGCATCAGCTTTGGTTGCAACACCACATGACACACGTGATCTGCTTGCTCTCCCATGCTGGAATTGTAGATTTGTGGTGGGTGTCTGGGTGTCTCCGTGCTCTTGCCGGCTCGGTGCAGGGAAGGCCCAGCACTGAACTTCCCTGGGAAGCACAAGCAACATGTGGAGCCAATGTGTGATTCCTCATGTGAATCCCAAGGAGTTCAAATGGACAGGTTTGGGGCCACAGTTCCCATCTGACGTTGCCTGCCTGATGTGATTATTCAAGCCTGAATTCCTTCAATTGACAGCCATGCTATTTCCAGTCTCTTAGTCAGCATATACCGCTCTGCTCCCAGTCTGATGAGACCTGGATTTTCCCACACTCCTCCTTAAATGGAAACACATTGTTCATCTTCATTTTATTTATTTATTTGGTACAAAAAAACAAGACACTGCTGTAACTTTGAAGTGCTGGCTTCTACAATGGTTGGTTCCTTTTTGGAGCAATGGGTTATCCTAAAAGCCACTCTCAGCAAGATTCTTATCAAGCTTTCCTTAGCGGGAGACAATGAACATTTCACAGCATGAAGAGGAAAAAAAATAAAAAGGTTAGTGAGAAGATAAATGTGCTAAGTGAAGAGATAGCCAGGGTGAAGATGAGATCCCCCAGCCTTGTAAACACAGATTATTTTCTGCCTAACCTACAGTTTCCGGACATTTCACTCATTGAGTCAGTTCCAGAGTAAATTGAGGGGTGAAAATGGGGCAATGTCTGGACACTTCCATTTGGAACCCATAAACTTCACACTCATGTGCCTAAATATCAAGGACCTCACTGCCAGTAGTTGCCAGGGGTGGCAATTATGAAGGGAACTGGCATGGAGAGATGTCTCTGCAAACCACCAGGGGTAACTTTCCAAAACAGGTCACACTGGGACCAGTTTGTTCCCTACTGGGCTGCAAAACCAGTGGCTGACCTGCGTGGTGGCACTTGGAGCTGCAGGGAGACAAACTTCTGGCTGGAGCCCAGCTGCCAAGCCTTGTGGGGAAGGGGCAACATATCCCACAGCCTGCCCAAAACCTGTCCTGTGTCAGATCAATGCCAAGGGATGCTCTGGGCAGGGACAACTTGGGGCCAGCTTCAGACCTCTCCTAAAAATGCCAGTGCCACTGGACAGCTTGTGTGGGAGATGAGCAAGCACAGAAATGGATCATCCTAGCTCAGCATCTGCCAAATCTGAGCAGCATCTGCTCCACGAGAGCTTCCATGGGGCCTTGCCAGTGGCCAATGCCCTGGGTCAAGGCAGGGGCCTGGGAGTTGGTTCTGCTGGGGACAATCACTTCTGTGCTCTGGCTGAGTCCAAGCAGCTCCATACAAGCGGGTGGCAGCTCTGTATGGAGGAAATGTGTCAGCTGCTGTCTGCCGTGGGTTTTGGGTTTTTTTTTCCCTTTTAGCCTAATTGTATTTTTAATTATTTGTCAGATGGTTTCAAGCCAAGACTATGCAATCAGTCAATGTTTGTTGGTTAAAATAGAAGTAAACACTAGGTTATATAAACAAAGGAGCACTCTCATTTATTGCCCAGGGATAACACCAGCATTGTTGCGTGGATCCTCATCTGAAGGCTTTGAAGATTGCTTGCTCTATTTATTTTTCTAAAGATGGATAACTTTGTTCTACTTGCTCAGCTTCTTAAGGACTTCAATAGACAAGGGGTAAAGTGCGGCAAAGGTGGGTCTGGCTCTGAAGGGACCCGGTGGGAAAATGTGTTTTTGGATTCTGATCTCATCCCAAAAATGTCTCGCATTTCAGTACCTTTAGATAGCTTACAGATTGGAAATGCCAAGGAACCGGAAACCTTCGCTCCAAAGTCAACTCTGCTTTCATTAATAATTATTTTAAGACAGCACTGAGAGAACAAAACAGTACTATGTGGAGCAGAAAGAAGCCTGTGAGGAATTTGGGGCTGAGCAAGAGTTCAGCCCCCATCCCCACTGTCAAGCTGGATGTCAAGGATCAGCATCCTAAGATGCAGGGGAGGTGTTCACATGAGGTGATGGTGAGGGGTGTGACACAGGGGAGAAGAAAGAGCCGCTCTCCAAGCAGCAACAGCAGAGCTGGGGAGAGGCAGGCGGTGGGATGGGCAGAGCTGTGCCCCTGGGGCTGGGGAGGGGCTGAGCCTGGCTCAGGAGATCTCCAGCACCCACAAAGGCAACATTCAGGGAGCACATGTCCTCCTAATTTCTTCACGTGGGAGAGATGCTGACCCCATTTTGCAGATGGGAAAACCGAGCAGCAGAACACGAGGACGTGCATTTTCTTGCCTAATGTGGGACTCGACTTCTTCCTTCGGGCCTGACCTGGTATCATCCCTCACCTTGTTTTCTTGTCATAAAGTTGCTGCCTGTGCCTGTGATTCGCTTCTACAAGTCCTGGATAATATTAGATTTATCACTTCTCTGTGTAACGTGCCAATCCTGGCAGCACGTTGTGAAAGCACAACAGCAACAAGAAGCATATGTTCTGCTAGTCAAGTTAGTGGGATTTTTTTTTTCACTGCCAAGGACAATAATTTTTTTCCTCTTTTTTTTTTTTTTCTTTTTTTCAAAATAAACATCATGCTGGAATGTGCTGCAGCAAATGGCTTGGGCTCTATTATATTTCATGCAGCTTTCTAAACAGTTTTCAACCCTGCTGGCCCAGTGTCAAACAGAAGGCAACCAACAATAGCAAAATCCCATTAAAGCTGAGAAGGTTCCTTCCTGAGGTGAACACGGCCAGAAATAGTAATCTTGGCTCTCTTTTCAATTTGGCATTGGGGACTAATAATGCCTGTTCTCCTAATGGAAATTATCTAATTTCATCCAAGTGCAGCTCCAGAGAGAGCTGGGCTGACGCACAAACAGTCAATATAACAACATTCTTCTTGAAGAGCTGAACAATGGGGCTTTGGTGGGACCGTGATTAACAACGTCAAACTAAGAACAAACAGAAGGTGTAAAAATAGGCATCTGAGGAGTTGACACAACGGACTATTTTTCATCTGTAAGGCCAGAGGAGAATAGCTTGTTAAATTGTATGCTTGGAGCACTTCATCAGATGTTGTGTGGAATGACGAAAAAAAAAATCCATTTCCCATCTGGGTCTGAATGTACTAAGGAACTGCACATGCCTTATTAATATAAATCACGCTAGGAGTATAATTCCCATTAGCATTAAAGAACCATTTTTCAATGAAATACTCTTGCACCAGGAACACCTAATGGGAAATAATGATGTTTGCTTCATTTGGAGAGAATAGTAAAACACAGTGTGGAGATGGAGAAGGTAGAGAAGCGTTTCTTCCCTCCAGTGCAATGGGTTTTTGTGTCTGCTGTAAGATATCCTCTTCCCAGCCTCTGTGCAGAAGCCTCCAGAGGTGGTAGGGAATGGTGATGAGGGGAAGAGCTCCTCCAGAAAACTGGAGCAGTGCTATGGCCCAGGATCAAAATGCTTCTGTCCTGTTTCCCGCAGGCCCCCACCCAGGCTGGGTGAGAGAAGAGGTCCAGCCTCCCTCCCTCCACCCCTGCTTCCTCCCCAGGCCAGCCTCACATTTGGAGAGAGCTGAGATGGCTTCAGGCCACCTCCACCCCCTTACCCACATGGTTCAACCTCGCCCTGTGGAACTCCTTGTTGTCAGCCTAAAAATAACCCTCCCCAAAACCAAATTGTCACTCTGGGCATTATTTCTCATGTCTTGAGAAAAAGCAGCAGTTCCTACATTTCCCTTTAACACTGAAGCCACAGCTGTTCTCACAGTGTGCCTGGTACATTAAAAAAGCAGAAGCTTTAGAAATGGCTGAAACCACCACACGAGTCATTAGCTCTGGTGCCTCGCCTGCTTTCCCCAGGACTCTGGCTCTGGTATTTGCTCTGTAGGGACTGCATGTGCCCAGGGTGAATGCCAACCCCTGTGTTTGTGCAGGCACACAGTGGCTCCCAAACCTCAGCATCACCTTGCTTTGATGCTGAGGGATTTACTCTCCTTCCCTGCCTTAAGCACTGCAGCTTCCTTCTAGTTCCTGAAGAAATGAAAGTGTAGCCTTGAAATGTTGGACAAAACTCCCACCTCAGGTTAAGCAGATATAGTTTCTTTTAATTTTTACAAAATTAAAATTTTACAAAATTTCAAGTAGCCATTTACTCAGTGTTATTTTTACAGTGTAAGAGGGGAGGTCTGTGTTTTTGTAAAACCCCCAGATGTGCCCTGGGAAAGTGGGATTTTGTGCGGGACATGACATGGTTAACTTGGCTCTGTGTTGTGGCCGATGGCATCCAGGAATGACCCCACTCCCCCTCTCTCACCCCACAGGTCACCCCCTGCTCAGGCTCTGCCAAAATTGTGTCATTTTCTTGTTCTCCTTCCTCCTAACAACAATAAAACTGATGAAACGTATGGAAATTGCTAGTAATGAAAGCAAATTGCACCAGAAGTAATACAACACCATGTTGCCCTCAGCCTCAGCTTTCACACCTGGTTAGTCCCCAGAGCTCCCAGAAACCAGTGCCTTTCTCCATGTGAAAGTCACAGTCCCCTCTCCACACCCAGCCCTGCTTCCTGCAGCCTAGCCCTCAGCTCAGCCCCTTTCCTTCATCAGCCGACCCCTTTTCACCTTCCTTTTGGCCTCTGGTCCTTCCAAAGCAGGTAGGACATCTCTTACATGTCTCAAAACACCCAAGATGGGAGACAGACTCCTCATAAGGAATATTTCTCTACTTCCAGATTTTGGTGGGTAGCAGTGTCCCCCAGAAAGGAAATCAGATTGGCCCAATAGCCATTCCTGCCTCCTGGCTGCAGGCAGTGCTGCCCCTGGGTCTGCCAGAGCCCTGGGGAACCTTCAACATCCAACGGGTGCCCAAAGCATCCCAGGGAGTCCTAGGGAGGAGATCTGAGAAAGTGTCAGAGAGGACAGTAAAGCCTTGTGGCTGAGCTCACTCCCAGCAGTTCCAGTGGCCATACACCCAGACCGAATGTGACCCAGGAGGGTTGTTGTGATTGAGGATTTTATTGTCAGCTTGCACTAGAGGGTGCTGCTTTGTTAGGGTTTGGGAAAGATTGCAGTAATGAGACTGTCTCCGATGTCTTTATTCCTTGCAAAGTTAGGCTGAGACCTGAAACGTGTTGAGATTCATATCACCATTCATCATGGCCCCAAAATGAAATGGATTGCTGGGAAAATGATAATATCCTGGCTTGGAAAGGAGTTCATACATCGGGGGGCAAGGGCAAACATTTGGCTTAGACACTGTGACAAATGAAAGGAAAAACTGGTCAGCCTTGCCTTTTTTCTCTCCATTTCACAATTCCGAGATGAATGGATGCCTCAAGGAGCTGAGAAATCCGGGAAAAAAATTGAGGACAGGACAGTGAAGGCAGACATGGGAGATAATGAGACTTTGGAATTCACTGCTACAGGACAGATAATCAAAATCTCATGATAAAATTTTTTAGAAGAAATAAAAGCAAAATACCTTTTATGACCACTACAGTCTTTTGGCTAAGATAAAGGTAACCAGATCCCAGGCACTGAGATATAAAATGATGTGTTAGAGGTATCAGTAGGAAATTACTTCCCCTGTGTGCTGCATTGCTGCGTTGACTGCACCTCCTCTGTTTTTGTTTCCATTTGCCGAAGGCGTGGAGGAACGGCTATTGCTGTAGGCAGCATCCCAGACCCACAGCTGGCAAGGGGATACCTTACACCACCCTGCTCGGCTCCCAGAACATCTGCCCACCCTCCTGGGTGTCTCACAGGGAGGTGACCTGGGTCTTCCAAGACCTGCTGGAGCCTGGCACAGGGAATCTGTGAGCTATCCAAGCGATGGCTGGACTTCATTTAGGGCAGATTCGGTTCCAGTGAGGGAAGCAGCTCTGGAGGGTGCTGTATGCACAGTGTATAGTCTGGCACACTTGTTTATGGGCCCATAAAACTCCTCTGGCTGGCACTCCCATTTGGCATCCACCAGGAAGCATCTCTCTTGGGCAAATAAAGGTTAAAATGGAACTTTTTGTAAGGGCCTTGATGACATTATTTTCCTGGTGTTTTATAAATGCTAATAGCAAGGAAAGAGTTGGTTTTAAAGTTGGATTGATGTGTACCCACTGCATTTAAATCCACTTTGAACATGAAAGGAGGGGTAGAAGAAAAACAATAACTATTCTCAAATCCAGATGAGTTTTACAGAGTAATTTTCTTCTAGAAACTTGACTTCCTTATGGGGTTGATTTTGCCTTTTATGCGTCTGTATTCTGATATCTTTATTTCCAGCTTCCCCACATTTTTGACCGCTGTTGGCAAGAAGGAGGAAACTGTTTCTTACTAAGACTTTTATTAGGCAGTTATTAGTATTTCCTTCTTCAATATTGAACGGCTTTTCTGTGCAGTAACTTTAATGTACTGCTGCTGGAGAAGCAAAGGGCCGAAGGCAACAGCCAGGTTTTGTGGAAATAGACTGGGATTGTTCTGGCAAAATCATAGAGATGATGATCCACTATGGGAATAAATAAATAAATAAATAAATAAATAAATAAATAACTATTTCATTTTCATCTGTACTTGCATCTAAAAATCCAGCTTGAGCTGAGGTACTCTGAGCCTGTCCTCAGCAGCAGTAGTTTGCCTCAGATAAGGAGCTGCCCATTTGGGTCTCAGCTGAAAACAGGTGCAGTTATACTCTCCTGTCAGATTTAGGAAATACCTGTGGATGGTCTTTTCTTACTGAGAGTTTTATGCAGTGGTGCTTGTTTTCAGTTGCCGTGCACTGTGCCAACTAAATCCAGCGTGTGCAAGCAAATGCTTCCCTGATGGGCGGTTGCACTTGAGAGCAGGGGGTCAGCACTTCTGCACGTCCTGTCACCTTTAATCAGCCACCAGAGGGTTAATTGCACACCAGCTCTCTGCTGTTGGCGAGGCCTGGAAAATCACAACTAGCCCATAAGTCCCCCTACAAGCAGATTGTGGTCTTACTGCAGCATGAAGGTGGAGTAAGCTATGAAATCAGGATGATTGGATGGTGTATATGATATGATGCTGATGGAAAGGAAAACAAGCTCAGGGGCTCTCCATGTGTGAAGGACCCATTTTAGATTGCAGGAAATAGTTGCTAGAATGAGTGCTTAAATTAATGGGTGAGATCTAATGAGACATTAGAGCAGACTAGAAGACAGTCACAACAGTCCTGCCAGCCTTCTCTCCAGCTGATATTTCTTATCCTGACCCTTCTGTAAGATTTATGAATCTGCAGATTTACACACACACACACACAAAAAAAAAAAAAAAAAAAAAAAAAAAGAAAAAAAAAAAAGGGGGGGAAGAAAAAGAAAGGAAATATTATTTTCTTTTGTATGCATAGCTGTGGGAAGATGCAGTGCCCTCCCACATCCCAGATCTCTGAGCCAGGCACTCAAGAGCAGAGGTAAAATTGTGTTTTAAGATCCCCTCTCTGTCTGAAAAGACTTGAGGGACTACACAGCATTTGGGAGACTACCAAAAGTCTCTCTCCATGAAGCCTCTCAGCTTCCCATGCTCTAACGTGTTTCCTCAGAAACAGCAGCTTCAGCAGCTGAAAGAAAGCCACAGCATGCAAACATGCAAGTGTGAGAACAAGTCTCCAGCTCAGTGGCTGGTGTGCTGTCCCTGGAGCTGGGAGCTTCAGACTTTGATCCGCTCTCACATATGGACCCATTCAATGGGACTTACTCTGCTGGAACATGTGGACAATTCTCGGGACTGCTCACATGCAGAAAACCTCATGGAGTTTTCAGACAACTATAATATAGGCATTTCAGGGGAATTTTGTTTCAGAACAATTTTAGCATGCCTTGTGGACTCATTTACCATCCAGGATTCCTGGGTGTGCACCCCAACACCTCTCCTTGTTACAAAGCTGCAGGTGAGGAGGATCAGGCGCTTCCCTCCAAAAGCACACTCTGACCCGAATTCAAACAGCAGTTAAAATACACCGCGGGCGGCTTGAAATCCTGCCCTACTGCACGGAAACCCAGATCCCGCCTGCTTTCCAACGCCTTCCACGGCTGCTCAGCAGATGACATAACATTAGTCGTGACTTACTGACACAGGTATTCAACTAAATAACGTGTGAAACAATGGAAAGGAAACGCCAAGGGGTTGACCAGCTTAGTCGCTGGGTTCGCTTGCGGTTCTGGGGCAGTTCCTGCCTGCGCTGCTGTTGAGTCTTTCAGATAAGGAGCTGTGCTCAGCTGGGGGAAGCCCCTCCAGCCCCGCGGGGGCGGCTGTGACCGCTCCCAGAGGAGGATCCCGGCCGGGGGTCTCTGCCCGCGGCCAGGGGGGGCGGCCCCGCTGCAGCGCTCCCGCATCCCGCGGCGGTGCTGGAGCCGCGCTGGCGGCAGCAGCCGGGAACCCCCCGGCTCCCGCACTGCGCCCCTGCCCACCCTGCAGCCCCGGCCCGGAGCGGCTGCCGCGGGAGGGGCTCCCCAGGCCTGGTCGCCTGCTGCTCGCGCGGCCCCGGGAGTGGGTTTTTCGGAAGTGGGAGGTTTTGGGAGGGTGAGGAAGCCCCGTCCCATGGACTCGGCAGGTGGCGACAGAGCACGGGTTTTGGGGGTGCCCGACGCTGCGCGGGCGGGGCGGGGGTGCAGCTCCGCGGGACGCCCGGGACGGGGGTGCAGAGGCCCGGCAAACGCCACCCGAGCGAACCCTCTTCCTGGAGGGCTTCCCGTGAGGATTAAATATTTATTTTTACGAGTACTCTTCCAGAGAGATATAATAGTATTTTAACTTTTAAAAAATATTTGTATATCTCACAGATACGTTTCTAGATACAAATACAGGAATAAGCAGAGCACATACAAAAGCCTAAAATCCAACAGGCAAGGCGCAGGCCGAGGGCGATGGAGAAGGAGGGCTGGTGGCCGCTCCGCCAGCATCCTGAGCCGGTTCGGAGGGGCAAAGCTGGCTCCCCATCCCCCCGCGGCGGGGCCGCCGAGAGCTGCCTGCCGTGACGGGGAGCCCCGAGCCCCCAGCAGGGTGAACAGGCAGCGCCGGGCTCGGGCACCGTTCGGGGCTCGGGACAGGCGGCGGGGAGCTCGGGCTGCCAGCATCCCGGCGGGATCCGTGGGATCGACCTGCCCGCAGCTCGCCGGGGAGCTGGACGGGGCAGGCATTTGGCCGAAAGGGCTGTCCGTCCTTCCCCGCGGGGCGCTGGCAGGCAGCGCTGGGCCCTTTCCGGGATGCTCCCGGTCCCGTGAGTAAGGACGGGGAAGCTTCAGAGCCTTGGGCTTAATCCTATTTTCCCCTCGTAAGAATTCGAATAATTCAACCTCCTTCTTTGTCAACTTCGAGGAAGAAAAAAAAAAAAAAAAAAATCAATCGAGATTCCATTCCTAAAAAAAAAAAAAAAAGGAAAAGCAGCAGCATCGCTTCTGCCGCACAGTTCATTTGCCTCCTTCTCGAGTCCCTCGGAAAGCAAGATTAAAGGGGAAAGTCGCAGCTGTATATTTATGTTTTCATTGCTAGAAGGGAATTGATTTCCTTGCATTTATTTTTGTAGTTGCAATACACAAGGGCGGATTTGCGTCACCAAAGCAACTTGCTGGTCGAGATAAAGTTGCACAAATATTGAAAAGGGAAGTGCTCGCGCTCATTATGAAGTTTTTCTCCGGAAGAAATAAGGATTTCTGCTGTATCCTAAAATACTAAAGCCGCTTCTATTTTGGGACAAATCTCGCAGGCACATCCGCTCATTTAGTCCGAGTTGGAACCTCTCAAAAAACAGGAGATGACCTGGACTGCAGCGAGCCCCGGGTTTCCTGCAGCCTTCTCCCTCCTTGCGCGGGGAGGAGGGGCCGCCGCCTCCCCCAGCAGCGCGGCCGCGCAGCCCTGCGCGTCCTCGGACAGGCAGGGGGCCTGCGGAGGCCTTTGGGGCGAGAGGACACTCTTGTCCCCAGGAGGAGGGAGAGGCCGGGGGTGAGGCAGGTGCTCCTGGTTTCGGCCGCGGAGGATGCGCGGGGGCCCGGCGCAGCCGAGCCCCGGGAAAACACCTGCCCCCGCCACCCGCACTCCGCGGCTCCCTCTCCCTCCCGGGGCCAGCCCGGGGGTGAAGGGCTTTAGTGTGAGGCGCTCAGGGTTTCGTTTTGGGTTATTTTGTTCCCGCGGGATGACAGCGGGGTCCCGGCCACCGAGGCACCGGCGGCACCGAGGCAGCGGAGCCGTGGCCGTGCCCGGCTGGGTTCTGCCCGGCCTGCCCGCAAACGGGCCCGTTCCTCCGGTGCTCATCCACGAGCCCTGCACGGCCGAGAGGCGAGAGCAGTTTGGAAATCAGCTCCTAAAAGAAAAAAAAAAAAAAAAAAAAAAAAGAAAGAAAGAAAGAAAGAAAAAAACCACCGCGTTTGGTTTTTGTTTTTTTTTTTTCCTTGACTGCCTGGTGAGCAGCCCCGGGCTGGTCCAACGCTCCGGGGTAGCGGTGGTGATTGCAGCAATAATTTAACGAGGCGGTTTGCGGCCGGGATGCAGCGCCCAGGGCACACTTCGTTGCCTGTCCCTCGGGCGAGCTGGCGGGGTGGCTCTGCCCGGCGGTGGGAGCGCGAGTGGAACCGGAGTCGTTCGATCCGGTTTGAGAGCAAAAGGATGGTGCTGGGGTCAGCTGTCGTGAGGGAGAATGCGGGAGAGATGCAAGGAAAAGGGGCTTTCCGATGTCGAGGCAGGAAAAGCTGAGACATAATAAACTTTTTCTTCCGCCGCGTTTGGGTTTCGGACACATCTTGGCAAGCCAGCCCCTCTTCATTTTTTGTTTTTGCCTCGTTAATAAGAACCAAACTGGGGAACCAGCCTCACCCGTTATAGCACACGGTTATGGCTAAGGAATGCGTTCACTCTCGCTGGCAGGTGGTTTCAGTATTCGCACAGAAGCTACATCTTCATACCTGGTGAAAGAAAAAGAGTTTGCATTTCTGGCGGTTCCCCGAAAACCGTCAGAATTTGGGAAACGCTTTGGAAAAAATAATATGATATTTTTGAAACAAAATCAAAGCAAACTTGCAATTGTCTGACCCGTGAGGCTGCTCAAAACGACAGCGACTGCTTCAATTGTACGAAAACTAAAAATAAAGCAATAGTTGATTTTCAGAGACAGGTCAGGACAAATGTGATGTTAAAGTGGAGGAAAAAAAAAACCACCAAAGATGCTTTCATAAATTTGTCCCTAAATCATTGCAATGAATATAGTGTATGATTCTGGCATACTGGAAACAAATGGGGACAGTTCTTCTGTCAAAGGTTTGAAAAATTATATAGTTGTTTTTTAAGGTGTAATTGGTGTGCAAGCAGGTGCAGCCACCGGGATGGAGAACCTGACGGAAAGCTATCGTAAAGTTACACTGTCATCAAAATAGTAGTAGGTAATTAATCGCTGCTAATGCGGGATCCAACGTGTCCTGGGCCCAGAATATCTGTGAGCTCTCTTAAATGCATATATTGCGTGCATCAGCATGGACTTCTTCTCTTCCAGACTATCCCAGGCTCATTTGTCCGGGAAGGAAACACATTTCCTTGAGAATCGTTTCCAAGAGGACAGACCTGCTTCCAATAGCCAAAAATTTGCCTGCGCGTTTCTTTCAGACGTTTGGAAATCGAGGCGGCAGCAGGCGCGGCGACCTTGCGCTGTATATTATTATGTTTTTTTTTTGGCGGGGGATTAGAGGGGGAAAGTGGTTGTTCAAAGTCGAGGGCGCAGTTTGAAGGAGGGATAGACGTGTGTTGGGGTGTACTTTGTGGGGCAAACCGCTCCGAATCGCGGGTCCTGGGCCCCGCAGTTGGCGCTGTGGGCGCGGTGGCCGGCCCCAGCCCCGGCCCTGCGTGGGCGTGTCGGCGGGCGGTACTGCCCGGCCCCGCGGATCGCGGATTGGGCGTGGGGAGGGAGCGAGGGCCGCTCGCTGCCAGAGAAAGTTTTGGGGAGGGTTGGATATTTTTTTCTTCCCCCAGTGCGAGGAAAGGGGGTTTGGTTTGGGTTTGTTTTGTTTGCGCCGCTCCGCTCCTCGCCCGCTCGCTTTCTTCGTCTGGCCGTGGGTTCTGGGGACTTTTTAAATTTAGGGGTTATTTTCTTCTTTATTTTTTTTCGTCATTTTTTGGTGGTTGGCTCTCCCTCCTTGCCCCTCCGGGAAGCGCTCCACCAGCCGCCTCTCTCCCCGCCATCCCTCCCCATGCGCCCGGGGCCGCGGGCAGCTCCGCGGCGCGCACCCGGGAGCTGAACTGTGGAGCAGCGCGTCCCCTCCTCGGGCAGGATGTACACGGCCGGGCTGCCTCCTTTCTACGCCTCCAACTTCAGCTTGTGGTCAGCGGCGTATTGCTCTGCATCGGGGCCGGCGGCCGGCGGCTGCTTCCCGCTGGACGCCGCGGCGGCGAAGAAGCCGTCCTTCTGCATCGCCGACATCCTCCACGCCGGCGGCGAGGCGGCGGCAGGAGCCGCCGACAGCCTGCCCGGAGGGCCCGGCACCGGGATGCCGGCCGCGCTGGGAGCCGTGCACCACGGCGGTCCCTTCCACGCCACGGCCTCGCCGCTCCGGCCCACGCCCGTCGTGGCCCCCGACGCCCCCGCCGCCGCCGCCGCCTTCCCGCCGCGCCTCTCGCCGCTCTCCGCCGCCTACCACTCCCACCACCACCGCCCCCCGCAGCACCGCTCCCCCGCGGCGGCGGCGGCGGGCGGCGGAGGCGCCCCGGCCCCCGCCCGGCTGCCCGGCGGCCACACGCACGGCTCGGCGCCGGCGCCCGCCAGCAAGGACCTGAAATTCGGCATCGACCGCATTTTATCGGCGGAGTTTGACCCCAAAGTCAAGGAAGGCAACACGCTGAGAGGTAGAGAAATTGGCTTGTCCGCTTTCCCTGCTAATGCTCCCGGTGCTCTTTACTTGTACTTGCGACTTGTATTAGCGACTGCCCCCGCGATTTGAAAACTTTTCGATCTAGCCGAGAAAAGAATAATTAAAAAAAAAAAAAAAAAAGTTAAAAATCGGAGTCTCTAACAGCTCTCACTGAGCCCCCTCTCCTCCCCCTCCTCCCCCCCACTCCGTCCCGGCCTCCGCACGGCAGAGCCGGGGCGCAGGGCTTGGGCCTCTGGGAAAATAGCGATCGGAGCGCTCCGCGCTTCCCGGAGCTGCCGGGGATTTCTGCCTCCCGGGGCACAGCCCGTTTAAAAGGCTTTCGCTTCAATCCGTCTCTCCTCGCGGCCTGTAAACATCCTGACCAAGGGAGTAAATATGTTGGAGGATGTCTGACTGCCGGGGCACGGCCGCCTCTCCCGAGGAGAGCCCCTGGGGGCGAGAGACGGCTGCTTGCTGACCCCCCGAGCTCCTCCGACCGCGCACCCGCTCCGAATCATGCCGGGTTGTCGGTCTCGACCGCGGTATAACAGAGCTCTCCTTGTTCCTGTGCTCGCAGATCTGACCTCCTTATTAACTACGAGCCGCCAAACTGGGGTTCATCTCCCCAACTTGCAGCCTTCCGCCGGCCAGTTCTTCGCGTCTCTAGACCCCATTAACGAGGCCTCTGCTATCCTGGGTCCCTTAAACACAAACCCAAGGAGCTCAGTGCAGCACCAGTTTCAAGACACTTTTCCAGGTACATCTTGTCCCTCCTCGACCCTCCCGTGGCGCAGGGCCCTCCGTCCCGGAGCAGCCCCCTTCCTCCCGGAGGGACTCGCCAGGCAATTTTGCAAGGCCGGGGTGTGTGTAGCGAGGTTCAAATTTTGGCCGAAAGCCGGGCTGTGTGGGGGGGAGGAAGAGCCGGCTAGGACCTGATCTAGAGGACCGTCCCATCGAGTACAGGAGTAATAACCTGGGCCGAGAGAGAAGAAGCGGGGAGGGGGGAAAGGAAGAAATTCGTGCTCCAGGCAGCTCCACCCGCGCCCGAAACAGTACAAGCTGACTTGTACCCATAGGACACGTACCCATAGGGCAGGCAGGGCCACGCTGGCCCGGGCCCTCCCTGCACATCACACTCCAACTCTTATTCTGATCAATTTAAGGCTGTGATATTAATAACGCCGTCTCCTCCTCTCTTCCCCCGCTTTTCTCTTCCCCTCCCCAGGTCCATACGCAGTTCTAACCAAGGACACGCTGCCCCAGACGTACAAGAGGAAACGCTCCTGGTCCAGGGCTGTTTTTTCCAACCTGCAGAGGAAAGGCTTAGAAAAACGGTTCGAAATCCAGAAGTATGTCACCAAACCGGACAGGAAGCAACTGGCGGCAATGCTGGGGCTGACAGATGCTCAAGTAAGAACGGCTTCGGTTTTATTTCAAACCTTACTTCCAGTTTAGATAGATACCAGAGGGCAGGGAGGTTTCAAAGTGTTTTCCCTTCTTTTATCATAAGCGGGGCTGTCTGAGGAGCTGCACCTTGCCCCGAGCATCTCTTGTGCCCAGGTTCTGCGGCACACCGTGGCCTGGCGTGGAGTTTTTGCCTTTGTTTTGGCCACCGAGGAGCAGGCCGGGCGAACAGACGAGAGGGGCCAGGGCAGACAGTCAGTGTGCGCTTTACTGGAGTGCAATTTGCTGTAGAAGGCAGTTTAGGGCAAAGGAAGTAGAAGTGAAAACCCTATTCTTAATGTCCTTTTTTTTTTCTTTTTCTTTTTGTTTTTAATTTTTTTGGGTCTAAATCTTTCCTTGCGTTGTGAAATCCTTCGCTCTGAGGAAGTGAAAACACTTCTTCAAACGGAATCATTAAACGCCACTCTGTAATGATTCCACTATTGAGGGCCCGCAGCGCACAGAATTGTAGAACGCTGTGGTTTTTTGAGCAAGATTTGGTTTCCTGGAAGAAGAAGTAGAAGGAGAGAGGAAAAAACCCATCCAAACAAACAAACACGGGGTGGGGTGTGTGCGGTATTTAAATACACAAACTAGAAGAAGGAAAAAATAAAACAAAGCCCTTTAGTGGCGTAAGGATGTGGGCAGCGGGAGGGGAGGACGGCGCCTCCTCCTCTCCGCGCGTTGCCGGTGCCTGTGGAAGGGGTCGGGGCCGGGCGCGGTGCGGGGCGCGGTGGGGCCGTGCCGCCCGTCTAAGGGCGGCGCGGCCGCAGGTGAAGGTGTGGTTCCAGAACCGGCGGATGAAGTGGCGGCACTCCAAGGAAGCGCAGGCCCAGAAGGACAAGGAGCCGCCGCCGGAGCCGGAGCCGGCGGCCCAGCGAGCCGGCGCACCGCCCGCCGCCCCCGGGGAGCCCGAGCGCAGCCCCAGCCGCTCCGACGGCGACAGCGACAGCAGCGACGCCGAGTCCCTCGACATGGCCCCCAGCGACACGGAACGGACTGAGGGCGCCGAGCGGAGCCTGCCCGCAGCCGGGCTGGGCAAGTCCTCCGGCAGCCCCTGCCTGCCCTCCTCGCCGCCGCCCGCCGCCGCCAGCCCCGAGCCGCGGAGCGGCCTATAGTCGGGGCGGCCCGGGACCTGTGCGCTAATTTATCTCCCTTCCCCCTCCCCGGGAGCGCGGCAAGGCCGGCCCAGCACCGGCCCTGGTCCCGGCCCGCTCCCGCCTGTGGCCAGCGCCCGGCCCGGCCCGCGGCGAGGGGCCGAGCACGCAGGCGGAGCGGGGAGCCCTGGCCCCGGGGAGGCAGAACGTAAGCGGCCGCCTTTCCCTCAGAGCTGCTCGCAGGAGACCGGGGAATCTTTTTTTTTTTTCTTTTTTCTTTTATTTTTTATTTTAATTCTGCGTTTCCCGCCCCTCGTTCTCTCCAAGGAAAATCCGAGCGAGGGAATGCGAGAACGCTCTCCGAAATCCCCACCTTTCCCCGCCCCACCCCCCAACCAATTTACAATGTGAAGTATTTTGCCAACGTCCTCATTGGTTGCAACTTGTTGCTTCGAATAATCCGGCCAAGAAATACTGCACTGACAAAATATATAAATATATATATATATATATATAACTCCTGTAAATAAAATGTTTGCTATGGTTTGTAGCCACGTCAGTCTGTTGACCAGGGGCGAGGGCTGGCGTGGCTGCCCCAGCTTCCCTCACCCCGCTCGAAGGCAGCAGCTGCCTCTCCTCGCCTTGGAGCCTCCCCAGGCAGCCTTCTCTTTTCCTTTTTCTTATTTTTTTTTCTTTTTTTTTTTTTTCCTCTTTTTTTTTTTCCTGAGAAAGGCAGTGACAAGGACTGGATTTGATGACGCACAGTTGTCCCCCCGATGAGAAAGTTACCAATGACATCCGTGGCTCCTCATGTGCCCGTGCCGTGTGAGGTGGCTTTTGTTTTGCCAGGCAGGGCTGGGCTGTCGGGCTGCCCGCGGCTCCCGGCCCCGCTGCCAAGAGCCCAGGGGCAGTTTTGGGGCGCAGGGTGGGGGACACGACCTGTTGGATTTGTTTTGCTTCGTTTCTCTTTGCTTTGCTGCGCTTTGCTGAGGCTCCGGTTCCTCCCCGCAAGCCCCCGTGACGTCACAGCGCGGCTGTGCGGCTCCGGGGGCGCGCTGTGACGTCATACAGACGTCATAGAGGCCAATGCCGTGGGGGGGAAGGGTGGGCACCGGGGTGAGGGGGACACAGGGCGGATTCTCCCCCGTCCCGGGGAGGGCTGGGTGCCCGGCCCGGTGCGGCCTGGCGGATCCTCCGGGACTCCCCGGGGGTCCAGGCCGGGGTCCGACGGCTCCGCTCGGGTTCATAGTTAGCTTCGCCCCCGGAAAAATATAAAGCGCCTCGCTACTCCGTGCTCCGTTCCTCCCGGGCCACGAGGGAGGACGGGGGCCGCTTCTGAGGCAGCCTGCTTCCCACTCCTCCCTCGCCGAGCAGTGCGGATTAGAGCGAGAGCCGCGGCGGTGAGCAGCCCCCGTGTTCGCTCGGGGAAAAGAGATTTTTGCCGCGGCGCAGAAATCCGCGGGGGCCGGGATCCTGCTCACGAAGGCAGGGCAAGGACAGGAGGAGCCGAGCCTCCCTCCCTCTGCCCCACAAGCTTGGTCGGTGGGCACTGAGCATGCGACATCTCAGGAAAGAAAAGGGAGACAGCGGAATAAAGCGAAAGACCGGGAAAATGCCGGTGTCCTCCAGCGATGTGGAGGCGGGTGCACGTCTGTCCTTCACCTGCTGCTTCTCTGAAGGCTCAGGCGAGAAATCCTTCCGTGCCGGAATTTTTTTTTTTTTTTCCGGGGAGGACACTCTCCTCGGGGCCACCCTTGTTAGTGAGAGCAAAGCCCCGAGGAAAGGGAAAGAAACACTCACAGAATTCGCTCACCAGAAGCCCTGGGGAGAAGGAGCTGGGGCTTCGTCTTGCCGGAGGAAGAAGGGACGGGTGTATTGGTAAAAAAGCATGTAACCGAGAGGGCAGAGGCTCCGTCAGGACCACGACAGGCAGGTGTGGCCCCCTCTCCAAGGGAGGACGCACAAAGTTCTGATGCGTTCCTGGATGCCCGCAGTGCCCACGAGGGGTGGCACTCCCGGGCCGCCGTCCCTGACCGCCCCCGCTTGGGACAGAAAAGTGGGACGGGAGAAGAAATTACCTGGAAGGGCCTTGTAAATTAATGTTCTGCTTTTAAAACCTTGCCAGGGAGGAAACGAGGGGGTGTCATGGCTTATCGGGGCGCGGTGTGGGCCCCGCAGTTCGCTTTCAGCCCCAGGAAGAGGCTGCGCCCATCAGTGCGGGATTTGCCATGATGTTAGAACTCCTTTAAATGCAAGGGAAGCCGCGGGACAGATGCCCAGCGAGACACGACAGTTTCTCCTCCGATAAACCACCGTGGTGCGGCTCACGGAACCGCAGGAATTTGTTTGCCTCTTGAGTTTGTTTCCTGAAGACTAGCCCATGCAGGAGAGAGGGTTTTGGAGTGGCTCTTGTCAGATGAGAAAGGAAAAGCGCGTCGGGAAAGAGTTTATCTTCCCTTGGGTTACAGGAATCTCCTCCAGCGCAGGACTGGCTGCGCGGGGCCAGGCTCCCTCCACCTCGGCCTCCCCAAAGAACGGGACCAGTGCCCGCCTGGACTTGGGGTCGGGGGAAGAGCGAGGCAACGCCTTTTTGGCATCATTTAAGATAACAAGGCAAAAAAAAAAGGACAATAGTGCTATTAGGGCTCGAGCTTTGGGTAAACGTGCTCAGGTCGGAATGGAAGAGACAGGATAAAATTCCTTCTTCCTGCGCCCGCTTTTTGTGCTTCGTGCACCCCGGGTGCTGTTCAGGCCAAGAGGCCAAGTGGCGGAGCGGGAGGATGGGTTTCTCCCTCTCCCCCGGCTACAGGGAAAATGAATTATATCTCTCTCCAGTTTGCTCCTGCTGTGCACGTGCAGGTAGAGAAAAGACACGAAAACGAGTCTGGGGAAAGATGCGCCCGTGGAGGGATTTGTGCCCGTCTCTACAGGGAAGTGAGTTTCCCCGTCCAGAGAGGCTGCAGTTACCGCTCGATTTCTGCGGGAACAAATCGGGACAATTTCGTGACCGCAGGCAGCCCCAACGCCGCTGACTGCCGAAGGCGACATGTCCTTAGTGCAGTGCAGCACCCCCGCTCCCAGAACAGGTCAAAGAAAGCTTGGAGGAGTCTCTATTTTGTTTGCCTGTTGCGCCTGGTAACACGAAAGGCTTTTGATGCTGGTTGTCTCTGAACGAGAGACGCCTGAGCCCACTGTTTTATTGCCGACCCGAAAACCCTCGAAGGTGTTTCAGTCGAGGGCAGCAGCTTTCCAGGCGGTCTCTGCACTTCCCCTAAACCCGCTGTGACTCTTTCCAGACCTGTGCCGGGCACCGCAACCCCCAGCGCGGCGGGGTGACAGCGGGGTGTCGCGGCGGGGCCGGGGTCCCCCCGGAGGGGCTGGCAGGAGCTTCCCCGGCTCTGTCCTGGTCTCCGCGATCCCGGTCAGGGCAGACCCTCCGCACAAACTCGCTTCGTTGCTTCGCTTTCCCGTCGGATGCCTGGCAGAGATTATTCGCGTTGATTTCAGATGAAAAGTCGTACGGGAGACCAAGAAGCGGGAGCGATACGCGCTGCCGCACGGAGGATAGAGGTTTTCCTGCCTCCTCCTGCCTGGCATGTATGGGAAATCAGATTAATACAGAAGCGGGAGGCCTCGCCGTGCCGCTCCGATATCCCAGCCCTGCCTGGGGATATCCACACTCACAGAGATGCGCAGCCGGGCTGACCAGAGCCAGGTCCGGCCGGCCTTCTTCCAGGGGAGCAGTTTACCAATAACCCCACCTTTCCCTGTGGAAAGGCTCTGTGTTAGGAAGTCCAACGAGATACATTTCTTTTCTCCCGATTTCTTACCAGAGACCTCCCATCTCCAGAGACCCGACCCAACCTCAGAAATAACAGCCACATTAGAAGAAAAAAACCCAAACCCAAACCAAAACCAATAATACAACAGAACAGAAGCAATATTTTAATCAAGCGATACACGGTGCAAAGGGGCCGGGCGGGGAGCTGGCATCGGCATCGGCCGCTGTCCTGCCCGGCGAGGACGGGGTGTCCGCCGCGGTCCCCCCGCCTCGGTGCTGCTCCCCCCAGAGCCCCGTGGGCGCGGAGCCCGCGGCAGCGAAACCTGAGTTCGCCTCCCTCGTTAGCAGAGCGAGACCGGCCCCTCTCCTTAGGAAAATATTTTTATTTTATTTTAATGTCGGGCTTAAGCTGATGTCTTAAAAAATAATTGTTTTCAGACCCCAGTTCGCTCGGCATCGCCGTTTCACACTCGCAGGCACACTCAGCTTTCCCTGTAGTTCATGCCTCGGGACTGCCTGGCGTCTGCAAGACAAACTGCAATCTCCAAAATGTCAACTTTTGCCACAATCTCGACTAAGAAAACCACCCCCTTCTTATTGCTGTTGAGCGCTCATCAGAAATAATGGCTGTTTACACAAAACCTTTATTCACTTTCTTAAATAAACACCAGTGAATTCAAATAAAGCAAAGCCTCAGCTATAATTCAAGCACAACGTTTGCTGTGTGTATTCTCGGCTGCGGACCTGGAGAGACTCCTCGGAGAGAAATATGAGGTCTCTTTTCATAGTCCACCTCCATTAACTAAATATGCTAGCTCACCTCGGCCAGGTTTATACTACTTCGGTTTTCCTTCTTTCCCCTCTTTTTTATTTTTTTCCCCAGCAGAAGCGAAAATATTTCCTCCCTTTTCCCCAGTCCCTTTTTACAGAGGTGTGGTCCGGACGCTTTTCTTTTTAAATCAATTTGCAGAAGCCCCCTCCCCTCCCCCTTTCTCAGTCCCGCTCGGGTGCGCGGTACGGGAGCACCGCCGCCCTCCGCAGCCCGCCCGCCCGCGGATGCTCGTGGCTCGGCGGGCAGAGGTGGCTCTGATTATAAGGGGAGGTGTGTGGCTTGTGGGTTGGCGAGCCCGGTGAGGCGATGCCGAGGTCTCGCTTATCTCGGAAGGACCCGCCTATAAAATAAATGCCGTTCGTTCGGACCCGCGAGCTCAGCCGGAGAACGGGGAGCGGGGGAACCGGCGAAGGGAGCGGCGGCCCCGCCGTCCATCGCCCCTCGAGGGAACCGGGTCCGTCCCGGAGCGGGGAGCACTGCCCTCTTGCTCCCCTCATCTCCGCCGCTCCCAGGCCGAGACTCGCGGCCCCAGCCCTAATGAGATCCATTAAGCGTATTATTGATGTGGAGGCTTGCTGTGAGGTCCCGGCTGGAGGGAAGCGGGGCTCTGCTGCAGATACAGGCGCTCTGATCTGCACCACCTGGCTGAAACCAGAGAGCCGCCACTTCATTAATGGGTTTAGCCTTTGCTAATTGGTGTCTTTAGGAGCCTTGCCAAATTCTGCTCGGCGATCTTTGGACGCAGCTTTTATTTTCCCTTCTGCCGGTGACATTCGTTGACGGCGATCAGAGCCGATCCCAGCGCGGCACCGGCGGCCCGCCAGGCAGTCCGACAGCCCCCGACGGGCCGGGCTGGGCTGCGCGGCCGCTCCGGGCACCTCCTGCCCGCTGCTGCCCCCACCATCACCACCCACCATCCTCATCTTCAGCAAAAGAGGAAACGGCGCAGGTGAGCCCCGCGGCGAGCAGAGCCAAACCCTCTCCTCTCGCCTCGGTGACGGCTGCGGCAGGTGACACCAGGGCAGGAGGGGCTAAAGGAGTCCTGTGACCCACACCCTCCCCGCGGAAAGCAAGCACAGAGCCCGGGGCTGTCCCTGTCCGCCGGCCACCGGGCCGATCGCGGGGAAAAAGGAGCGGCAGGGGCAGTGCCCGGCCGTGCCAGCCCCGCTCCCGCAGCAGCCCGGAGCCGCCGCGGCTCTCCCCGGCCCGGAGAACCGGCGCCGCGGCTGAGCCCCTTTCGCCACCAGCCCTCGGGGTCAGCTTCATTCCCGGCCCCGCGGCTCTGAGCAGCTTTTCCGAGACTCAAACGGCCGTAGCTAATGAAATCCGCTCACCGCAAATCACAGAGCTCTGCCGTACGCTATAATCAAATTTCTGCTTGCCTTAAAAAACCCGGGCCACCCTCCTCCACCCCCGTTCTCCGGGCAAACCCCAAATCAAAGGTTTCTAGCCATCACACCCCTCCAGTTATGCCTGGTCCCAGGCCATCTCTCCCGGCCTTCGTGCCATTGCCTTTCTCCCCGCCTCCTCGCGATGACCAATTCCTTTCCTCGGCCACGAAAAGAGGAGGCTGATGGGGACCATCCCTTTTTTTTCGGTCTATAACCTGCACAGCAGCATGGGGGTGATGAAAGGATGGGGATGCTGGAGAGAACAGAGAGATTGGAAAGTTTCTTGCCCAGCAGCCCAAAAGAAGGGTCGGTGGGGAAGACACACACTCTCACAGGCACACAAACACGCACAAATCCCGCCAGCCTCATTTCCCGGGTAATGTGTCACCAGCCGTGTAAGTCAAGTATTCAGGGGTCAGACACGGCCGATAAATCACGCCGAGCGGGGATTGTATCCTCCTCACGGCACCGTCGTCACCGAGCTTTGCTGAACCACTCCTCGGGCTGTGCCCTGGTGCCGGCCCCGAGGCGAAGGGTCAGAACCGATACGAAATGAAGAGGCACTCCGGTCCCTGCCCAGCACCCGAAGCACGCCCGGCCTTGGCTCATTTAAGCCGGGCCACAAAGGGCTCTGACCCTTGTGGGGCCGGGACAGACGTCCCAGCCGGAGCCCCGAGCCCGTGCCTGAACGTAGCCATGGAAAGCAAGAAGAAGAAGGGTGGGACGCGGCATGGAGCCGCTCCGTCTCCCCGAAAACATCCCAGTACAATTCTAAAATGCATGAGCTCCCAAGCTGGCCTGTGTCGCTAGAGCGCTCCACGCTTCCACGGACGAGCCCAAGACCTGGCCCTAAGCCTTGTCATTGTCCTTTGACACCACATAAACAAAATATGTAGTGGCAGATGAAAAAGAATTCGAGGGAATTACAGCCTGTGTTTTACAAGCAATCCATTTGAGCTTTTCTATTATCACCATTATTTTAACGACAGTAGAAGTATGTCGGAATTCCTCTTTTTTCAGCGCATTCATACAGATATCCGTACATGGGCTTTGGTGTATGGACATGTTCATACACACACGCATATTTATATGTAAAACCAGTCCATTGCAAATACCTGTCTGTATAAGTGACTAGACCGTGCGAGGGTATCAATGGCTTAAAAAGACCTATTTGGCAAAAGTGCCTAGATCACAGGCATGTGTAATTCCTGGCCGGATCCTGTCTGGATCTTAACAGAGATGCCCAGGACAGTGACTATAAGATGGCTTGATGAAACAGTGTGAGCTTAGTCTACAAACATGGGCTGCTGGTGAGGAGAAAAGGGGTTAGACTACAGCTGATACAACAGCCCCTTCTTATGGCTACAACCCTTCAGCACGGCTCGGGAGTGAATATTTTTACCAGTGGTGTAACAGGGAGGATGTGGAGCTTGGTTCTCGCCCGGGCTTGGCTCTGTACAGCTCTCCTTTTTACTGTAGTTCTTCAGTTCTCTAGAACTTAATACATCCAGTACGGTTCCCTTCACAGCATCGTATTTCCAAGGACAAACCTTAATGTGGATCGTCTGGCCCAAGTGATCCCTTCCCCATCCCCTGTGAGTCCCCTCCCGCCCGCACCCACCAGTGTCTGTGACCGCAGCCGTGGCGGGTTAGCCGCCGGTGGGTGATGAGGGGGAGTCCTCTACTTTATCATCAAGCCTTTGGGAATGTTGTCGGGGGTGGGGTGGAGGTGGGAAAGGTCCTGATGCCCTCCCCGGAGCTGTGGATTGCTCCGACCCCTGCCGTCCCTCGCCCCCACAACCCACCCCGGGAGCGGGCGGGGGGCGGCCCCACGGCCCCGGCCGGATCGGGCTCCTCTCTCCGGCTACAGTAGGCGTGTTTATTTGTGTGCGCACCCCTCCCCATAAATCCCACCACTATAATCATTATCTACATGGAAACTTTTGCCCCCTGCAGCCCCCAGGACCAGCCCCCCCCCCGCCCCCCCCCACCCCTAGTTAGCGGTGATGATTTTAAAAGCATGCGATGATCTAAGCCCTAATACTAATATTATGCATCATTTGGACAGGATAACCATGCCACCTTGTCAAACGCTGCCTCTTTACACAAGCCATTTGCTGCATCTCAGAGTCATAACGGCGGTGATGGATGTGCCGGGGACCCCCCCGGCGCCCCCCGGCGCGGGCAGGAATGCGGGCGGGAGGAGCCCCCGCGCCCGCGGCCGGCCCGCACCCCGCCGGCGACAATTTATGGTCTGTATATATTTGCTGGCTCCAGATATCGGCAACGTAATGGATGGTTATATTTTATGAATCCGAGGCTCGGATCTAGGGACTCGGGAGTCCCTTCCATGTATGGTGCACTCCCGTCTCGCCCTTAATCCGCCCGGCAGGCAATAAACTTCCCCGCTAAATGCGCCGGGAGATAACAGACAACTTTTATTGATTACAAGAAAATGCTCAAAACTAAATAAAGGGTTTTTATGAGGATCCCCGCGAAGACCCTTTCCCCCGCAACCATTAAGCGCAATATCGGCGTTTTACTGTGTGTAAACTGCAAACTTTTTTAGCCATAAAAGTAGGAGCGAGCGGGAGGCAGATGAAAAGCGCGATGCTCGCCGAGAGGAGCGGGACTCGGAGATGCCGTCGGGCTGTCAACCCGGAGGGTGCCCGCTGCCCCTCTGGACTCCTCCTCGGTCCCTCTCCTCCCTTGGTGAAGGCATCGGTGCGGGAACCTCTCCCAAACCTGGAAACAGGGAGCGCTGGGGCGGAGCACGGGAGATGCTGAGCCCGAAAAGAGTGAAAGGCACTTCACAGCGGTGTTTGGAGCGGGACTCGTGGGAGTTATCGCCCGGGAGCGCCCCGAGGGGAGCATGCGGGGGAACCCACCCGCATTTTAAAGTGCATGATCGTGGAAGGTTGCTCCATCTTCTCCCTCTTCCCACAGGCACGGGTGGGGGAGGAGCGAGAAAACAGGCAAATTTATGTACTTTATTGTATTCCGACCGTCTCCTTTATAGCCTTAGAGGTGTAAGGGGCGTTGAAGTCTCCGCCTGGAAGAGGGACGATATTTGGGGCGGGCGGGGAGGGGGAGGTCCGGCATCAGGCAGCCGGGCTCTGCCGAGGGACAGGGTAGAGACCTCCCCGTGGTGGCTTCGTTCTCCTCCGGGTCTGCACCTCCCGCCCCGGCCGGAGGCACGGTCCGCTTAGGGGAAAACAGATTAATTCTTCCATAAGACACTGCAACAGCACACGGGACGGGCGGGGCCTGCCAAAGGCATCACGAAAATATAACCCCCACCCTCGGTCCTGACTTTAAAACAGCAATGATCACAGAAATTTTTTTTAATTATTTATTTTTAAATTAAAAAAAAAAAAAATTTGGCGGCGGCCCTCAGTCTTTTGAGCCCAATCCTCTAATAAATTGCCTAAAATGTCCCGTGGCTCCATTACGGCCGGTATTTCTGTCCGTAGGCAGTCGGATCGGAAGTCACAAACGTAATTTTCTCCTGCAACCTCATTGCCAGCCTTCAGCAGCAAGAGGCAAACGGTGTTGAGGTTTTTTCCCCTTGTTGTTGTTCTGTTTGCCGCACTTGGAAAGATAACTGTGAAATCACTCAGTGTCTGGGAGTTGTATTGCATTTTACTGGAAAGCCATAAACCTGTCTCGTTCCCTGATGTTTCACGATTTACTTACGAGCATAAAGGAAATGCTTGAGCAGTGTTCCCTCTGCAGTTTTCCTTCGGCGAGGGGAAGCCAAGGGAAGATGTTAATATTGCCATCTCATTTTACAACTTATCCCGTCTACCCAAACAGGGGTGTACGCAAACCAAGGTGCCGTGGGGTTCAGTTTCTGAGACGCAGCCCGTGATCTCAGGGATCACACCCGCCGGCCCTGCGAATTATTTAGCCTTCCCTTTATTGCTGTTAAAACATCGGCTTTCGTTTAAACAAACAAAGCGATCCAGAGCGGTTTATCAGTTCGGCAGAAGTCCCGTGAGCAGGATGTGCCGGCAGCGATGCCGTGTGTGCTCGCGTCATCCAGCAGCCCCTGTGCACTGTCACTGCTCACGCCGAACAGGATTGTCCCCTCACCAGTGACCTGCACAGGGACCCCTGCCCTCCCCGTGCAAACACCCTCCCTCCAGCCCCCCGTGTTCTTATGCTTTATCTCTAATACGTGTGCCTCTCTATGCACACACATATGCTGTTATGCTGGCCCTTGTTTTTAATTAGCCATTTGAAAAGATTTTTTTTTTTTTAAAGATGCATCTTCATGAGGAATATTTAGTCCATTAGCTAAATTAGCTGGCGAGAACTAAACCCAAACAGAAAAGACATGGGCATCAGTATGCACAGAACTGGAAAATATTTTGAAGGTTGCTATATACACTTCTAGTCATAAATTAATAGTCGGTTTATTCTTCAATCAGGAAAAAGCCATTAAAGTTTGTTCAGCTCTTGTGTGTGGGAAAATAATTTCTTCGATTGAGCTCCCCCTGAAGACCCCCAGAAGTTTTCTCTCCTCTGTCATGATCAGTCTGTTCTTTCCTGTCTTCTGGATGGAGGGAAGAATAGGACCTCTGAAGAAAAGCAGATTTTCAGCATCTTGAATTTCACTTTGTATCTGCCTACCTGCTCATTTGATTTCTCTTTGCATTCAGGACCCTTCTAAATCTGCCTAGAGAAAACTGTGGAATAATGAGAGTTGTGTATCATCTTTTATCAGCTTTTTTTTCCTTGCTGGTGGCCAATACTGCAGCTCTGAAGGAAGCAGACATTTGAAGGCAGGGGGCCGGGGAGTGGGAAAGCACAGCATGGAAAGAAATTCAAGTTGAGGAATGAGAGGAATGGATAAAAAAAGGCAGGGCTGATGACTTTTTCATTGCATAGATTTCCTTCAGGAGCAGTGGTTACCGATCCTGGGTCCGCTTATTTATTTAGTGTGTCTCTGAAATGCATGAGCTCCTAAGCCAGCCTGTGTCACTGGAGCACTCCACGCTTCCTTGGATGAGCCCCAGGCCTGGCCCACAGCCTTGTCATTAGAAAGGAGCCATTCTCCAGCCCTTGCACCCTCTGGCAGCACTGCTGGGTCACTGTGCACCATCACTCCCCACCCACTCCGGGGTCACGCTGAACCCCAGCGACCAGCAAGCTGCTGCCGGGAGGTTGGGAATTTGATATCAAAGGTCCATTTGCCTTGAAGGTAACCAGGCTTTCCCTCCTCCCACTCAGATTTGCAAGGTGCTATTTTAGGGTTCGCCTTGGCTGATGTTGGTGCAGATGCAGACCAGAAGACCCTGGCAGTGCATGGATCCCAGCGTGGTGGCTGTCCATCCCCATGAACAGTGGGGTAGGTGCGAGCAGAGTGGCCTCCATGCCAGGGGCTGCTGAAACCTTGACACTGTCTAGTTCTCCTTTGGTCAGTGCCCTTTCAAACTAAACCCTCACTGTCCCTCCTAGGCCAAATTTCAGTACAGCCCCTTCTCTTTTTAGTCCAGTATTGGTGGTGGTTGATAGCACAGCGTGGATGACTGGGAACTGACCGAGCCTGCAGTAAAACCTCACAAAGATCCCACTGTTCAAACTGGGCACCTCAACACCGGTCCTAAGAAATACCAAAGACCCTTTCCTTCCCTTTGTAAAGGTTGAGGCAAACCTCCTGTAGAGATGTGTGCTTAGTGTGGACCTCTGCCCTTGTGGAGAGACTCACCCAAGCCAGCAACCCGGGAGCTGGTGGTGATGGAAGCCCATGTCAAAATCCATCCTGTGAAGGGCAGTAATTAAAATTAGGGGTTTTCTGTTGGGGAAGTCTCATTCCTGGGCCTAAGTTTCACTGATCTGATGCATCATGAACAAGGTTTACCTAGGCTTAAATTTGTCCCCATTTTTTTTTGCCAGTTCTACTCTCTCTATAACCATGAGACAGAAAAAGAATCAGGGAGAAAGGAAGAAGTGATAGCACTAAGCCTGCTGGTAGGAAAAAAAAAGACTGGGTTTGTTTAATCAATTTTTGACCTTTCAAAAAGAAACTTTAGCATGGTAAAATATTTTAAAGGCAGCTTACACAAAGCCCAGCAGGTAAGATTCCTTGAATGACATTGTTTAAAAAGGGTGGTGTGGAATAGTAATCAGAAAAATGAGTCAAATGAAAGCCTAGGCTGCTCCTTGTAGGAAAGAAATGCTAAGTGGGTATTTTTCATCCATAGATGTCTTTTTTAAAAGTCAGTTGACTAAAATATTCTTAAAATGTTCCTTTGTACCAATAGTGGGCCTTGCACACATTTTCATGAGCAATTATTTAATCTTCTGTTGCATTGGAATGTTGAATTATTTTCAGCTTTGGCTTTTCTAAGCTCATCTCTAGTGTAGTGAAAGGTTTTGCCTTGGTGCTAACTAGCTGTGTGCAAGAAGTGAGTCAGAGGTGTTTGGTGCCCTAAGTTATTGTCTTGGATGCAGCTAGGGTGGAGTTAATGCCTTCAAATGTGAATTGGAGACCATCTCTGACAGGAGGCTGAACTGCTCTCCTCAAAACAGCCTCACTAAAAGGCAGGATGTACCTTCTGTAAATGAGTTTTTCTGGGAACAGGTTTTTTTTTCTTTGATATTTGTTTTTTCACTTGAAGAGTGAGATTCATCTGAAATGCCTAAGAGGATACTGAAGAAGGTTCATCTGGGGCAATAACCCTATCCTTGTAATCCTCAATGAGACAGTGTTACCTGAGAGAGGTAGTGATGATGAAGTGATACATACTTACTTTTTATTATGAATCTCTTGATTGATTTAATTTTCTCTTGCTCCCTGGGGACGATATATGAAAGTGCACAGGCATCCTGTTCTTGACTGAGGTAAAACATTCCCATCCAGGGCAGAGTGTGGAGTTCCTGAGAGACAATTCCTCGTAACTGCCCTTTGCTGACTGACAGATTCAGTTTGTTCTTACTCAGGCATGTGAAACGAATCCGGCTCTCAGCTGCTGTATTTGGTTTTTGTTTCCAGGGTGGATTCATTTGCTTGGCACTGTTTTTTCAAAACTTTGACTTTTGGATTGCACTGTCCACATTATTGTGTGAGAGCTGAGTGTGTTTTGCTCGTGGAGGTGCCTGACTGCAGGAGCACAACACAGACCTGTGCAGCACATGGAGCACATTACAGTGAGAAGCCACCTGTTGAAATAGCAGCAATCATGCCATTTTTTACATATGCACAGCAAAAAAAAAGTGGAGAGATGGGCTGTTTGAGATATTTCCAAAGCCAGAGGTTGTTGAAATATTGATGGAAGTACACACTCCTTCACTCCTATGCTTCTGAAATACAAAATATCCATTAAAAGTGACAGACTTGAAGCCAAGGCAAACAATTTCGTAAGCTAAACTTGAACACTTTTACTTGCAAGTACTGATCTTGTGATGACAGATTCATTTTTCCAGCTCTGGCAAATTTGTTCCTACTGTAGCCTTGCTGGAAATTACCCTGCAAGTGTTTATAATCCTGTCCTACTGTGAAGGACTCCTTGTGGGATGTGTAATTCAGATGAAGGGAAGACCTCGTGGCTGTGGGCAAGGTGGGTCTATGTAAGTATCATAAAATGCTTTGGGTTGGAAGGGCTCTTAAAGAGAGAGGTTCCCTAGCTCCAACCTTCCTGTCATGAATAGGGACCCTTCTCGCTAGACCAGGTTGCCCAAAGTCTCATCAAACCTGGAATTGAACACTTCTAGAAGAAGGACATCCACAATTTCTCAGCAAGACATTTTGGATTTTGCCTTTTGCACTGGAAAGCCCTGCTAGTCTTAAATCATGCTACACATATAACTGTATTTTGACTCACTTTTAAACTAAAATAAAAATATCCAGACAGTGCTTTGCACAGCAGTTTAACAACTGTTAAATATATAAATAGACATCACATACAAAAATACTGTGTTGATATGAGCCATATAAACAGAAGAGAGCAGAAATACAGTAGTCGTTTTAACCCAATCTAATTTTGAGTCTAGACAAGCTTTACTCAGCACCAGAGTCTTACTCAGTGCTGCTTTCTAGTACTTGAGGTACGTACATCACAGTCCTGTTTCTCAACATTATTAATTTTCCTAGTGGGCTGCTGCCTCTAAGAAAAATGGCAAAAACGTTTCTAAGACTGCTGCTGGAGTCAGGGAATGTTTAGCCTGTGGATTCAGGGGTCCTTGGCACCAGCAAGAGGCTTGCAGTGCTTTTAGCATTATTAATATTATGTTTCTGATCACAGCTGCTGAGGGAAGGAAGGAAACAGTAAAAGGCTAGAGTAGAAGGTAAGAAAGAGGTGGTGGAAAGGTATTTTCCCTTTTATCTGCATTTTTCTGTGCAAATGAAGTAGGACTTCTGCCAAGGCATTTACTTATTCTTTGCTATGAAAATCGCTTTGTGTCCTAGTTTCAGCAATGTTAATACATTTTTCTTCAATAAGTGATTATCTTTTATGACCAGTTTAGACTTGTATGGAGGTGCAGGAATATGCCAAAAAACTCTACACCATAAGCTGTGTACAGGACAGGTCAACTACTCCAAAGTGATTACATTAATGAGAGAAGAGCCAATCCTTCTTACGATTTCATGTTCTAGCAGATGAGCTCAGTGCTGCTGAGGAAGATATTAAATCATGTTTGTGTAGAAGGTAGAGAGATCCACTATGTGACTACTGTTTCAAGAAAATATGATGCAGATACAGAGTTAGATCCAAGTATGGGAATTGGCTGGTGGGCCCCTCAGGCTTTCTGGCAACCCACATTCTATGGAGGAAGAAGGAACAGCTGCTGCAGCTATCACTGGAAAAGATGACAGTGAAGAGAATTAAGCCTCTCAAGGGGTCCAGGTAGCTGTGAAGGAGCCATGAAGCCTCAGGCTGGTGCTGTCATGGAAAGCTGTGGCATCACCAAATGTGGCAGCAAGCCAAGCTCCTGATCTAACATGCACTGGAGCAGAGGAGAGAAAAACTGGGAGCAAGAGGATATGCACAGTGTGTCTCAGACACATGGAGGCACGCATACCCACACACAGACACATGCTCGTGCCCTCCTCGTGCCTGGCATTCCATGGTCAGGGCATGAGATAGCAGCATTTATGTTCAGCCTGGTTGTGACAAACCTGTATTGATACAATAAATAAATGTGACTGAGGTTTACAGTTCAAACAAGCTCTGAGGAGCCACCACAAATCAGCTTGTCACGTTGCCACCAGCTTTGCAATCAATCTCCCATAAAGGGCTTAGGCTCTGACTCCTTTCTCCAGTTTGCTTATTTTTGTGGGAAAACTGGCAGCAAACGAGTCACTAAAAGATGACTGGACTCAGACCTTTCTGTTTTTAAATGAGCAAAGCACTCTTAGAGTTTAGCAGTAGAGCCCACTTGGAAAAAAAAAGGGATCAGGAGAAAAGAAAACAAAAGCCATCCACCTCTGTGCTAATGGCTTGGGTCTGGCCCTGGCAGTCAGAAAGGCTTGACAGAAATTGCTGCTGAAGCGGGGGAAGCCGTGGGCAGCTAGAGCTGGAGCAGTTGTGCCATACTCTAACAAATGAATCCCTGGTTTGTACCCTTTGAAAGGTGTGCAGATAATCCCCGTCACACAGTTAAAATCAACTTTTGGATTCCCTCACTGTTCCCTCCTTCCTGTCCAGCTTCAGCCATCTGTCCTGCTTTCCACTGAGAATATGGAGAGCAGCTTCACTCACCCCTTTCAACAGGCTCAGCTCAGAAATGAAGCATCTATCCCAGGCAAAGCAGGTCCACGTGGCTCTGGGAGGGTGTGAGCTCAGGTCATTGCAGCAGTGACCTCAGCCTTCTGGCTGGGGAGATGTGAGACAACATCCTGCCCTCTCACCCCATGGGCAGAGAGAGCCTGGGGGTGCTGAGCTGTGACCTCTGCCTGGTCCTGCTGGCTGCCTTGGCTGGTTTGCCTTTCCCAGAATGCTGGAGACAGAAGGGCGTCCTTCCTCTGGCATTGGACAGCCAAGAGGGCCCTGCACCCACAGTGGGACAGCCAGGGATTCCCCCTTGAGTACCTCTGGGATTTTTGAGATTTCTGCCCTAAATGCCTTGGAGCAGGGACTCTCCTTTTGGGTATGGGGATACCTGGCCTAGCTGAATGGGACCCTGCTTTTGTGGTCAATATGAACACATCCAGAACACAAGGAGAGCTCAGAAATAGGGCACTGGATCAGAGCATTGTGCGGGAACAACACAGCCTCTCTTGCTTTTACCTTTCCTGGTATTCTGAACTGGGCTAATGGTTTCCATGTTTTTTCCACAATGACTCTCAAATGTTTTTTCCTGATCAGCATGCTGAATGGCTGTTTCATTTAGCACATAATCATTAGCTTCCCTCCTTGCTACCAGGCATATTATTTTGCCTTTGCCTTCACTGAAAGGCATTTGACATCTGCTGGTTTGTTCAAGAATATCAGTGTTGTAATATTGCTTTTAATAATAACAATAATTGTGCACTCAGCTCCCTCCTGGTGCTTTTCATCAGATCTCATAGTACTCAAAAATTGCTCTCAATCCTGTTACAAAACTCATTGTCACCAGCTTTATACCCCAGTGTTGCAGTCCAAGTTCAGCTATCTAGTTTCAGGCTGTTTACCAGATGCCCCTGGCAATTTTTGTGTGAAATGCTTCTATTCCAAGTCAGTATCTTTGATTTTGTAAAGAAGTTTTCTATCTAGTTCCAGTCTACTCTTATACTGTTAAAGGAACTCCCCACCTGAAATGTAACTCTTTAGTCCTGCACTTTGTCAGCTTTTCTGCATGGCCAAAACGCCTGCTGCATCACACCCTCCCATGTATATGCCAAGGCACTGAATATCCAAATCACTAATATTTAGACTCATATTTACTAAAAATGTCTCAAAGGGAATCTAACCACATCTCAGCAGGTAGTTTTCATGCTGATAAAGTCAGAAATGAGGGTCAATGGTACTGATGTTCTTTTTCAAATTCGGCTAAGATGGATTTCCACTCTTTCTTTCCCATGCAATAATGTCCCTTAAGATCTCAGCAAGCTCCACTGAGATGAGCTCTTGATGGTTTAGAAAGGAGGCTCTCCTGTTGCCTATTAAATATTTTTTCACACCTTTCCTTCCCAGAAATTGCCTTTAAAAAAAAAAAAAAAAAGTAAAGGTATGAAAGTAATTGCTCCTGAGGGATTTTTTGGTTGTCAACTCATTTGTACCATTTGAGTCACTGCAGTTCTTAAATTGCTTGCCTTAGCCTGGAGAGCCCAAATTAGGAGAGGTACTACTGTGTGTATGCAGAACAAAGCAAAAAGTGAAGAGAATGAGAGAAGTGATACAAAGGGATTTTCCAGCTCTGTCAATAAAATTACCACAATAATAACTTCCTTCAACATGTTTGTTGCTAATGGACCTGCATACAGAACTACTTACAGCATAATATTTTCACAGATTAGAGTTCCTTTTTCTGTTTGCAGGATATCTGTGTATGAGACCAAATGCCTGCATTTTCTTACTTAGAAGTGATTCTTCAGCCAGCTGTGAGCTCACAGCTTGTGGGGCACAAACACAGGGTTCACTTCTCTCCCATGGAATAGCTGCCATCCTCTCCCTTGCCTTTCGTACCTCTGGGAAGGCTTGAACCATCTGAGCCTGACTAAAGCTACACTTCGGTGCTACCACTCAAGTACAGGAACAAGAAAGGACTCAGAGAGATAGACACACATTTCTGTGCACAGCCAAGGGCCCTTCTAATGGAACTAACAGGAACCAGGGTGAAGGTCAGCAAAAGGGGAAGCCTTTCCAAGGGTTTAGCGGATGATAGAAGATAACAAAACTCGAGGGGAGACAACAAATTTGTGTCAGAAATTCACACAGAGACACCAATGATGTGAACATATCAGGCGTGGGAAGTCTGAGAAGTCATTAGAGGCAGGACAGTGTGAGGGAAGGGTTGTTTAACAGCTCACCCTGCTTTTATACCCCTCCTCCCTGGCAACCTGCCTCAGTCCCTCTGGAAAACATGACTCTGCATCAGGGTTTTGGTCCTCTTAAGAGAGCTCTAAGAAAATTTTTGAGTCTGAATGTTATGGGATGAATGGTGCTTCAGCTGCTCATTCACAGGCATGCAAAAAAATTGCCCTTTTCCCTCCTGTTACTGTCAGCGAAGTGGTGCTTCCACCAAGAGTGGAATGGAGAAGAAGCTGTAGAAAGGAAACGTCACTGAGCATAAGAACTTCACTGGGGCAAGTGATCACAGGACACTTTTCTAACTGTTTACCTAATGCTCACAGCTTAATTTCACTATTGCAGAAATAAAAACAGCAGATACTTCCCACAAGAACTGGAAAGGCCTCTGTTATTTGCCATGTTATGAGCTCATTAAAACAGAAACCCCTTCACCCTCCCCATAAGAAAATGAAAGTGCAACAGCTTACTGTGATTATCAAGGAAAATAGGACCATGAAATTGTCCCAAGATGGAAGCAGACTCATTCTGCTCATCCTTTCCTTTTCTTTTCTTTTCTTTTCTTTTGTTTTTATTTTATGTTTTTTTTACTGGCAGATACTCCTGGAGAGGCATTACAGCTGAAGATCAGGGATTTGTTGCTTGTTATTGCAGATGGTACTGAGGTGAAGATGAATGCCAGACACATTAGGCTTAACAAGATAGGTTTTTAGCAACTTGAACATGTTGATGAAAACAGGAAAGCTAATAAATCAACCACCAAGGTCCAGACTGTAAAAGGCTGTCTCTTTTTTTTTATTATTTTTTATAAATGTGTGGAGCTTCTGGGACACGAACAAATACTGTAGACACGTTTTTGTTGTTTAAACAGAGTCACATTTGCAATCTGTTTGGACATTGGACTGACTGTAAACACTTCTTGGTGTAAATCCAGGCCAAGAATCAAAGCCACAGAACAGATTAACCCAGGCTGGTGCTGAGAAAGAGGCACTTCACCTCCCCTGGTTGACCTGGCTTGTACATGAAAAAGACACCTCTCTTTCACCTCTCTGGCCATCATTTTTTAAAGCCTGAAATTAGGGCAGGGTATTAAACAGGACCTTCACTGTACCAGTGCAATGGAATATATCATTACATTTTGTGGTGTATTGTGAATTAGCTCTGGGTTCAAACAGGACCACAACCTCCAGTAGGTTACATGAAGACTCAGGAAACAGATTTGAGTGTAGAGATCCTTTCCCAGCCCCAGTATGCACAAGTCAACCCACCCACCAGCATTAATATCGTTCTCTCTGTGTCTTAAGATATATATGTATGCATCTTTGCCAAACACACTTTTTTTCCTATGGCTTTTTTTGAACATAAAAACAAGGGAAGAGTGGAGAGGTTGAACCAAGTCCTGCCTAAATCTATGTGGACCTGGCTGGGATTGTGTGTGAGCTACTTATGAAAAGATAGTTTTTCTTCCTAAGAAAATATGAAGGAGAACTTGAACCATGTCTTCCCGTCTTCACCGCTTCTGCTTCCAAGTTGCTTCTTGCTCCATTACAGTGGTTCTCCATTAAGCTGAATGATGTTTTCCTGAACTGTCACTTAAGGAGGCATTTTTTGAGAAACTCAATAGCTATTTTAATTTCTGGAGCTCTGTGTAATGGCTGTTTAATTTACTAAAACATGGCTTTGTAGAATGCTGACTCAGAAATACTTATATACCTGATTAAAAAAGTAGATTGGCCAGAACAGGGAAAGGAGAAGTGAAAAGTAAAGCTTTTTTTCTCTACTACTTGGAAATGTCTTCCCCTCCTCCCCCATTATCTTGCATGTCTGTCCTACTTGATTCCATAAAAATATCCAATTTTCCAGTAGTTTCAGATGTTTTTGAAAGGATTTGTATACCTGATGACCCCTATATAATCATGGGGACAATGAATGCCAGTAGGATAGTGAATTCCAGGCACTTCTAAGATTAAGTCAAACCATTATCTTTTTGTGTCTGAGGAAGATCTACAGGGTCTAAACAGTGCAGGTAATCCTTAGTTTCAGTTAATCCCTGATTTCATCTAAGAGTGAGGTCTTCTGGTTACAGAAGTCATCTTCTTTCTCCATGGAAACAGAAAGGCTTGGCATGAGCCATACGTGTATGAAACTCCTGCTGAGAGCTCCTAGCCCTGACAGCACTCCACACAGGCACACAGCAGCCAAGACAGCCTCAAGGTGTTTTGTGTGAAGTGCTCATTTAGCACAGGTTGCTACCTGTGTCTTTGCTTACCAGGGACCCTGCTTCCCTTTCCTCAGTACGTCACTCATTTATAGATCCAAGTCTTTAGTCTTTAGAAGTACAATTCATTGCAATTGATGGTTGGAGATGATCTATTTAAGCACCTGGAGGCTGGCAATACCTCTGGGTACTTTGAATGAAATTTGGTGCTGCAGATAGATATATTTAGGGTATTTATAAATACTGTGGCTCATTTGTTTTGGGTGAAATTGATACTGGGAAATGGGTCTGTTAACTTTCCAGATCTATTGGCATACAGTCCAGGCCTGGGCTAGGATGGGGAAAAATTAATTAATTTTTCCTATTGATTTTTACCATTTGTTTTGTTCTTGACTTGAAGACTGCAAATTTTCATAGACAGATAATGCAGAGAAGATTTCTGCCTCATGCACACAGCCCACTCACAAATGCAAAACAACCTATAAAGACAAATCACTAAGAGAAATTACTTGCTCTGCCCTAAGACCCTGAATTCCCTGAGAAAATCCTTACCAGTGTTATAGTAATCATTGCCTTTGAGGTGCAGAGCCCCACATAATTTTTTTTGTGGTGTCTTAGAGCAGTGTTTACTCCGTAGCAACTTATTGTAATGTGCTGTCCCACCTGAGTCACATCACTGGGAAGTCTCAGGGCTTTACACATGCAAAAAGCTACAGGAACACACATGTATAAATTGGATAGATGGACACAAACCATATCCTGTTTCCCAGAGAATTGAGTGAACACTGTAGTCAAATTATGATAGTCAAAGGCAGTTCAAATTTGGGACTTAAACTACTTGACAGTCCTCCTTTAATCTGGACCCCATGGAGTTTTCAACAAGGACTATTATTCTGGTTTTCAGAGGTCAAATAAATCAGCTTTAAGCTCATGAAAAGGTAAACACACTGATACCTGCATAACATTTGTGGGTTTATGAGATATTCTGGCAACAGGAATACAAAGAACTACCATAAATCCTATTGTGCAGAAGCACTTAATTCCTGGGATGTGGTGTGTATGGGTTCCTCTACCATGCACTGCAAGTTCTCTTATTAAGAAATACTAAATCCAGTAGAAGTATAAAACCCAGTAGGAGCATGATTTTATGGAAGAGCTTTTCTTGCTAGTTGGTTCTGAGGAAGTTGTTGCATTTCTGGAGGGGGTCGAAGATCGATCCAGAGACAACTTCAGGAGACTGTGCTGGATGGTGCCATTTTGACACTACATGAACAAAACGTGTAGTTATGGATGAAAAATAACTCAAGCCTGTGTAACTCCAAGCCCCTTGACTCTTAAAGTTACTTCCAGTGACATCAAACAGAAAGGCTAGTGAGCACTAGTGCCAGCTGGGACCAAATCCCACAGTGTAACCCAAAGTCCTACAGGAGAGGGAAACCAGCAAGAAGCCAGTGTGTGTGTGTGTGTGTGTGTATGTGTGTGTGGATAAATGAACATCTTTATTTCTGACTTGATTTTTCTCATTTGTATGTCCTCTGAAGATAAATACAAGATTTCAATTCAGTTAGCAGTGATATTTCGGTAAAACATCCTCAGAAATCAAGAGAGGCTGATGTTATTTTAAATGGTTCTTGTCTCCATTTATACTAAGCAAGCTGGGCCTGGGCTTTGTCTAAAACAGAGCAGAGAGACCACCGAGTAGTCTCATCAGCAGAGCACTAATTGTGGCCATTTATTATAGTCACTTATCTGATAGTAGCTTCTTTATCTGTGATAGTTTTACAGGAATAAAATCCACCAGGCATTCCCACTGGTATATAAACATGTTACCTTGTGGCAGAGTGTCTGTCACTTACTGTCAACACTTGCCAGCAAAAAAATGCCTATCTCGGGCTTATATGAAGTAATGATGAGTTTAATATGCTCCAGTGAAAGCCACAGAATAAACAAGGCATCACAAATGTTTGCCTTGTCTGTCCTGTTAAACAAATAAAGGTGACTAAGAAGTACAAACAGCACCAGGTTGGGCCTTATCGGGGTGCTGGTGGCAGCACCTCTAATGCAGCTCCCCTGAGCAGTCAGAGCTGCCTGTGGGCTCCTTATTGCAGGAAATATTGGGAAAGCCCTTTACCAGAGACGTTTATTCCTTGAGTCTGGCCAAAATACTGTAGCATGAAGATGTAATTCCATGGCCAGATCTGGGAGTGCAGGGTGCAGGGGGAGGAGAGGTGGGGGAGGACCCAGCACACAGAGCCAGCTCTGCCAGGCTAGTCTGGCCCTGGTGATCAAGGCCAAGCAGGGTTTTCATGTGTGATTGCTCCACCGAGCCCATCCTCTCCCTACAAGCACAGCAGATCCATGAGGAAGGGCCAGGCTGTGAGAGGGAGGAAGGAGCACCTGGGCACTTCTGGGCCTTTCAGATCAAGGGAGGAGAATCACACCAACAATGCTCTCAAGCAAGACAAAAATAAAAATTGTTATTGTTTAATTGCTGTATTTGGATCAGCCAGAACAAACTCATTTTGCACATGACCACAATCAGTGTGATTGACAAAATTTGATAGAGTGACAGACAAAGACTGAAGACGGACACTTCATCCATGAGAAGATACTTTGTTAAGGAATCATACCTTTGATTAAGGAGGCACTTCAGAGCGGCTGTCAATACATAAGCTAACACTTGCTTAGCTGCAGTGTTGATCTTATAACAGGTGATGGAAATACATCCCATTTATCATAATGAAATATCAGGTACAAGTGGAATTAGCTACCTAAAACTTGTGTTTAATGTCAAACTCTGCATGAAGTCAGAAAGGGGAAATTCAGTTACAGGTTGAATGTTTTGTGGAGGATCTTAATTTAGTGATCAATCACAGCCCATGAGAGTGGGACCACACAGAACATCTACCTTACACAGAAATTGCAGAAACTCTTCTAGTTGGCAAAGGTGTTTGGCAAGCATTGACACCATTCCTCAGCCTCACCAAATGAGTGAAAGCTGATGTTCAGCTTTGCAGAGCCAGCTCACCACGTTCTCCATGAAAAATACCGTGTGTAAAGTGTATTTGCTTGTGGCAAATGTGAATTTTTCATGCAGAACTGCCCTTCCTGTAACTCAGGCCATCAGGATGGGAGCTTCCTGCTTTGGTTTAGCTGGAAAATGTGAGGCAATTGCAGCTTCATCATCTCTTGCAGTCAACAATGGACTGACTTGAAAGCTTTCTTGTCTACTTACAGCACGCTTATTTCCAGTGTTGCAAACTAACAGCTGGCTTGTTGGGTGACCGCATTTCATTTGCAGCTAGAAGATCATTTAATCTGGAAACTGTTTTGAAAGGATAATTCCATTTTGAGTTGCTTTGGCACTGTAAACAAAATGAGCCAGGACTAGACGAAATGCATTGGCAGTTCAGTCCACCTGTTGGCTAAATCCTTGTGAAAATAGCCGGATGTGTGACAGAAGTGGGCGAGCGCTCACAGCCGGGGTGTGATGGCAAGGCTGTGTCAGCAGGAGGGATGGCATGGGTTGGGAGGGTTACCCAGCCCTGCTTCATACTGATTACAAGTCCACACAGAATGAATGGTCATTTTGTGTAGTTGCTGGTGTCTGGAGACTCATTCTGGCCCAGTATTTGCCACCTAGATGATCTACCAGCCAGGTGTCCCAGTGGTACATGAGCATGTATTTTATTTTGCAGCTGAGGTGAGCCAGGGGTACATACCCTGTTAGGTACCATGGCATTTTCTCACACAGCTAGAGGGAAGTGAGGCCAGGGTGGGCACACTGCTGGTCCAGGGGAGTAATTCTTCCTCCTGTGCAGGGACATGTGTGAGTTCCAAATCTGTGTGTTGTGTGGCATTGTCACCACTGAGCAGAGATCCCTGCTCAAAGCTGGCAAGCATTGAGAAAGTGAAGGATCAGATATCCAGCTGCAGTTGAAGGACCTGAGTACCACTGGAAAAAGTGATCCAGTGTTTCTAGCCAGTAGCTCAGTAAATCCAGCTCCTGATATGAAAATCAACTTAATCTCTTTGCACAGGCAATCAAAATGCAGTGGTTAAAATTAATTACCTGTGCTTTTGATGGTGCGTGAACCAGAGGAGAGCTGGCTGCTTTTCCCAGAGCTGTATAGTTTCTATGCTGCCAGCAGAGTAGAAAATACAAAAACAAGGTATTATTTTTGTCAGTAAATGAAACATATCTGACTCAAATTTCCTGCAGAAGACAGCAGATCCATTGATTAAAAGTGTGCTGTTTTTATAGTCACTTCTCCGAGCACAACCACATTTAAAAAAGCCACAAACCTGAATGGCAATATGATTTTACATTTAAAAAAGAGATTTAGCATGTTACAGTATATTTTCTCTGGGCTGCAGGGGAACTGTTTCTTGCTTAGCTGTGAGTTCATAAATTATCAGGTTGGGTTCATGCACTATCAGGTTTCAGGACAGAGCTGTTTTACAAATAATGCTATGTGGTGGTTCTCTTTCGTTGGGAAATCTTCAAGTATGAGAGATTGATACTACCGGGAAACAATACAGAGGGGTGGGCAGCTGATTCTGATAGAGTTAAAAATCTGTTACCACTTCAGTGGCTCTTGCTTAATCTCCTGTTTTCAGAGTTGATAACACGACCATAAAGTTCACTCCTGGCTGAATGCTGGCACAAGAGTTTCTCCATCCAGAAGTGAATTCCAGATATGAACATTAGCACTACTATTAATAAAACCTCCTCCTTTCCAATGACAAAAGCAAAATAAATGTAAAATTTGATTTGTGATAAGAGCTGCTGGGGTCCAGCCAATACCCGGCTTTGTAAAAACAACTTTGCAAAGACAGAAAGATAAAATATTAGTAGTGAAGCTACAGAAACATGCCTCCTCCACTGCAACTTTTACAACTGGTTAATAAGAGGTTTTGACACAAACCCAGCCCTTTGCTGGTCTGTGATCAGAAGTACTACTGCAAGGAGAGGCAAAGATCTCTCTCACCTGAAGTCCATTGTCATCAATGGAATTCACACAAGGACCCACACCTGTCTGCAGAGGCAGGTAACCCAGCGCTGTCATAGCTATGGCAACCACCTGGGCTGAGATGGTTTGAAGGGAATATGGCCTTTTCCTGCAGAATAGACCATTATCAGGACCAGAAGAACTGAAATTCCTTTGCTGGGGAGTCCTGGAAGAATGAGATAGAATCTTCACTTTTTAGGTCCAGGAAGCTGTTTTCTCTGCTGATTAGGTAGGAGACTGCATTTAGAAGTTTTGATTTCTAACCCCAGCTTTCTAACAAAGTGGTTTTAATAAGTAATTTTGTACTCTATATTTCAGGTCCTAAAAAAAAAAAAAGTGTTGTGACTTCTGTTAATAAATTTGTGAATCTCAGGAAAAAATCTGCCTGAGTCCAATGTAAACAGCTCAATCTGAAGAGATTTGAGACCTGGGTTAGAGATTACAAGCAGTGTCTGTCCCAGTACTCCCTCAGTCTTAAAATCTGTCACTGCTGCTGTGAGAGTGCTACAGGGATTTCACAGTTATAACAGACACTGTTAGCAATGAACTGTTTGAAAATGCTTAATGAAAACTAAGTAAAGCTGTCACGAGGTCTTAGTGTGGCAGAGGAGGGATTGCTGATAAGATTAGTACTGTGGTATAATTACTTTTATTTTCCTTCCAGAGATTTTACTGAAGTATAACGGAGTTAATAATTGTGTAATTTCACTTTCTAACAGCAATATTTCCTAAGTTACTCTTTGAAGTGTTGCTGTAGAACCTCTCCTTGGGCAGGTAGCTGTCCATATCTATCCTCACCCAATATTCTTGCTCCCTTTCTCTCCCTATTGTGAGCCGGAACTTATAAAATCAGCTTCCTTAGGAGTGTTTTGATGCTTTCACTACTTGTCAAAATCAGGAAGTATAAACCACACAGAATTCTTTTTTTTTTTTTTCAGCAAGACATCTGAGGAAATTTGGAACAGGCTCTTACATTATCTCCTCCTCTTGAGTATAACAGGTTTGTGCCACAGTTGTGACAAGTTTTATGCCTGTGAACTATCTGAAAATATTAGAGGATTGTTGTATGTTATGGGATTCAGGTGATCATGATAAACCTGTAGGAACACAAGCAGGTGAAGCATATCACAGGGGGGGAATCAGTTTCTTGGCTGTGCTATTCTCACAGCACACCAGCATGTCACTGGGAAGGACCCAAATTCAGGTAAAACAAATAATACTGGGAAGAGTCAGGCTCTTTGCTTTAAGATTGTTGCAATGTTTAGGCTTAGAAGGATGGATTACAGATTTTTTTTTTTTTCTCCAGCCTGAATTCCATCCCAAAAATCTGCTTAATCCCCTTTTTAATACTTGTGTGAGTGCCAGAAATGTCTTTTATTTGCTTCAGCAGCAGCAGCCAGTTAGTCAGATGCTATCAGCTACTTCTTCATTCAGTTGTCCTTTGCATGCTGATAAACACCACATAAGACAGGGGAGAGAAACCTTAAGCCACAAGCTTATCCTGTGTATAATAGGATGCACCTTGAAACAATTTTGATGTCTCCATTGAAATCAGCTTAGGTTAAGCCTACATAAATAGTGTCAAAGGGGAACACACCCAGAACACTCTGGGAGATCATGATAAACACTCCTGATGTTTTGCAGCTGTGCTCATCATCTGTGCATTTCACAATAAAATTTTACAAAGCATCCAGACACCCAGCTGGTTGTATTCACTGCGGGATGGCTTTTTCTGCCATGGCATTTTGTTCCCTGTTTGTTGCCCTGTGGGATGGCTGTCTCCACTGTGGCACTTTGTTCCGTATCTGTTGTCCTGCACTATTCCCTGCCCCAAATTCAGACACATCAATTATTTTTTTGATAGATACAGTAATTCGTCATATTTTTTTTTTTTTTGTATTAGACTTCAGGCCTCAACTTCGCATGTTGTAAAGTGAGGAAAAAATAACTTCCCTAAACAGAAATGAGATCCAATCTGCAGTTAATTGCATCAAAGAACATATTTTTTTAAGCATTTTTGAGTATGTCTCTGACTGTAATTTCCCTCTGAATTGACTAAGGTTTGATTCTGAAACTTTTGTATACAGGATAAAGTCCAAGGATGGATTGTGCCTCTTTTCCCATGCCTCTACCTAGAGACCTCTGATACCCAAAAGCTGAGCACAGCCATCTATCTACAGGATCACAGGCTCCTTTTGTAAAAATGAATAAAGCAAGCCCAACTAAAAGGACCCACACCTGAGTCTCTTTTCTCTAGCAGTATATCACTGGCATAATTCCCTCGATGAAAGTGGAATTCCTCCTGATTTACACGAAGAGCATTAACGAGAGAGGGCTCAGGTCTTAAGTGCTGGGGTTTAGTTTTATTTCTTCTGTCTTCATTCCTTCCCTGATGATTCCCAGGAAATCTCACTTTGGTGAGATAAGTGCCTACAAGAATGTTGAAATTAATTTCAGAACAGCCTGAAATGGCTGCACAGACAACCAGCCAGAGGAAATGCCCCAATGGAGGGATTTATTGCACTATCGCTGCTTTTCGCCAAGCTACAACATCTTAATCTTTCATGATGACATTATTATGAACCAGCCAAGGCAGGGCCAGCCCTGAGAGATTGACGGCCCAGCACTTCACAGCTTTCCTGGAGACCAGCTAATCTGTGGTGTGACTTAAGTGGGGCTAAATGCAATGTCCTGCAGGTCACCCCAGTCCAGCAAGCCACAGAGTGAATGTCAGAGGGAGCAGTGTGCTCCTCTCGCCCTACAAACCAACGTCCCATCGCCCCAGAATATCGTGGTCTTTGTTCTGGGGTTTACCAGCACATGGCCCCACACCAGTGCCTTTCTTGGGTTCTGAATCGGAGAGATGGCAGGTCCTGGAACACAGAGAGCAGGACTCTAGCACCCAGGCTGTGAAAAACCATGCAAAATGGAAAGGTTTCTAGTTTGCAATTCTACCAGGGTCTGAGAATAGAAAGCAGAGCAGAAATGAATCTTTTGTCCCCCTGTTGGACACAGTCCCATCTTCTACAATATCTTTTGTTTATATGTGTTTCAAGGGAAAAAAAATAATCCTTTCTAACTAATAGTAGAAGCCCTAAGTGGCTTGTTTCTCGACAAGCTGTGCACTGCACTTTTGAGAAGCAGAATTAAACATGTAATGACCCTCACTCCCAATGTCCTGGATTACAATAGCTTTCTCCAATTTCATCCCAATTACTTGGCTTGTAGGCTGGGTCTGCATTGGTCTGGAGAGTCCCATCTTCTCCTGAGGTTAGATGTCAGCGTTGAGTCTGAGACACATTTCAGACAGTTTGCGTCATTGTGTAAACAGTGATAACAATATTTAATGATGATAAATCTGAATTTCACCACAAAACTATAAAACAACTGAGAGAATGAATTATGCAATTTACAGCTAGCAAAAAGGCAGCCAAAGGGAAAGCAAAGGATATGTACAGCAGAGAGACAAATTTAGTGGTCTGAGACTATAGTGTCATTTGTTTTTGTGTTTAGTAGCACTTAGCAGCCATGGTGCATAAATAATCTTTATTGCAGTGGAACCCAGGGACGCTGCTGGCAACAACTTGTCACTGCTTGGGATGGCTGCTTCACATGGCACAAGGTGAATCTTGGGTCTGCAGGGAGCATCTTGGGCTCCTGGGTCCCTCTGGGGCTGGTGCTGGGTGACACCGTTCTCCTACCCCTTCCTGGGATCTGTGAAAACCCTGACACTCATTTTCTGATCCAGCCTAATGAAACTCTGCTGTTCTCACTAATTGCCCAAATGAATTTTAAGTGTACAGTCCTATGAATTGAACAATGGAGGGGAAGAAAAGGAACAATAAACGAAAATCATGCAGAGGGGAGCTACAAAAGCTCAAACATTTCTATTTTATTTTTGGTTACTTGCTTATTTTTAATATAGCAAGACCAAAAAGAGGAAGAAAAGTAGGGAACAGCATCTGTAAACTATATTCCTTCCCTTTTTCTTTCTTCAGTGTCTTCCCATTATTGTTTTTTTTTTTTTTTTACTTAATTTGTAATAACAATATCAAAATCCTTTTAGAAATACACCTTTTTCATATAGTTCTCCACTTTTCCTGTGAAAGCCTTGAGAGACAAAAAAGTCTGCAGTATTTCCCCAAACCCTCCATCTTGAGAATGGCAAACAAAAAATTTTCAGCAGAGTTTGGTTTTCTATCTTGAAGAATAATCAAGAAAGCTCAAACACAATGGCAGTTTTAACGGCCACAATGGCAGAATAAAAAATTGATATCAACATCAGTACCTATTTTATTATTTTGTTGACATAATGTGGATGATATTGCAAATTATAAAAAGTATTATGTATGCAAGTACTAGAATTCAGTACCTTGGCCTGCTATAATCATGGATGAAATGAGGGAGGGAGGTCAGCTTTGTACTCCTTTTTCCCATTGTTGGTGGGACTTGGACACCCTGCAGGGACAAGGGGCCATCCTGGTGGTTTGCCTGCAGGACCATGGTGGCTGTGACTGTGATAACAGGACAAGGAGGGCTTGCTCATTCCCCAGGGTGGACAGTCATTTTGGAAGGTGGCTTCATTAAGGGAGGTTCCTCTTTCCTCTCCAAGCTCCCTGGTTGGGACTGAGGTGCTTCTATACAAAACTTGGCACAGCTCCTGCCCCATGTCTGGCAGGACTGCTTTCCTCCTGCCTGTAAAACTGGGATAGTTTTCAGATAATACTTATCTACCTCTGGGAGTGCTGTGAAAATTGGTGGCCTCTGTCCTTAAGTCCACTGTGAACCACTGTAAATAGAAAGTGTCTGAGCTTCCTCTAGCCCACAGTAAAAAAAAAATAAAAAAAAATCAATATACAAGAGTGAGGAAATGCCAAATTGCTCAAGCTCTCCATTTTTCTGGCTTCTAAGAGGATATTGTAGATTACAGGGTAAACAACTTCTGAAACGACATTTAAAAAGTGATGTGTCACTTGCCAGTGTCCCTTTAACTATGAGAAGTAACAGCAACATAGGAAAAAATGTAAATTTACCATCAGGCAGATCTTCCCCCACAGCCTAATGCAGAGTTTGATGAATAGAATGAATGAAACGACAGAGGATCCAAGCATTACACAACGGCTATAATTGTGCTAACCAGCTGTAATCATCTGCTGCTTCCAAAAAAAGTTCAGAGCATTTTGACAGTGTCGCCTGTGCGGATTGGAAGGCTGCAGCAAAAATGTATTTCCATTTGTTATTTGAAAAAAAAGAGATCTGCTCCTCAGTGTCAGATTTTGCTTGGAAGGTTCCAAGACAGCGGAGAGTGAAGAACAGGATTACTTACAAAGCCAGGGGAAAGAAGAAAGATTTTAAAAAAGGCAGTATCTCTTCCAGGAAAAGAAGATTTTAGATGAGAAGTCACTGCTGGATCCAGCTGCACCAGTGGCCAGCCAAATCCTGTGCCTTTTCCTGAGAATGATGGGAGCACCATGCCCAACCAGGTCCCAGGAGCACCCAAACTGGGGGCTTTTTGTCCCAGGCAAAGGTGTTTTCTTCGGCGCAGAGTCTGACCCTGGACTGCTATTTTGAAAGCGTTATGGCGTGGCTGCCTTGGCTGCTTGAGGCAAGGCCTGGGAATTAGGCATAGCAAAGCCCAGCTTTCTTTTATGCATCTGTAGACAACATGTGTTGAGAGCGGGGGCCGCGCAGCAGCTGGGCCACCTAACTCGGCTCACGGGGAAGGGCAGCTGAGGGACAGCTCTGCACTCTCTGCCACCCCAATGAGGGATCCCTGAGTCAACTCCAGGAGCTTGCTGAGGGGGGTTTCTGCCACACAAACCAGTCCTGAGGAGACAGACCTATGGCCATTGCTTCTGGGGCAGTTGCTTTCCTTTTAGAACTCCCCAGAGCTGTGGGGTGAGGTGTTTTTCATGCTGGAGTCTGGCTGCATTGGAGAGAGACAACACAGTGTATGAGGAGGATGCTGTAGTTCCACAGGCATGGCATGACCTGGGAACGAAGATGAATCCTCTTCAGGAAAACCTCATCATTAGAGTGATTTCAAATGGACTGTTTTTTAATAAATGCCTTTTTTTTTATATGTTCATGAGCCGTGGAGCTCTAGGAATGCTTTGTTGTGCATGGTGTGCAGGTCAGATTCATTTAATTTGGAGGTGAGGTAGGCAGTTTTATCCAGCTTTTAGTACTTGGTTTTGTTTTTGGTCACAGATCATTTACTGAACCTGTTTTAAGTGGAATGGAGGGTGGTTTTTTTTGAAGCCAAAAGGGTTGGTTCTGGCTTATTACAAAACAGTGGCTTTCAACAGGATCCAAATCTATCTTCAGCTTTTCTGGGTAACTCTAAATGAGTACTTTAACATGGGGATTTCTGTGCTGAAGAAGCAGGGAAGTTAACAACTCAGCACAGCACAGAAGAAGAACTGTCATGTGGGTGTTTCTGATGTTCTGTGTCTCCTTTTCCCTGAAAGCACAATGAAAAGTGAAGCTGGAGTAGGTTGCCCTGCACTTTAAGAATTGTGATTCTCTTGTCCTTCCTCCAGTTTCAGCTCTGATGCTGCGTGACTGTACTGCCAGTCAGTGGGTATGGCACCTCGCTTCAGTAGATGCCCTGCTTAAGGCAGAAAAGCTTTAAAGAATTTAGGAATTGGCCACTTTATGCAAATAAAATGGAAAATGTTTGGCCTAATCATGTGAGTTGAGTAAAGAGAAAGATATTACATGCAACTAAAGGTTTTGCAAAGGATGTTCCATACTAAAATTGGAGAGGGAGAAGATGAAAGAAAATAAGGCTAAAGAAACACACATCATATACTCTGAAATAGAGCCCCAGTAAAGTACTGCTGGTGATAGTCTTGCTTCAAGTGGGAAGAGGGGCTAGATGACCTCTAGAGGTCCCTTGTAACCAAAATTTCTAAGATTCCATGAGTCATACACATTTCCTCATCATTTCTTCTTGTCATTTGATTTGCTAGTTTTCCTAGGGGAGGCCTAGAAATTCAAACTTCAGTCTCTTTTACATTAGAATATTTGCACAGTGACTTCCATCATTGGCTTAGGCTGCAGGCAAGAATTCAGTTTCTGGTGCTAAACAGTGTCAGAAAGAAGCAGGCTCAATCAAGAGAATTTTCTTTTTCCACTATCAGGAAAAACATTAGGATCAGGATTCTCTGTAATTCACTTGGTATTCACCATGGTAGAGCCATTCAAAATTAAGGTGTGGCGGGTATTCCAGGTAAGCTTACAAGGTGGCCCCTTGCCCCTCTGTTCTCAGGCTGGGAGGTGAGGTGGGAAAGGGAAGGGTGCAGGGATGCAGCTGAATTTCTTGTCTCAGCTCTTGGGCTGGATAGAGAGCTCCTTTGACAAGGAAACAGCCCTGACCAAGTTAGGAAAGATCCAGGCAAAGCAAATCAACTGGAGTTCCTTCTAACTGGAGTTCCCACCAACATTCCCAATGTTCCTCCTCATCATCTCTTTCCTGAGGTGAAGGCTGGAATGTTGCCATCTGTGAGAAGGCATGTGGGCCACACGAATAGTTTGCTCTGGCAGTTCCTCCATCCCAGTGCCCAACCCAGCAGTCATGATTTACCAACCCAGACATGATTTACTGTCTAACCTGGGGTTTAAAAAGATCAGCAAACTCCGGCCTTGGTCTCACTTGGTTGCGGTGAGATGCTGGGTAGCCTCTCCTCTGCCTTCCCAGTGATTTGGGAGCACTCACCACCCATCAGTGCTGTGGCTTTCGGCTGCACCCTGCTCTTCCCCTTGCACATGTTCTTATTCAGTTCGGATACAGGAGAGAAGCCAGCGCAAAGCAAGACTCCAGCCTCGCCAAGAGTGGGCTGGGAGCAGGGCTCCATTGCCTGTCAGGGATCTTGGCTGCTCTGGGTGAAGCTGAGCCTGCATTTATTTGAGTTGCTTTGGTTGCTCGTGGAGGCTCAGCTCAACCCCTCAGCCCCAGCGCTCGCTCTCTGGAATTTGAATGGTTTATCTCACGCCCCAGCGGGGTCCGAAGCAGCGTGCTGCTCCGAGCTCCTGCTTATCACGGCTCTGACATGGCTTCTCTAAGCAAATGTTTAGCCCTACTTGACTCAGGATGAGTGCTGTATTGATTATTAACTTTAAACAAACATCTGGTTTTCATTACGAATGGTAGCAGACCAGAGAGGGGTGCTGTACTGGGCGGTGCGGTCACTTAACAACCATCAGGACTGGCTATAAAGAAAATTTAACATATCCTGTAATTACAGTCTGCACAGCACAGGGGGATTTGGGATCTGCAGATCTGATTTCAGAACAGAAGAAAATGTTTATTGTATCTGCTACGCACATTTATTTACTCAGTAGCAGCAAGGCTTTTGAAATATTGTCTGTGCAAGAGCTCATTCCTTGCTTAGGAGAAGGACTTTCTTGTTTAAGCCAGGAAACCTGAGCAAGGCTCACAGTCATGAGGATGGCCTGCTTAATGCTTTTACAGGCTTGGGGATTTCAGGGTTTGTCCAGCATGCAGTTCTGTTCTGAAATATAAATAACATCTTCTCTGCCCTGCCAGCACCAGCCAGATCCATCTTCTCCGGCCAGGAGGAAAAGTTGCAGCCAGGAATGGGACAGTGGGGATATTGCCCCAAGGGATGGTGGCCCCAGTGTTCCTCTTCCTTCAGAGAGGGAGGGGGTTTGGAAGGCTGTCCAAGGGTGGCCTTTGGTCTGTCCCCACACTGATGAACCCAAATGGGTGAATTTACACCCAGTGGCTGCATCCATAACCCTGAGCCCAGCATCCATGCCCAGCTCCCAGGGAATTATCAGCCAAAGGGACGTTTTTCGGGTGATGTAATGCTGTAACTTGAGCTCCAGCTGAAAAGAAATGGTAGGTGGAGTTTCTATGGAGCCAGACAGAGCTGGGATCCTCTCCCTTTTTTCTCTTTTTCTGGCTCATTCAGGCTGTCTCAATTAAAGCTCGGGCGAATTAATCTTGCACCCTTAATGTCAGTTGCTATTTTTCTAATTCACCTCCACACTCTTAAAGACTATTTCTCCAAACAAAACGGGTCTGTTCTTCAATTTCAGGCTGTCAATTTCATGGGCTGCTGATACATTTATTAGGTGTGTAATTTGCTATTTTTAGGAGACTGCGGGGGAGCAGCACCATTTTTTTTCTTCTTCTCCTTTGCATTTATAAACCTCTTACAGTTCCCTATCCACTGAAAATATTTTTACTATTTAAAAGGTTGTATCAAAGTCGGGTATCTTGGTCCAAATTCCTCCCTGGTGTAACTCTACTGACCTCTATTTCACAAGGAGTAAATATATTCTCTAATGTTCTTTTTTTTTCTTTTCCTGTGGACATGAACACTTGGCCACTGCTGGATGCAGGAAAGCATCCAACTGTATGGACCAGTGACGTGACCAGAAACAGGCTTCAGCTACAAGCTGTGCTGTAGGAAATACTTAAACCTCTTCACAGCAAAGCTTGTCCCTTAGTCCCACTATTTCTCTGAAACCACCAATGCCCACACACCACACAGGGCAGTGTCAGTCAAAGTTTGCTGCCAGACTTCGTTCATCTCTAAGTAGTCATGAAGAATTTGGCAACAATTTGAGGTCAATTCCTGTGCGGTGCTGGGGGATGTATCTACACCCCTGCATGAGGGCAGTCTTTTTTTGCTTGTCTGAGGCCCTGAAACTAAGAGATCGGAGAGGGGATCATGGTGCCTTGGGAGGACAGCCCTTGTCCTGTGACAGCCGTGGCTCAGGTTGGGAGATTCACCGTGGCCATGCCGGGTGGCACAGTGGTGTTGCAGGACAGCCATGCAGAGTGGTGGCAATGGGCTTGTGCGAGTCAAGGGAGCAGCAGATCACCAGACAGGTGTGCCAGTAATGGCTGAACAGCAGAGGAGTGCTCCCAGGTTGTAACTGGGAAAGGACAGTGCTGTTAAAGGCACAGAGGCGACGCTTGCACTTCCCTGGGCACGTGGTTTCTGGGGTGCTGGAGGGACTTTGGGTGGAGTCCATATGTGGTTCTTCAGTGAAAGCAACCAAGGGTAGGAAATGTCTTCTGGCATCTCCTCATGTCTGCATACTTTTCCCAGCTGCTTGGGAAGATTTTCCATTTCCTGCCTCTTTCCTGAAGCTGATGGCTCTGGAGTGACTGTCCCAGTTGTGCATGGCCATTGCTGTTCACCTTTTGCCATCAGCATTGCTGGAGATGCCTCGCAAAGCAGGAATGTGAACATGAAGTCTCTCAGACTTCTCCTATGGCATCTCCTGTTCATGGGTGTGGCTCATGCTAAAGCCACATGTAGTGACATCCAGCCTTTTGCTGAGCTGTCATCTCTAGAGTCCTGTGGCCTCTGTCCTTCCCTCCCATGCCCATGCTGTGTGCACACCCAAAATGCAATAAAGCAGTGTCAAGGGGCTTGATGAAGAATTGAACAAGGCCATGCAGACAGCTTTGAGCTGAAGATGGGTGGAGACACCAGGATCAGAATCTCACAGCACTAACTCATACCACCTAGATGGCTGAATGCAGAGAGGATGACATGCATTGCCTCCATGGGCAGCAATAAATGATGCAGAAATAAACAATGCGGGATTGCAGAGCTCTAGGGCCAGACCACCAAGAATAATTACACACTTAATTTCCTTGTGGGAGGTTAAATGTCGAAGCACCTAAATGCCTTTGGAGATCTGGCCCACCCCTTTCTCATTATAAAATGCAAGAGATAAGCTCGCCTGTGCTGTCCACATGCCAGATGCGGTGGGACAGATTGGCTCTGTCCTGTGTATCTGTGCACTGGAATTCCTCTTGGGTCTAATTCGCAGCGTATCCCCAGTGTGCTGCTCTGGTCTGGGGATGCTTGAGATAGTTTGGGGTTTACTGCTGCTACCAAGACCTACTTCAGAAAGTGTCTCAAGACTGCAGTGCCACAGGGTCAGGCTGGAAATCTCTGCTGAGCTCATGGCAACCCCTGAGAGGGACAGCCATTTAGAGATCAACTGCTTGCCAAAAGGGTGAGGGGCAGGATTTAAATGGAAATGCAGGAAAGGTGACAGCTGTTCTAGAAAAGTGTCTGAAAAGTTGCTTTGTGAGGGTGAGGTGCAGGCACAGGATAACAAAGGGCTAAATCCCTTTCTCTGCATGGCTCTCCTTCCAAATAAACACTCAGGGTTAATTAGCAGCCGCTATCTCCACAGATTTGCTAGGTATGCTCTGCCGTGCTCCTGCTACCTCCTCTGTGGCCTCCAAGCCCGACCAGTCCAGCAAATTAAGCAGCACAACTCCTCCGTGCAGGCTCTGCAGAGCTCACCGAGTGGTATGTGATGGACACCCCAGATACTCTGCTGGTCTGCACAGCCCCATTTATCTTAATCAGGACAAGCGGCTGGTCCCAGCCCGTCCTTCCCGGGGCGGCAGGCACACACCCAGCACGGTGGGAGGCCTCTCCAGGGGGCTGGGAGCTGTGAGGGGGACACAGAGGGTCAGCAGGGGCTGAGGGGGTGATGAGTGTGCCGGACCTCAGACTGACCGGCAGAGAGGCAGCGCTGCTCTGTCCTGCTCTGTCCCGGTGCTCTGGTGCTGGCTTCACTCATGGACACTCGTCCCTCTGGCCAAAGCTCCTTGAGGGCTGGCAGACCAGGTGGCTGGAGGGTGGTTTGGTGTTTGGGCTGGCTGCTGCCACTGCTGGCTGCATCCTCCATCCCAGAGGAGGTACCCTGTCTCTCTGGGGACAAAGGTGTGCCCTGCACCTGCACCTGGTGACAAGGGGCATCTCAGCACTACGGCAAAAAAAAAAAGCAGATTGGAAACAAACTGCTTGATTAATGGCTCTTTCACTGTGGATGAAGGTACTTGTTTAATGCAAACAAATGTACTCAGAGGCGGTTCTTAGAGTTATGAAGTCAAACACTTGAAACACTCATAAATTGCTCTCCTTATTTGCTGTTGAGAAGGGGAACAAATGGTTACTGGAAAATTCAGGCAAAAATGTTGAAATCTCTTGACTAACAATTGCTATTTTTTAACTGGCTCTTCTGACTGTCCTGGTTTTGTGTTGTCAGGGGGGCTCCTTATCTTACTCACAGAGCTGCAGGCCAAAGCAAATCCAAAACATCTTTTCTCCTAATTTAGGAGGAGATTTCCATCCACTCTCGCCAACTGTTGAACTAAGGGATGCCGTGGTACTTTCTGTCTCCTGTCCATCCTTATAAGCAACATCCAATCATGTCAATTATTTTCTGGATGACATTTATTTTCGGTAAGATTTTCTTTTTATGTGAAAATTTGTACTGTATTGCAGGGTAACAATTTCCAGCCACATTTTTTTTTTTTTTACACTGGTGAACATGTATTTAGGATAAATACAAAATTGCCATAAAGGGAAATGAATTGTTATAGTTAAAACAAACCTGAAAACATTTTAACATTTATTGCTGACATTTTAAAGACAGCACTTCAATAGCATTATTCAAAGCCAGTGTTTGTTTCAGATTTACTTCAGATTTGAAGTAAAATGCTTGAGAATGACATTAAAAGCCCATGAAGGAACTAAAATACATCCTTCAACTTAAGTATTTTTCCTCCAAACATTCAGTTTTGTGCAAAAAAGCCCAGCCCCAAACAGTTATTTCAGGTTCACATCAAGCACCCCCTTACGCTCCTCTCTTGTTTCTTGGTTTTGCCAGCAAGCTGAAAGATCAGTTTTTGCTTCTCTCTCTGGGCAAACTGGTCTTTCAATCATTTTCCAGCTACACCCATCAGCCACAAAGATCTCAGCCCAGCTAATGTTTGTTTCATATTTCTGGGACCGAGGCAGGGGGAGGGTGCAGCCTGGCACCTGCATTGGGTCCTTGTCCTGCTCCCAGTTCTTCATGTGCCGCGCCCTGACTGCCCTTGATGGCGTGATGGGAGGACATGAGCGCTCCTGGCACCTCTTCAGGCACTGCTGCAGAGGTTTAGAGCGCACGACTCTACTTTCTAAGAACAGTGTGCACATGATTACATGGAAGAGTGAGCAAGTGCTTTTGCAACTTCCCTGCCTGCATTCAGCGTGCACAGCTGAGGGGAAGTGGCCAGTGGTGAGCAGTATGTGGGATCTTTAGAGAAGTAGGGAGATACCAGTGGTGTAATGCAACACGTTAATCATGCAGAAGCGCTGTCTCCTAGTTAATGGGACCATAAATGAGGGGCCTAGTTAAACCATAAATAAGAATCCTTGCAGGACAAGGCGTTAGCAGCTTAATTCCTCTGCTATTCTAACCTCAGAGGCCCTGGCGAGGGCACAGTGATATTGTTTTGAGGAATGCACCTGCTGGAGGATGCTTCAATGGTGAATTTTCCTTTTCCAGACTAGCTCTGCACCAGATACGAGATTCTTTTACATTGTTGGACAGCTTTTTTACTCATGAGCTTGACATAAAGGGCCTGTTCTTCACAACCCTCTCTGAAGGGACTGGGAGGTGGGCAATCTCTAGAGGCTTGGCACACTGCTGGAAGATGACTGGAGAGGTCTTACCCCCTCTGATGGATACAGGCTCTTTGGAGACTGTGGGGAGCTCACAGCACCCCTACAGAGATCTCTGCAGGTAAAACATGTGGATCAGCACAGAAATTCAGTGTGTCTGGGTCCCTGCCTATTCCCACACTGCCTCCAAGGAGTCTGTGGTGCCTTAGTCTGAGTGGACACACAGACCACTGCCACAGCTCTGTGATCCACCTGCCCCCTGCAGCTCCTGGGGATCAGCCTGACCACAGGGGATCTGTCCTGGGATCTGTGTTTGGGGCTGATGTGTGCCCCTGCCAGGCAGTGAAACCAGAGGTATCCCCTGAATCACCCATGATTAGTGTTTTATAACCTGCACAGGCCACAGTAGCCTGATTCCTCTTCACTGTGTGCAGCTCCTTGGGAACTGAATGTCCTGATTTTTTATATAATTTACTCCAGACAAAGATCCCTTCCCCTTTTCTAATCTTGCCTTGCTTTTCCTTCCCAAGGCTGGCATATCAATAATTCACCTCCCTTGTATCCAGGAGGTTTCTACACAACAGGAAACTTCAGGGATGGAACAGAAACATAAAACATTCCTGCAGCCGTTTGCCTCCTGCATGCTAAGAGAGACAGCGTTGCACTGACCAGCTTGGAGGGGTTTGCTGACCATCCTGGTTAAGCCTGGCTGTGATTAAACCAAGCTGTGACAACACATATTTTTTTTGCTAATAGGGTTGAGGCTCGGCTTTGAGTGGTCTCATATGGGAGATACATCCATAGGAGCTGGAAGCAGCTGCTTATGCTGAATTGAGACAAAGTTAGCTAGAAATCTGCTGAGGGTAGTGGCAGAACCCAGGAGTCACAGGCACCCCAGCCTTTGCTCCAGGTCTTTAGGCAAGCAAAAAGTCTCTTTCCTGCCTTGTTCTTTGTTGTTAGCTTCTTATCTGCTAGTGTGTGGCACATAGTGTATCCCTTCATGCAGGTATTTCTCTGGGAATTTATTTCTTTTCCTTCTGCTTCAGGACATAAATTTTCTGCCACTGCTGTTGTCTCCACCTGCCCACAGGATGGATATGGCAGACCTTCAAAGTACAACCAGAAGTGAGGAGGACAGCACACTGTTCCAGTCTGCAAGGGGATGGGAGCCAAAATGCACCGGCAGGATTCATAGTCACCTTCTTGCCTGCCCTGGTGTGGTGCTTGCTGAACAACAGCCTGAGATGGGGGCATTGCCTGAGCTCTGCTGGCAAACAATTTTGCAACATTTCCTACACTTCTGTGCCTCTCTTACTGCTCTTCTCTGGCTCTGGATGTGGGTCAGTGCAGTGGGCTGAATCCCATGAGAGCTGCATGGCTCTACTGCATTTGATGGTCTTTGAAGAAGTGTTCTTAAGGAGTCCAAGTTTTCCTGGCCTGGCTGCATCTCCTTGCTGACAAGTCTGTCACTCTCTTACAAGCAATACAACAATTTCTTCATATATAGCCCCGACTTTACACCTCAGCCATTACAAATCCTCTTTTTACTTTAAAAAGATCAAAAAAATTCCTTCTCTCAAAGCTTCAGTGGATACAAACTTTCATGGCTGCATTTTTTCTCCTTCTAAGAAGTAGGATTATACTGCTCACATACCCTGTTGCCTTCTTATCCACTGCTGAATTGAAGTTTAAACCACTTTACTCTCCTGTAAAACCCCCCAGGACTGGGCTTCACCTCCCCTCATTTCCTACCAGTGAACTACTCTCTTCCTGAACCATATTTTTCTGCCTTTCTAGGGAAGTCCATGATGTTTGGACTTGCACCTGCTCATTCCCTCTGCTTGGAGCCGAACACCTTGCACCTCTAAAGCAAGCCCTTTCTCAAACCCTTCATTTTCTTCTTAGTTTACATTTGGGGTTTTTTATCCTGTTTTAACCTGTGTATTTAACACTTTTATTCACACACACACACACACACACACACACATGCACACACATCCATTTTACCATTTTATTTGCTTCCTGCATTTGCACAATATCAGGAATCAGCTTGTCTCAGTAGGACACAGGCCAGTGATACCAGATGAAGCTCTGTGAAGCTATTCCCTCACTAAACTAACAGGACAGGGATCTGTCATGGGGGAAATGCAACGGATTACCAGCTGGTAAGTGTAACATTATTCTGGATATGTATAAATTATAGAAATAATCAACAGAATTAGAGCACAGGTAAGATGATAGCTGATTTATTAAAACCAACCCCCAGATGCAAGTTGGGATGCACCCTGGAAAGATCTGCAAGGATGGGCTGAGGTCTCTGCAGCCCTATCTGCACACACAGCATACCTGAAGGGAAACCCGGAAGATCAATAAAAACAAGTTTCAGATTCTTGTTTTCTTTTCATTGGCAAAATGGCCATTTCAGCCAAACATTAAAAAACTGCTTGTCAAAAACATCAAATAATCTGGCACTAAAGGGGGAAGGGTGTGGGGCATCCTTTATTCCATTTTTAAAGTTCTTTAGTGAACAGCTTACATATATCCTTGCACACCCACCCACCCACACGTATATAAATATAGATGTATGAAAATAATATGAAACGTAGTTCAATCTCATAGCACTTAATAATTAAGGGCCCAATTTAAATAAGCATTCCAGCATATGCTTACAATATACCTGGCTTCAATGGGACTTGAGCACACACTTCATTTCCAGCACATGCTTTTATGCCCTTTCTGAACTGGGATTTTACCTGAATGAAATCTAAAACATCGCACCTTTCCCCCTCCCCTTTTCTTAGAGAATAAATGTCTTTTTATTGCTGAGATAAAAGTCTTTCAAGAGGAATGGACCTGTGGAAGGTTCCCAATTACATGGCAAAATAAGTGATACTACACATTCTTCTACTGGCAAGTTATTGTGGTGAACATTTTTATTTGATTTTATTCCATTCATAGTGTGAAGCAGCAGTTGCTCTGCCTCAGATAGAGTAAGAGTTATTTGGATCAGAGCCATGGTTTTGACTACAATAACTTTATTGGCCAGAGTCTAGTTTGTGTAATCACTAAAATTAACACGACTGTGTGAGTGCTGAGTTCAAAGCAGGAAACAACCTCAGATGCAGCCACAAAAATTGCTCCAGTCCAATTACTGTAAAACAGATGAAGATAGTGTCCCAGTGAGTCATCCAGCCAAGATTCACATTTAAAAAAAAAAAAACAAACCCCATTCCAGGGGTAGAGATGAGGACAGAACTGTTTCAGAATAGCCATGAAAAATATGTGCAGAACATGGTCTGATTATACAAATTTGAACACTGTTCCCAGAAAAATGAAGCAAACAAAGATCCTTAGCAATAAAGAAGAATTGCTCCTTGGTGAAGAAAATAGAGCGAATTTGGCCTAGTGTGTTTTTCATTAGCTCTTTCCAATAAAGGAACACATTGTGCAATGAAATTTGGCTTAATATTTAAGTTTTTATTATTAAATAACATTTCACAGTATTTAAGACCAGTAGAAAACATTTCTGTCATTTGTTACAAATCCCCAGAGAAATATTTAAAAACAAACCAACAAACATGTTATTACTGTATTTTCAACTTGGATTTTCTAGCATTCTGTTGAGCATGACAATCTGAAAGTAAAATTCAGCAGGAATTGACTGGAAATCAAACTGAAAGTAGCTACCTATCGTTCAGTCTTTATGCTGTCAGAACTGTAGAAGGGGAGGGAAAAGGGAGAAAAGGAGAGAAGAGGGGGAAAAAAAAAATAAAGAAAACAAAGATACCGCAGAGCGTGCCAGGAGTAAAAAATACATCTGTTAACACTTTAATAAAATCAATTGTTATCTGAAACAAGGTAATTTTCTTGAAAAATACATATTCTCCTGGTTTCAGGCATCGAGTCCCCATGATCAAACAGGCCCCTTCCTTTTATCTGATTTTTATTTATGCTAAGATCAATTGTCATCACTCCAGGTAAAGCCAGGTAAAGTTGACATAAAAATAATTCACTTTTGTTTTCAGCTCCCTTTTGTTGCTAGAGAGGCAGTCTGAGCACATGTAAAAATGAATCCCCAGATTATTTTTGTTCATATCTTTAAACTGAGAGTATCAATGGAATAAAGCAGTATTATTTGTGCACTGCTAATTGTTCCTGCCATTTCTCTTGCTCATAACAAAACGATTCTAAGCTGCTGATCTGTTTTCCCAAGGTTGCCTCCTCCTGAACCTGCAGGCTGGGCTGGCAAAGCCTTTCTCTCTCCCCTGTAATGGAAAGAACATGACCCTCTCTGGTGAAAGCACTTTGGTGATGGGAGAGCACATAGTTCCCTGCAGCTGAGGTGCCTCCTATGGTACTTTTGGAGCTGATGGGCTGCAAAGGCTTCCCAAATGAAATATTTACTTTGTATTAGGTTCTAGTGTGCTGTACAGAGCTAAGGTCACCACCTAACATCCCAATGAAGAACTGAGCTGGAATTCAGTCTTAGGAAAAAAATCAGCTTGTTCCGACTCCATCAAAAGAAGTCCAGACGTGCAGCACTGCGCAAACTTGGGTCACTCAAGTATTTCAATGCCTCTTTTACCTTTCCTTTTGCCCTAGACCCACAGCCCTACATCACCAGTGATTATAGTAGTGCTCTGTATAGACTGCTCTGCATGGTAATAGCATGAAACAAAAACTGAGAGAAATCTGAAGACCAGAAAAAAAAATAAATATTCGCCAACATTTTTTTAACAAGCCAAACCAGAAAAAGCAGGAAAAATGGAAAATTCTGTTGCATCCTGGAGAATGGATGGGGAAAAAGTGCTTTGTGCTGCATTCCCAACTGGGGTTCAGTTGGACCTGTGCCTGTAGTGATACGCTGTCTATACCATGGACATTTGTAACATGCTTTGAGATCTCTCTGAGTGCAATCTTACTGCCAAATAACATGATTATTTTTACAACCTTAGCTCCACAGTGAAAACTGCAGACCACTTAATACTGTATTCTCTCAGTCCAAGGAGATAAGGAGCTAAGCATAGTGAAAGAGAATTCACATTTGCAATAGGTGAAACAACTTTTTTTGTGACTCTTCTGTGAAAAGAGTTAAGAGAGGGTTTGTGGCCATCCTGCAACATGGTGTCAATGCAATTAGTGCTGCTTACTGTTGTCTGGGACAGCAGAGGTGGGCAAATTGCAGCTTGTTAGTCCCAAATACATTATGGCCTCCTAATGAACTCCATTTTATAGCCAAACTCCTTTAAATTGTCTCTTCCCATGATTAATTCACCTCTTTCTCCCCTTCGGCAGGCTGTTGTTGATAGGGAGTGTCCAGTGTTGAATGAGTAAAAAGTACTAATGCATGTTCTTTCCAGGGAGAGATAACCCTTCTCTAAACATGATGAATGCATCTTTTACGGAGGAAGATACCCTGTGTGGTAAGGGCTCATGTGTAAGCACTGGAAAGCACGTCCTGCGGGGGGGTTGGTGTAGTTCTGTGGAGCTCCTGGCTATTTCCAGGCAATTTGGGGGTTTTGGGGGCCGCTATTGAAGCCAAACCAGCCTTGCCATGGAGGTCAGCCAGGCAGAAGGGGATGGTCCTGCTCAGCCCAGCTGGGTCTGGAACTCCTTGTCACTGAGCTGGGGACACCCTGGGAGGACTTTTCTGTCCAGGGACATTTTTTGGCAAAGACATTCAGGGCCAGACTGGAGAAGTCTTAACTGGGACCTGAGCTTGTCATTCCCAGTTCCCCTGCTCCTGGGGGTGCTCCTGATGGACTCCTGGTTTCTGCATCGAGTCCTGCAGTCTGGGCTCCCCATTTTTAATCAGTCCTTGCTGAGGCAAAGGTCCTCTCCATGCTGGTACAAGCAGAGCAGGAGAAGGGACCGTGTAGGAGCAGAAGCGTGGCACCAGGGCTGCCTCCCCAGCAGAAGCTCTGCTCTGGCTGGCCTCCTGCTTTCCCAGATGCTTCCAGCTGAGGGTAGGAGTTAAGCAGGCTCAGAATGGGAACGTGATGGTGCTTGGCATTCTGCAACACCGAGTTAAAAGGCCAAGAGGTGCATAAATACAACGAGCTGACTAAAACTATGCACATATATTACCCACATATATATATATGAATGTCTTTATGTGCATACCCATAGGAACAAACAAATAATATCACAGCACTCACAATTATTCATAAGAGTCTTTTTTTCCAACTCATCTTTGGCAAGAGAAGACAGCAGTAAAAGAAAGAGGGGCAAAAAAAAACCCTTCCCCAAGCTGATTATCAAACAAAACACTGTTTTATTTTCTGTCTAATAAGTACAAGAAGTTCCATAACTCCCCTGATTAGGCATATTATCCTTCTTCAGAAAGTCAGCTTGATTTATGCAGAAAGTGATTTGGACATACTTTCCTCTGGCTATAGAGATTTCATAATTCCTGGTGTATGTCTGGAAAATCTCCTCTCGTCCCGAGTCCAAACCAAATTAATGTCTTCCAGAATGACCTGAGGAATTAATGAGGTTTTTGCTGTCAGTTCTGCCCATGCAGGGTCAAGTAAATCATTTGCTGGCCCTTACTCCAGTGTTTTTCACTGTCTTTCTGACTCCATGTACATTACTCCAGTGTTTTTCACTGTCTTTCTGACTCCATGTACAATGATAACAAAGTTGCAGATGCCTTTGAAATACGGCATCACTGACACTCTCTGTCCATCTGTTGGGACATATTTTAGGCTCTGTTTCTCTGTCTGCTGTAAACTCTGCCTTTAATGGAGTCAGTAATTGCTGATAAATGGGGTATCAATGAAGTCAGTGTACTGTAGGTTTCCCCATTCTTTTCTGCTGATGTGTGCTATTTAAATCTCTCTGCCATTACTTACAGTTATTGTGTGTTCTTGTCTTTAATTCCAGCCCTGGGATTCTTGGCCCCAGGCACAACTTTTAATACATAGGAAAACTAGGTACTACGGAGACCTGTTTGGCAGTAAACAAGTTATCCTCAATTCCCCACTCTGCTGTCCCCAACTAAAGAAAATGTGAAACACATTAAGAGTATGTACATTAAGTTCTGAGTAATTCACAGATTTTCTTTCTCTCATGTCATAAATATTTTAAACCAACCCAATTTTGACATTGCAGCCAAGCAATAAAACCACGATCCATCCCCTCTCTCCATCTCCCTTGGTCACCATGTGACAGAATGCCTGAAGTAAAATGAGCCCACACTTGATCATGCATTTTATATTACCTTTCTTTATAATTTATCACAGCTTTTAAAGGTATTAAAATATTACTTCAGATGAGTACTGCTTGTGCCTATGACACTGTATAATCCATAATCTTTTAGGCTCTCTGCCAGATATCTCTACAGTTATACCTCATTTTCTTGCATGAAGAGCAAGAATAATCTGAGCACATCTGAGCACAGAATAATGACTCCAGTTGAAAAAATGACACTTGAAGTAGCATCTGCACCCAGCTGGCTCCTTCCAACAACCCAGGGAGACAGTGCCTCTCCAAGCTTAAAGCAAAGAGGCAAAGAGCTGAAGAAAAAAATGGGAAAATCAGGTCATTCCATCACATGTGCCATGGTAGTGGCTGCAACCTAGACTAGAAGGTCCAGGGAAAAGGTGCAAAACAATTAGTTTTAGGTAATTATGGAAATGCATAGGTGTACTGTTCCCAATGCCCATCAGCCAGAGGATAGCTCAATGCCCAGGAACACAGGAAGCTGCTGGTAGTTTCTGCAAGGTTTGGAGTGGCTTTGCATCCTGGCTCAGCCATATATATATTCCTTACTCTTCAAGGATTTTTGGCTGTACCTTGCAGATTTTTGGTTTGCTGTTTGAAGTCTGTTGCATAGTTCCAACAGCCCTCTGGGAATACTCAAACCAGCAATTCTTCTCTTTGTAGCTGATGGCACCTGACTTTGAAGGAAAAGTCCTCTGCAGCTGGCCCTTAGCACAGGTAAGATGAGTGAGGCAGTGGTCAGTCTGAAGTCTTTATTCCACTAAGCAAAAGGTTATGACCTAAAGCACAAAAATTACTAGTATTCTGTTGAGTTTAAAGCTTTGTGAGTGGATCTGTGGCATGGAGCTGGTTTGGCCTGTAGAAGAGAGGCCAAGGCAAGCAGGGCTGCCAGGATTTCTGTGTGACCAAGGAGGGCACAGTCATGGAATGGGCACACCTTGTTCCCCCTCTATTGACACCTACAGGATGGGTACACACCATGTGGAGACTTCACACACGTAGGCCTTGGAGGAGACTTAGATATTAACTGATTCTCCCACAGAGCCCAGAGAACCTGCCAGCCATGGACTGGCAATGGAATTTGCAAAGAAATAACATTTTCCTTGATTAAATTTGAGCTTGTTGTCTGCAAGCCTTTGGATTCTTGGATTACAAAATAGTACTCTGTTGTTAGCCATATCCTTTCTACCAAAAAGCTGAATTTTTAAATTTCTTTTCACTTATTTCTGATTATTTCTGCTACAGATTTTGAATGTTTTGTCTCTTTTCTACTTACTTCAGGAGGCTGTAATAAAACAGAAAACATTGGTGGCTATTCCTCATAGGTTTAAAAATGTATTTGTGCCCTTCCAGACTAAGTGCTCTTCAATTGCACCTACAGTTCCTAAGAAAGGCCTTGCTTTGACACATTTGGACTTTCCCCAAATGCCTGATTTAAAGATACTTATTTGGGATTATTAATGTTCCATAAAATGCTTCAAAGTCTTCTTGTGAAAGAAGGATTATTACAACAAACTTGCAAATGGGCAGCAACATAAGCTTTGTCCCTCTGTATTGTTAAGATTTTAAACAGGTTATATTTTGGTTATCTAATTTAAATTCCTATCAAACAAAGTTTTAATTTAAAAAACCCTGAATAAAAATGTATGTACCTCTAGGTTTTCTTAAAACCAACCTCTCAAAGTATGTTGCCTTGATTCAGAGGCCTCACATTGTGGGAGAATATACCACACATCTTGGGGTGTTCCTGAAAGCAATTCCTGTTATATCCAGTGTGCCTAAATTCTTCTGTCTTCATCTTGTAGCCACTAGGCCTTGCTAGATTCTTGTCTGACAGGGAAAACCTGCCTCCTTGATGGCTGAGGGGCAGTCAAGTCAACTCTCAATGATCTCTTGGGGAACTCCAGCAGATGTAACCTCTTAAGTCTCTTCCTGTCAAGCTCAGACAGCAAAACCGTGAAAGAAATTCTCCTTCTTTGCTCAGGGGGAAGCCTGACCTGCCTTATGCTCTCCTTATTTTGCTGAAAACTTCCTTCCTGGTCCTTTTCCCTGAAAGAAAGCAGCTTCTGGATATTCATTCTACTGGAACAGACATGGTGTGATGACTGTCATTTCCTTTCTTTTCTTTTCTTTTCTTTTCTTTTCTTTTCTTTTCTTTTCTTTTCTTTTCTTTTCTTTTCTTTTCTTTTCTTTTCTTTTCTTTTCTTTTCTTTTCTTTTCTTTTCTTTTCTTTTCTTTTCTTTTCTTTTCTTTTCTTTTCTTTTCTTTTCTTTTCTTTTCTTTTCTTTTCTTTTCTTTTCTTTTCTTTTCTTTTCTTTTCTTTTCTTTTCTTTTCTTTTCTTTTCTTTTCTTTTCTTTTCTTTTCTTTTCTTTTCTTTTCTTTTCATCACATTCTGCCTCTTGGGATGATTTTACAATATTTTCAAGACTATTACAGCATGTTATAAGTCTTCTATTAATAAAAATTATTTGTTGTTTATGCAACACAACAAATACACAGTCTCAGTTCTATTTTTAACTCCTGTCCAAATATTTCTCCCCATTCTTCTTCCTCTCATTCAGTCCATAGCTTGCGAGATCACTCAAGTTCTAGTTACCCCCAGCCTGGCATGATGAGGGAAGAGGTTGTGTTACAAATTCAGTCACCTCTCATTTCTGCCAGGTATGTCCAGGATGTCTGGGATATCCTTGTCCCTTTCCCAGTCAACCAGGACTACCTGATTTATCCTGGCCCATGCTGGGTTGCAATGACAAGTACAAATAGGATTGTGATGGAGCCATTCAGTCTTGGGTTGAGCCTGCACAGATTTCCTCTTTCATTTTTTCAAGAGCCATATTCTTAAAGCCCTCTTTAGAACAGGCCCTTTGTTGTCCTTGTGCAATTCTACTTTCTTGTTTTATCATGACTAATTCTTTTTTGGTCTTTCTAGAGAAATGATTCATGAACAAAAGAGTTACAACTTGCTGCTCATATTTGGACGAGTTGGTTTTGAAAACCACATCTGCAGGCCTCTGTTCAGAGCTTTTTTTTTTTTTTTTACTTTTTTTTTGTTTTCACTCTTTATTTTTCTCTATCATAAGGCAATGACATTACCGTTAGGAGAATGAAACTTCAGCACTTTGCTGTGTTGAATCACTGTTTAAATGAAGGCATCTATTTGGGCTTTTGCTGATGAGGAAAAGGTGAAAGAGGCTTAGCCTTAATTATTGCTCTGTTTACTGTCTCCCAGAGCATCTTTTTTACAGTGCTTAAACATACTCAGTAGATAGATCAGAGTTTTCCAACTGCTTTGGACAAAGTGAGCACTGAAGTCCTGGGAAATTCTTATGAACAGTCACACATCTGAACATTGAGCTATTCATCTGCAGAATGTAGAATTTTACAATTGCATATGTGGACATGGTCTGTCTGTGGCTCTGTTACCATTACCTTGTTCACATCAGGGTATGTTTCCCAGCTTTGGAACCCATGAACCAGATGATTCTTGAGTGCATCATACCAGGGACATCAATATCATGAGGAGACTCAAAATGTACAGAAATGTCTGTGGCTTGGCATCCTCTTTAAATTTTACTCCATTCATCCTTCATTCTCCCTTAATTTCCTTCTTAGTTTTAAATGAGTTGTATAAAACTTAAATTCAGGGAAAACCTTCCCCTTGCCCTTCACTGGCCCCTCTATGAAGTATGTTAGCAGAAACATCTTAAACCTATAGATTAAACAACTCTTGTTCATCCCATTCATCCATGTTAACCTCCACAGTTAGTTTGTCAAGCTCAGTTGGGACAGTTTTTTATTGGTTTCATATTTATAGTCCTTTTAATCTTTCTGTTAAAGTTGCTTTAAAAAAACCCAACCTGTTATGGGAAATTTTGATAAAAAAAGTTACTTTTTCTAAGTATATTTGACAAAAGACGTCAGTTTTTGATTAAAAAAAAAAGAAACCAGAAACTTTAAAAATACAATTAAAGATTTTGTGAAAATATTTAGATTTCCATTTATATGTTTGTGGGATTATTGAAAATCAAACTATTTTACAGGGAGGAAAAAGAAAAAAAAAAAAAAAAAAAAAGATTTCCAGTCTTTGTCCAGAAAATTTTAACCCCAAGGAAAATTTCCATACAAATGTTTGCATTGGTCTAAAAGAAGGTTTTTTGCCCCTCTCCTCCAGAAATATTTCGAAAGAAAACATTTCTGTATGCTTCTTGACTTCCCTCTCACACCTGTGTAAACCAAATTCTATTCCATTGAAGTGAATGAAGTTATGCTGTTTGAAGAAAAAGTTTAAACTTGTTGCATTTGAATAGATTGCTTTGTCTTTTAATAATCCTGGTTTGTTCTAAACAGGACACCCTAAATCCAGAAATCCAAACACCAGCAATTCCATAGTCAGCCCTTCATTCCTGCAAACAAATGCTTCTCTGGATTTGACTCCATAATGTTTCTTTATTTAAGAGTAAAAACAACTGAGGCATGGAAACAGGAATGGATGTGGAGGATCATGAGCCATAAGCCACTGACTCCTCTTGAGATGTGCTCAGTGCTGGAGCTCTTGGGCACAACAATGTGAAAAGTCTCCACTGCTGCAGTTGGTGTTGAGTAGAGACGCAGAGAACTTTAGTCCTCTTGTCCCACTCCTCTTGGAGTCTTGCACTCACCTTCCTACAAATATCCAGGCATGAATCTCTCCTGAATCCAGGCCTGATTTTCATAGAAAAATGAAAATGATGGATGTCACCACCAGCATTGATAATTTGGGAATTTTTTTTGGTAGGTAACCTTCCCTTCCCTTCCCTTCCCTTCCCTTCCCTTCCCTTCCCTTCCCTTCCCTTCCCTTCCCTTCCCTTCCCTTCCCTTCCCTTCCCTTCCCTTCCCTTCCCTTCCCTTCCCTTCCCTTCCCTTCCCTTCCCTTCCCTTCCCTTCCCTTCCCTTCCCTTCCCTTCCCTTCCCTTCCCTTCCCTTCCCTTCCCTTCCCTTCCCTTCCCTTCCCTTCCCTTCCCTTCCCTTCCCTTCCCTTCCCTTCCCTTCCCTTCCCTTCCCTTCCCTTCCCTTCCCTTCCCTTCCCTTCCCTTCCCTTCCCTTCCCTTCCCTTCCCTTCCCTTCCCTTCCCTTCCCTTCCCTTCCCTTCCCTTCCCTTCCCTTCCCTTCCCTTCCCTTCCCTTCCCTTCCCTTCCCTTCCCGCACCTTCCCTTCCCTTCCCTTCCCTTCCCTTCCCTTCCCTTCCCTTCCCTTCCCTTCCCTTCCCTTCCCTTCCCTTCCCTTCCCTTCCCTTCCCTTCCCTTCCCTTCCCTTCCCTTCCCTTCCCTTCCCTTCCCTTCCCTTCCCTTCCCTTCCCTTCCCTTCCCTTCCCTTCCCTTCCCTTCCCTTCCCTTCCCTTCCCTTCCCTTCCCGCACCTTCCCGCACCTTCCCTTCCCTTCCCTTCCCTTCCCTTCCCTTCCCTTCCCTTCCCTTCCCTTCCCTTCCCTTCCCTTCCCTTCCCTTCCCTTCCCTTCCCTTCCCTTCCCTTCCCTTCCCTTCCCTTCCCTTCCCTTCCCTTCCCTTCCCTTCCCTTCCCTTCCCTTCCCGCACCTTCCCTTCCCTTCCCTTCCCTTCCCTTCCCTTCCCTTCCCTTCCCTTCCCTTCCCTTCCCTTCCCTTCCCTTCCCTTCCCTTCCCTTCCCTTCCCTTCCCTTCCCTTCCCTTCCCTTCCCTTCCCTTCCCTTCCCTTCCCTTCCCTTCCCTTCCCTTCCCTTCCCTTCCCTTCCCTTCCCTTCCCTTCCCTTCCCTTCCCTTCCCTTCCCTTCCCTTCCCTTCCCTTCCCTTCCCTTCCCTTCCCTTCCCTTCCCTTCCCTTCCCTTCCCTTCCCGCACCTTCCCTTCCCGCACCTTCCCTTCCCGCACCTTCCCTTCCCGCACCTTCCCTTCCCGCACCTTCCCTTCCCTTCCCTTCCCGCACCTTCCCTTCCCTTCCCTTCCCGCACCTTCCCTTCCCGCACCTTCCCTTCCCTTCCCTTCCCTTCCCTTCCCTTCCCTTCCCTTCCCTTCCCTTCCCTTCCCTTCCCTTCCCTTCCCTTCCCTTCCCTTCCCTTCCCTTCCCTTCCCTTCCCTTCCCTTCCCTTCCCTTCCCTTCCCTTCCCTTCCCTTCCCTTCCCTTCCCTTCCCTTCCCTTCCCTTCCCTTCCCTTCCCTTCCCTTCCCTTCCCTTCCCTTCCCTTCCCTTCCCTTCCCTTCCCTTCCCTTCCCTTCCCTTCCCTTCCCTTCCCTTCCCTTCCCTTCCCTTCCCTTCCCTTCCCTTCCCTTCCCTTCCCTTCCCTTCCCTTCCCTTCCCTTCCCTTCCCTTCCCTTCCCTTCCCTTCCCTTCCCTTCCCTTCCCTTCCCGCACCTTCCCGCACCTTCCCTTCCCTTCCCTGCACCTTCCCGCACCTTCCCGCACCTTCCCTTCCCGCTCCCGCACCTTCCCTTCCCTTCCCTTCCCTTCCTTCCCTTCCCTTCCCTTCCCTTCCCTCCTTCCCTTCCCTTCCCTTCCCTTCCCTTCCCTTCCCTTCCTTCCCTTCCTTCCCTTCCCTTCCCTTCCCTCCTTCCCTTCCTTCCCTTCCCTTCCCTTCCCTTCCCTTCCCTTCCCTTCCCTTCCCTTCCCTTCCCTTCCCTTCCCTTCCCTTCCCTTCCCTTCCCTTCCCTTCCCTTCCCTTCCCTTCCCTTCCCTTCCCTTCCCTTCCCTTCCCTTCCCTTCCCTTCCCTTCCCTTCCCTTCCCTTCCCTTCCCTTCCCTTCCCGCACCTTCCCTTCCCGCACCTTCCCTTCCCTTCCCGCACCTTCCCTTCCCGCACCTTCCCTTCCCTTCCCGCACCTTCCCTTCCCTTCCCTTCCCTTCCCTTCCCTTCCCTTCCCTTCCCTTCCCTTCCCTTCCCTTCCCTTCCCTTCCCTTCCCTTCCCTTCCCTTCCCTTCCCTTCCCTTCCCTTCCCGCACCTTCCCTTCCCTTCCCGCACCTTCCCTTCCCTTCCCTTCCCTTCCCTTCCCGCACCTTCCCTTCCCTTCCCGCACCTTCCCTTCCCTTCCCTTCCCTTCCCTTCCCTTCCCTTCCCTTCCCTTCCCTTCCCTTCCCTTCCCTTCCCTTCCCTTCCCTTCCCTTCCCTTCCCTTCCCTTCCCTTCCCTTCCCTTCCCTTCCCTTCCCTTCCCTTCCCTTCCCTTCCCTTCCCTTCCCTTCCCTTCCCTTCCCTTCCCTTCCCTTCCCTTCCCTTCCCTTCCCTTCCCTTCCCTTCCCTTCCCTTCCCTTCCCTTCCCTTCCCTTCCCTTCCCTTCCCTTCCCTTCCCTTCCCTTCCCTTCCCTTCCCTTCCCTTCCCGCACCTTCCCTTCCCTTCCCTTCCCTTCCCTTCCCTTCCCTTCCCTTCCCTTCCCTTCCCTTCCCTTCCCTTCCCTTCCCTTCCCTTCCCTTCCCTTCCCTTCCCTTCCCTTCCCTTCCCTTCCCGCACCTTCCCTTCCCTTCCCGCACCTTCCCTTCCCGCACCTTCCCTTCCCGCACCTTCCCTTCCCTTCCCTTCCCTTCCCTTCCCTTCCCTTCCCTTCCCTTCCCTTCCCTTCCCTTCCCTTCCCTTCCCTTCCCTTCCCTTCCCTTCCCTTCCCTTCCCTTCCCTTCCCTTCCCTTCCCTTCCCTTCCCTTCCCTTCCCTTCCCTTCCCTTCCCTTCCCTTCCCTTCCCTTCCCTTCCCTTCCCTTCCCTTCCCTTCCCTTCCCTTCCCTTCCCTTCCCTTCCCGCACCTTCCCTTCCCTTCCCGCACCTTCCCTTCCCTTCCCTTCCCTTCCCTTCCCTTCCCTTCCCTTCCCTTCCCTTCCCTTCCCTTCCCTTCCCTTCCCTTCCCTTCCCTTCCCTTCCCTTCCCTTCCCTTCCCTTCCCTTCCCTTCCCTTCCCTTCCCTTCCCTTCCCTTCCCTTCCCTTCCCTTCCCTTCCCTTCCCTTCCCTTCCCTTCCCTTCCCTTCCCTTCCCTTCCCTTCCCTTCCCTTCCCTTCCCTTCCCTTCCCTTCCCTTCCCTTCCCTTCCCTTCCCTTCCCTTCCCTTCCCTTCCCTTCCCTTCCCTTCCCTTCCCTTCCCTTCCCTTCCCTTCCCTTCCCGCACCTTCCCTTCCCTTCCCGCACCTTCCCTTCCCTTCCCTTCCCGCACCTTCCCTTCCCGCACCTTCCCTTCCCGCACCTTCCCTTCCCGCACCTTCCCTTCCCTTCCCTTCCCTTCCCTTCCCTTCCCTTCCCTTCCCTTCCCTTCCCTTCCCTTCCCTTCCTTCCCTTCCCTTCCCTTCCCTTCCCTTCCCTTCCCTTCCCTTCCCTTCCCTTCCCTTCCCTTCCCTTCCCTTCCCTTCCCTTCCCTTCCCTTCCCTTCCCTTCCCTTCCCTTCCCTTCCCTTCCCTTCCCTTCCCTTCCCTTCCCTTCCCTTCCCTTCCCTTCCCTTCCCTTCCCTTCCCTTCCCTTCCCTTCCCTTCCCTTCCCTTCCCTTCCCTTCCCTTCCCTTCCCTTCCCTTCCCTTCCCTTCCCTTCCCTTCCCTTCCCTTCCCTTCCCTTCCCTTCCCTTCCCTTCCCTTCCCTTCCCTTCCCTTCCCTTCCCTTCCCTTCCCGCACCTTCCCGCACCTTCCCTTCCCTTCCCGCACCTTCCCTTCCCTTCCCGCACCTTCCCGCACCTTCCCTTCCCGCACCTTCCCTTCCCGCACCTTCCCTTCCCTTCCCTTCCCGCACCTTCCCGCACCTTCCCTTCCCTTCCCGCACCTTCCCTTCCCTTCCCTTCCCTTCCCGCACCTTCCCGCACCTTCCCTTCCCTTCCCGCACCTTCCCTTCCCTTCCCTTCCCTTCTTCCCCACCTTGTATTCCTAGGAAGGGAAAAGTATACAGATTTTCTGCTTCCAAATTGTGCTTTTTGTTTTGCCCTGGGAAGAAACACCTGGGAAAGTCACCAGAGCTTCCAGAATATGTACCCAGCCATTCTGGATACAGGCATTTTTGGAAGAGCTGCCATGATTTTTGGTGGCAAAAATACCTGTCCACAGTGTTGTAAGTGCAAGATCTGGAAGCAAGGCAGTGGTTAGTGGGGAATTTGCCTTTTAAGTTCAGGGTCTGAAGACTTGAAAATTGAGATTTACCCAAATTATACCCCTGAAGACAAGTTTAATGCCCACTGGTCTTCACCGCAACCATAAAACTCCACAGAAACATCTTTGCCACAGTCCTGTCTGCAGTGCAATTTGTCCTGATTTTTCCAGGAGTCCCACCACTCCTATTACTGAGCAGCTGAGATGACAGACAAGACTTCCATCTTCAGAGCCTTTCAGAGAGCTCCTTCAGATAAGTGCCCTGTGGGTTTTCCCTCCTATTAAGTGTCTCCTTTCCCCCCCACTTCCCCCTTTCTATTTTTTTTTTTTTATTTCACAAGAATAAAACGATGAAGGAAAATTAATTTTCATTGCAATGCGGTGAACTGTGAAAGAGACTCTTAGTTGTGGTCTGGAATGCAGACACTGCTGGCTACCTTCTCAGACCATGTCTAATCACACTGCTGACAGACTGGGGCTCACCGGCTGATCCGAACGCCCTGCGAGCCTGGAACACACCGGAGTGCTGAGCTCCTTGGAGCGCTGCATAAGGGATGAGGGCTGACAGTGGATCAGGGAAAAACTCTTTTGGAGATATTTGGTCCTGCTAGTCACTCTGGTGGGGTTATTCTGCTATTTTTGAAAAGCTTTGTTTACTCCCTTCTGATTAATGTGTAGGTGCAATCCTTTGGTTTGCTTTTGGAGGATAGCCTCTAGTATTTCCACAATAACAGACCGTGGAATGTTATCCATATTAACCTTGGAAGCAGTGGGAAAAGCATGTGCCTGTATTGCCCATGCCCCTGTGTGCTCCTGGTGGTTACAGCTGAGAGCACAGGGCGGAAAGACAATCGTGGAACATGTCTTTGGAACAATTCTTCAAAATGCTCTGGTCTCAGCATGCTTCTACCACTTTCCTCCTTTTTGACAGCTTCCTGAAAGCACCCAGATGGGGGCTGCTCAGCCTGTTGCCAAGTTCTCATTGTTCTTCTTGCAAATGCCCATGCTTGTATGTGGGCAAGGTACTCGTGAGTGAATGCAAATGCTGGGATTAGCAACAGAAATGCCCTCTCTCATCTATCCTGTTTTACTCACTTCACCACAGATTTGGAACAGTCTGACCAGAAGTGGTGACTGGTGTCATATGCAAAATAATGAGTGATTGGTCAGAAAATAAACTGTTTTAAAAAATAAAAGGCACACTAGAAAGCTGAGCTGCATGAACACAAAAATGTTCTGTAAATAATTGAAAAGAATGGAAAACTCAACTCTGAAATAAACTGAACTCAAACTCTTTGGCTAGATAATCTGTGAGTCTGAAGAATTGCATTAGTCCTCACTAAGTCAACTGCTTGTTCTGCTCCAGGTGTGTTGACATTGTTTTATTTGAAGTGGATAGGAAACTGATGTGGAAAACCCAGGAAACAATATCAACAGTAGCAGAAAGCAATTAAACTAGTCATGAATATAATCTAATCATTCTTGATTTCAGATGTGAGGTACATCCTCACATCCATACTTAAGAGCAAGGGAAGGGTAAATCATGCACTTGAAGGTAGCTCACCTGTGCATATGAATCTGTGATAGCCTCAGGCCCTGTCTGGTCATCAGCTGCTGGCTTTTAAATTGCTTAAAGACCAAAACCAAAGACTACTGAAATTTACCAAGTACTCCCCCAGTGAGATGTCTCTGTGTATCCACATTGTGTCCAGACATTTTACAGTCAGGACCAGAAAGGCAGGTGACCAACATCTGCCCCTTGTACATAATCCATACAGCCTCCTCCTCCCAGAAAGCTGCATCTGGGATACCCCATCACACAAGTACTTGGAGTGGTTCCAGGGCCAGGCTGTGAACCTGAGTCATTACCAAATCAGACACTGACAACCTCAAGGGACATGGACAATGAAGATTGTCACCTTTCTGCTTTCCCTGTAAATTCCAGTGACTTTCTACAGTCTTTTGGGGAGGACCTGATAGACTGAAAAAAATCTTTACACTGATTCTGGAGCACCCCAATACCTGCTGTGGAAATACACACCTCCTGTAATGAAAGCCTCTCCTCAGTGGGAGTGTTGGCCTCACTACCAGACGAGCTCAGGAGGCTATGGCATTATTTATTCTTCCACCCCTTGTAATTTCTCCCTGAAAAAGCAAAATGAATCATGCCAGGTTTGAGATTCCCCAGAGAAAAAGCTGTGTTTGGTACACATGACTTTAAATTCGTCCCTTCCACCCTTTGGTGATTAATGGCCTGTGATCCTCTGTGATTCATGGCATCCAGAAGACATTATTTTCTGGGATGTAAGAGTTGGACAGCATGTTTTCCTCATCAGTTACCAACTGTGATTGCAAGTGCCTTTTCTACCTTATCTGGGATGTTGGCTGTCAAAGAGGGAAATGGGGAGATGAGGGAGAGGATCAAGGAGAAAGCATGCTCCATCACTGACTTGCTCCTCACTCAGGCCAGACACTTAGAACTTCTCTCTGCCTCTGTAAGTCAAGTTTTTCCTCTTCCTGGTCTAGCCTGAGCCTTTCCTTGTTCTCAGGCTCCCTGAGACCCTTGAGGGGATGGTGTGAAAAATGAAAACCTTTCAGTGACAGTTTTTAACTTGACATTGATCCTACACACACCTGTCCACAGAGCTGGCCGTGCCAGATAGCTCCAACAGCTGGGTTCACACCTTGCCATGCAGAGCACATTTAGGTTGAATTACTGCACTTAAATAAATTTTCATTTTCATGCACTTGATATACACTTTTTCCCCTCCTTTCCTCTCTCCCCATTGGCAAGTTAAGGAGCCATTTTTCTTCCTGACGCCACCTTGGCACTCTCTCTACCAGCATGTGAAAACAGCCGAAGTTGTACATATGGAGACCTCATCCTCAGTGGCCTAATGGATTCAGAAGACATCCTGAATATTCATCATTTCTCTTTTTATGAGCACCTTGGCAATTGCCTCCAAAGTTAAAGACTGTTGTAAATTAAGGAATGGCACTTGGTGAATACCAATTTATCCGTATTTCAAGACTTCCCCCACCCCCACCTCTCCTCCACACAATATTGAAGTTCCTGTAGTCTTTGTGAATACAGGGCATTGTTTCTGTGCTGCTGAGGCAGAATTGTTTGTGCATCCCTGAAGACTGTGAAATGTCTGCACTGGGGCTGCTCATTTAAACTCTGTGCACTTACTGTACCCTCTCCGGAACTCCCTTCCTGGAGAAGCCAGCAATGACCTTCTCAGAAGTAATGTTAAACACATGCAGAGGAAGCTTGGCTCCTAGACAGGCCCTTTTAATTATTAGTTGTAAATTAGCAAATAATTTTTTTTCAATTTCATATCACTGTCTGCTTTGCTGTGTGTGGGATCCTCCAGGTACACGGTCCCTGTGTTGCCTGAAACATATATTGGCAGACTTATCTAGTAATATCAATATTTGGTGCTTTTTAATTGTGCACAAATTTAAACACAAAAACCTTGCTCCTTCATAGTAATGACAGTGTAGAAATTAAAGCAGAGGGTTAATTATGGTTGAAAGTTACTGATTGTTTTTTGAATTTGCACCAAGTTTGTGAAGAAAATCCTTGCAGTAGAGAACACCCTGTTCATTGGAAAGCAGCAGGAGAAAAGGAGTATCTTTGTCCAAGGTTTACATATGGGACACAAAAATGTAGAGGATTCTGTCCTGCAAGATGATGAGCACTCTTTCCCTGGCCTTCCCAAATTCGGTGGACTCAATATCTTCAGTGAAACTAAGTGGGACACACTGACCTGGAGTGATACAGAGGTCTGTGGCAAATGGCAGGGTGAAGTCTGGACTTCTTAGGTCTCATTGTAGTCTTATCTCCATCTTGTATGTGGACACCAATGGAAAACAATGGATAGAGCCCTGAGAAGTCTGGTCTAGTGGAAGACGTCCCTGCCCAGGGTTGGGGTTTGGATGTAGATGATCTGTAAAGTCCCTTCCATCCCAAATCATTATATGATCCTATTATATATTTCTGTGGTCTTTATTCATTCCTGGGCCTTGCTAAGATTTTCATAAATGCAAAGGGTGTTGCTGACATTCATAATTTTACTAGGGATTCTTTCCATTTTTTTCCCAAGACCTCGGTTTCTGGAACCACATTTATATGACAAACTCAGCTGTCCAGGAATATAAATGGTTTCTAATCCTTGTTCTTGAAACAGAAAGGTTGGAAAGATGACCAGGAATGCTGGAAACCCAGAGAGAAAATGAAAACACCTTTAATATATTTCCATTTATAACAATCTCACTATTTCTAAGTCAAGATTATGTACTTTTTAATTATGGTGTGCCCAGGAGAAGGTGATCTGAGGGGGGTGCTGGATCCTGTAGGAGGCCAGCATATTTTCTCATCTGCCAGGGCACTGCTGTGGAGGTGCCAGGCCATGAAAGAGGCAGGCAGAGCCCCAGGGCCACCACAGGAGGACGTGGCATAGAAGGGGTGAATGTGGGACCTGCCAATGGACAAGGCACGAGGTTCCTTTCGTGCCTTGAACCAGGGCAATTCTCCCAAACTGTTCTCCAGGACCCTGAAGCTTTGTGTGAAGGTGCCACACAGGACATATTTGCAGTTCTCCTCCTTTTGCTGTGTTTGGAAGGAGCCTGGCTTGCAGGGCAGAGGGTCTATCAGTGACTCAGGGAGGTGCAGGCAGCCAGACAGATGCTGCAGCATTGGCACCAGCTGATTGTGATAGGAGGATGGCTCCACAACAACCACTTTTGGGGAATCTTCACACTTGCCCAGAGAAAAGGAGAGGGGGAGAACTAATGCAGGAAGTCAGGAAGTATTTCAAGGATGTCAGCATGGTTGCAGATGCCAAGAAGAGTGAGGAGAGAGGCATCTCTTTGTTTAATTTGTTTAGTAGTCAGCACATCTGGAGATACATCACGGTCCAAAATGCAAGTGCAGGTGTGAAATTATCCCCCAGATGTCTCTGCAAGCAGGGCAGGAAGGAGGCAAATCTGGATCCTTGCACTGCTGGTTTTTACTGCCTCGATGGGCAAGTATAGCTGTGATCTCCTCAGATATCTGCTGGAAATCACTGTTCGTCTGACCAAACCCTCAGGGGCATTGTGGACATGGGAGGCCACAAACCAGCTGCTCTCAGAAGGAGTGAGCTTGATGTACAGGGTGGTCTAGGGACTCAACCTGTGAGACCTGGGATGTGGGAAGCAAAATAAGCCCCTGGACTCTGGAGCCCATTCACAAGGCATGGAACCTTTCTTTTTAACTCATCCCAGCTGTCTGGGACATCATCAGAGGTCTCTTCTTGAGTTGTATTAAGAGCTGTCCATTAACAGCTTAGCCAGTCTCCATGGGTCTAGATCAAAAAGAAAGAAACTATTGTTTAAAATTGTTGTTTTAAATATATGTATATGAAAACATGTATGCACACACATTCCAATGTAGCCAGCCACATCACAAGTGGAAAGGTACCAAAAAAAAGATAGCAAGGACTGCTGTAATTTTCCATTTACTTTTTATATAAAATAGAAAAAAAAATTACCAGCTATAATATGTAATTAATTTCTGATCTGGATCACAGTCCCAGTAATTAGATCTTCTCTTTAGTGGTTTTAGTTTGTTTGAGTTATCTTTTTGTTTTTTGTTTTTTGGGGTTTTAAAAAAATTTTAATTTTTTATTTGTGTGTGTGTGTGTGTGTTTTAAAAGTATGCATAAGGAAATAACACTGAAAACAGGCATCAAATCTGAGGCTTCCAGGAATGTGGTTGGCTAGGAAGAGTGCTTTGCCTTCAGGTACAATATTTCTGCTTTTATTGCAAAAAGGGCTCTGAAACACCTCCTTAAACACAGAAGAGGTGAAATTGCTGTGGCAGGAGGTAGATGCCTGCTCACTTGTACAGAACATTGCCTGTGAATCAAGCTGCAGGAGAGTAGGTGAAGCCAAGGGTGATGAAAAGCGGGATTAATTATGGATATGGCTAAAATTTTGTGTGAGTCTGTCATGCTTGCAGCAATTAATCTCCACAGTGATGAGAGACTGCAAACACGGTTCTTCAGTGAGAGATGGGATGAGATTGGATAAGCAGGAGGGAAAGATTGATGCAACAGGTTTTAATTGGTATCTCTCTGGGTGCTTCCAGAAGGAAGGGGGAAATATTTTTCACAAACAAGTAAAGAATAAGAAAATTAATGCGAGCAGTCTTAACAAGGCAGCATTAGAGAAGCCCTTTGCATGGGCACAAGTGAACAACAAATTTGGCTTGAGGCTGATGCCTGATGATGACTCAGGAAAGGGAAGTGGTTAATATAATCTGAACTGAAAAATTTGGATGGGTTCAGATTTCATACACGTGTACTTACTCTTCCTCTCTCAACATGCTTCTATATAGCTGAATTGAAAAGTCAAATAATTATAATCCAATGCTGTAACCATTTGATAAGCCTTTGCATTGCTGTGCATTTTTCATCTCTGGACCACGAGAAGCTGTCCAGGCACTAAATGAAATTTGCATAGGATGTGAAGCAGGCCAGTTTTACAGTCCTGTCTAGGGGAAATGAAGTACAAAAATTCTAGAGCTGATGAAAGCTTTTCTAAAGAAAGTGGCTAGTTAAAGAGTGCAGGCAAAAATTAGCCAACTCCCAAGTGGCACCTCAAATTTTTCTTTGGAATTTGCTTTTTTTTTTAATGTCAAATCTTGATCTTTGTTGAGGGTCTACATGGGAAGATAAATGAGACATGAGAGAAATCATCTGGCACTTTCTAGCACCAGAGTGTTCATTCAATTTCTGAATGACTCAAAGACAAACTCTACAGTAAAAGCCAAAACTACTGCTTAATCTTCTCTGTGAATGGTTAGCCAGACCATATCTTCCACCTTCATTCATTACTGCTCATGGTACATCACTGCAGTTGGAAACCAGTTTGTCTGTGGCTTGTATTTTTTCCTATGACAAAATTGAGGAGAAAAGGTTTCTTTCTTTCCTGTTATGGAAATCTGTGTCCTTTCTATTGGGAAAAATCTGTATCTGACTCTAAATCCACTTGGTCAATCTTTGAAGATATATATGTGAACATATGTATGTGACTGCTCCCAAAACAGAAATTGCCACTGTCACCAAAAAAACTATATAAAATTATTACTTCCTGATGCAAAAGGCTCTCTCAAGTTTGTATTCATCATGTTAACTAATCATTGTAAGATATACATTATGTTCTTAATACCATGGAAGTTTAGGGGAATATTTACAATTGGAAATAGTTGTTTAAGAGGTTATGTCTGAAGAATGCAGAGGAATGAAGCAAAGCTCTTAGAAGAACTTTAATTTGCTATCAAAAACCAATTTATTCAATGTCTCCTTCCATAAGAATATACTGTTAGTTCAGCTGCAACTTCTTAACTTCATCATATTTTATATATTTTGGCCATCATGCATTGCCACAAAGTATATTATGCAGTGTGATTTAAAACATGTTCTGATCAAGTACACAGAAATGATCCTATTCACCATGCAAGGAATGAGGGGGACATCATGAGTACCCATTGTTAAGGTGTATTTATATTTAATGATAATCAGTTAACTAAACCTTTTAATCCTATGTCTTGATTATGTTATACCTTTATTTAAATTCTAAGATATTGTTTCAATTGCAGACATGAGGAGCAGACAATGTCTTTCATCTCCCCCACTTCCACCACACTACCATTGGAAAGAAAAATACAGGAAATGTGTCTTCAAGGAAAATGAAAATTGGGAAAAAAAAGAAAGGCTAGAAAAGCATCAAGAGAAACTGATCAGCTGAAAGAAGGAGTGAAAGACTAGGGACTGTTCTGGGAATGTGATGTTATTTTTGTTGCTACAATGATACTTAAGACCTAAAATTCAGGACCTAAAATTTTGTTGCATCTTAAAAATATTACAGGTAAGTTTGTAAATGTAGATAGGAGGACAATATAGACATTTGGAGGCTTCTCTACAGGGAGGGAATATGAGGTCTTGCTCTTTTCAGCTCAGAAAAGAAATGGCAGAGCTGGAATCTGCCAGACCCCTGTGAAATGCTGAAGCTGGCAGAGAACATGAAGGAATGATTAGCTGCAATGTGCTCGTACAAGCACCAGTGACAATGTGAGGCAGCAGTTCCAAAGGAGGGATTCCTGGCTGCTGGCCCTCACAGAGACCAAAAGTACTAATGAATTCTGCAAGGGATGAGACAAGTTCATTAAGGATAGGTCAACCAGTGACTCTTCAAAGTGATTGCCCATGTGTAACCGCTACCTCAGGAAATCCCAAACTATTGCTTCTCGGAAACCAGCCCAGTGTAACGGGGATGAATCACCCTGTGATATGTGCCCTAGCTTTGTGCTTTCCCTAAACATCTGTTCCTGGGTCATGTAAGAAGTAGGATACTTAGTCACATACACAGAGGCTGAACTCACCATGACGAACTAAAAATTCTGAGCCCCAGGTCCTATATTGACTGGTTTCTGTAAGTGGTGTTACCACAGAAGTCCTTCCCCTTCACAAGGAGCCTGTGCCTTCAAAACCTTGAAGATAGACTTGTATGACGAGCACTTCCTTCAGTGAAACTATTGATGGGCAAAATAGTAAGAAATATGAAGTAAGAAAAATGAAGTAAGCAGTGATTTGGCCCTAGTGAGACAGGCAGAAGTATGCTTACACTCAACATTCAATTATTAATATTTTAGCAAATGTGACAAAGGATATCTCACTGCCCCTGTCAACTTTTTAAAATGCAGAGTAACTAATGCTTTCTTCCCTGGAAATCTCTAACATCTAAACCAGCAATCAAGACTTTTACTTACAAGGAAAGAAAAAAGATTCTTTGGCAAAATCGTCAAAATAATTTTTTAAATGAACCCTAGGCCTTATCTTTCATGTCAGCCATGTTAATGCAGATGTTTCCAATTTGAAAATGAAGAGTGAGTTTTGTCTGAGGGCTATGTCTGTGGAGAGCCAGCTCTTCCCAAAGGAATGAGCTTCAGTTTTGCAGATAGAAATCAGAATCCAGGAGGGTTAAGAATAAGAAGAGATCAGTGCTTATGTTCTGATAATGAGAAAGGAATTTGATGAGGTTGGAATATTTGGGACAGACATTACAAAGACGACAAAAGAAGAATGCAAAAATATGATCCTCATTGTAAGAAGCCTGTAAGGTGTGAAAGCAGCGAAAGCAGAATCCAAAATGCTGAAATGATGAACAAGGACAAGAATAAATTATCTCAGAAGGAGGATCCTGGTGTTCAACACCTAGACACAATATGGGCTCCCTCACAGCTCAAGCAGAGGTGTCTCTATTGAATCCGCCCTCATGTGGGAATGTGGGAAAGGGGAATATTCCTGAAGTTACTGTGTATAGGCTACCACTAGGGCTCTCTGCTATCAGTGGTATGGGGCACTGTTGAAGGGGAAAAACCAAAAACTGCACATCTGCATCAGTCCCAAGAGATCATAGAGACCCACACGAGCTAGAGCTTTCTCCATGGAGTTCTAACAGGAACATAGGCAGCCCAGGACAGGACAGTGCATTCCTAAGCAAGACCTGCCCCTGCAGCTATCCAGAGGTTGTGCTCTGGGTCACATGGGAGAATAGACACTGTCCTGTGGCTGCTGGGATCAATAATGTAGTTGCCCATTAGAAGGGAAGATAATGAACTTCACATAAATTAGGTACTCAGAGTAAGAAAGCAAAGAAAATGAGTTTTTCCTCTCCAGCTGAAAATTGCACTGATTTCTTTCCTGCTCCAAGCCTTCCAGCTTTCGAACCTGATGAGTTATGGACAGTCATTCTTTCCAGCGTTGGCTAAATTCTTTTCTAATTATACATGTTCTGAATAGCACGAGGCAGACCTCCTGGTAGAACATTTGGTGCAGAGAGCATAATAAATTCCACAGAGAGCTTGACGTGCTTCACCATAGATGCAATATTCATTTTCATCACCACAGAAGAGATGAGATGCTGAGCCAGGGTTTAAAAAACGTTGTGCTCCTTGACTAGGATGTGTGGGTGGGATTAACATTGTTTGTTCAGTTAAAAGGTTGTGTTGTAAGACAACTTCAGTAGAATTAATATCTAGACATTTGTAAAGCAGATTTTACAAACACAAAAGCATGGAGGATGCAAATAAGACACATAACCATCACAATTTTAACACAGTTTTGGGATAGAACAGAAAATAACACATAAAAGCATAAACTATGTCAAGAAATTTTTAGCACATGATCTTTTACTGAAAGATCTTCTCTCTGGAAATTGGGTTGTATAGTGCTTACAATAAAAAGTGGTTCTGAAAAGAGTGGGGGTTTATTGTCAGGGAATGATTTACAGAACAAATATATTCAGATTTCAAGTAAAAACATTTCATTTTTTTCAAACACCAGGCCCGCAAATCCATTCTGGGACCTCCAAGCAGATTTTTTTCTTGCTTCTCATGGATAGTAATAAAGTTTCTAGAGACCATCTGTGGAAAAGGTCCTACATACTTTGCAAACTGAGTGTTTGAATTTTACAAAAAGATGAAGAACAGATGAACAGAAGTGGGAATTTCCCTTATTTTTATAGATTGTCATATCCCAACTAATGAGATGACGGTAGAATATTTAGGGACCAAATCACTAAAGATCAGCAGAAGGGAAAGGGAGGTGTTGTCTGGTCTCATGTTTAGTACATTAGGAAAAGTTACCTGGTAAATGTAGAGCAGGATGTTGGATTTTAGGAAGACCTCCTTTCAAGGAGGGGGAAGAATTTCAGCCCCTCCTTTCTGTCCACTGCTGCTGTTTTCATGTATCATTACATGCTCTGGGGAATTTGGAGGCTTGGAAGACATAATTTACTTTAGTAAACTGTGGCCCATATGACTGTGATTCACATGACTCTTCTCTGCATTGGATGCATCTCTGCATTTTTGGCATGGTCCTGTGGCCAGGGATGCCAGCAGTTTCTTTTCATGGCTGCTATCAGCAAGGAGGCAGCAGCCACATTTCATTCTCTCACAGAGATGTTACTTTTGTTCCCTCTTGCTTTGTTGTTTCCCTTTATATATAATACGAGTCATTCAGAGTCAGTGTAAATGTTTGTTCAGAATAGGGGATGGAAAAATGTAAGAATAATTCTGGTAATGGAAGTAGAATATAAACAAAGAGCTTAGAGAAAGTGGAGAAGCAGTGGGGAGGTTTCCTGTTTAAAAAAGGAAAATGGAAAAGTTAAAATGGCTACTTATGGAAATGTAGAATAAACCTTCCACAGCTTAATGTAAAAGGAAGAATTTGGATCTGCTCAGAGGTCCACAAGGTATTTTAACAGACAGTGGCAAGAGGATAATCTTTCTTCTATTGGAAAAATGACTTTTGTAGTACTTAAAGACACAGGATTTTCATACTCGTGAAGTAGAGTGAAAGCACTTGACAGCTCAGTGGAGACATGGAAGTGTGAAGAGATTCCACCACTCCTGACAGTGCTGGAGTGGGGAAGGAAGATCAGCACATTTTTTTCTGTCCTTGCCATTACTGCTGGAAAGAAACTACTCAGACATGGGCATGAAGGATATCAGTGTCGGAATTCCAACCATGGATCTTCCCTTCTTTCTCCCTGAGATCTTCGGGTCATGGAAGCATTGGATGGTTTAGGTTGGAGGGGACCTTAAAGATCATCCAGTTCCAAACTCTTGCCATGGGCAGGGACTCCTCCCACTTGAACAGTTTGCCCTATCCAACCTGGCCTTGAACAGTTCTAGGGAAGCAGCATCCAAGATCCTATAAGATCTTCCCAAGACCTAAGTCTTGCATCTCTGCAGCCTCATGAGACCCTTGTTATGGAGGATGGAGAATGGATCTCCTTGTTTAGGAACTTCATAGTCTGATATTGCTGCGTTGACTGTTTCTAATGTGCTAAAGGAAAGAACATTTCCTAGGATTATTTTTTTTCTTAAGTGCATGTGTTTCACTTGTTATTTCAGATTTATTGGTGTTTACTTTTTGCTGAATAATGAGCCTGAGGGTAATGGAAATCTTAATAGGTTAAAATATTGGAGCCAATGTCATCAAAAGCTTCCTGTTCTCCACTGGTGTAGTGTTGCCACTTTATTTGCTTATTCTGCAGGACAAATGTGTTTGTTGCAAAATTTTGGCTGAAATCCTGATCACACTTTCAACAGGGCTGGGATTTCATCCTGTGAGCTCAGTCTGTGGGAAAATGTGAGAGAGGAGGCTGTTCCTCAGCCTTGCAGCATGGCAGGCCTGTGCTTATGTGTTACCACAAAGTTCCAAGGGCTGGTGTCACACAACAGTGCTGAGCCCATCTTATCCTGACCAAAGCTGGACACTTCAGTGGTGCCAGCCAGGCCCAGGGGAACCTGGTGTGAGTTGTGAGGAACCCCTGTGATGAAATGGGGGCATGCAGAGGGTCAGGTCGTGGCTCACATGCTCTCCTGGTTGATGCTACCCCAGCCAAAAGGTCACACGTAGCCTACAGATGCTCAGGTGGTCAAGTCAAGGAGAAACACAAAAATCTGGAGAGATAGACAAGTAATTTTACCACCTGCTACAGGCAGCTGATCTGTGTTTCTAAAAGCCACATGATATTTCAGTTTCAGTGCTGCCATCGGTGTCTGAGTGCACTTGGTTATTTTACCTGTGGGTGTTTTGTGGAGATCACCAGCTCCCCATGACATGACAATGACAGCAAGCTGCCAGCTGTGACACAAAGGGGATGTGGCCTGCACACTGGTTTGTGTTTCTCCAGGCTGGATGACATCCCGGAATGTGGGTCTCTCTCAGGAGGTTTCACTGCAAACCTGCACTGTGGGTGCTCACTGGGGTGCCAGAGCCAAGCAGTGCTCCCACCTGGCCCTGTGCACTGCAGCAGTTCCATCTCCCAGGGGGAACAACACAAACCCTTCTACCCATTCCTCTGACTGATACAGTCGTTTCCATTTGGTGCAAGAGACAGGGAAGAAGAAGCATGTACTTACAGCCCTAAGATGAAAATTACTTTAACCCAAAATTTTTTAACATATCACCCAAGCTGTATTTTCTAGCCCCTGTAATTTCAAGTCTCTGTTAGCAAGGTCTTGTGATGAGCAGCAGGAGTGCTTTGTAAAGGAATTTGCAGGCCAGAGGTGCTCACCATAAATTTCCTTCTGTCTACGATTACTATCATTGCATTTTTGAGGCACTTTTAAAATAAACTATGCAATGATGTAATGCACACAAAAGAGCTGGGGTGGGAGTGCAGAGAGGGGAAAAGAAGCAGCATCTGGATTTTGACTGGTATCTTCCATAGAGCATCTTGATGTCTGTAATTAGTGTCATGTTATGAGAGCTTAAAAAAATAAAGGCGCCAGAGTTCCAAATAAAACATAAAATGGCTTTGATAGAATAAATGTTACTATCATTGTTTAAAAATGTTGTGACCTGTCTGCTATAGTTTCTGAGAAAGATATTTTCCAGTGCTGCTGCTCTTACTCTGACTCTTTTTAAAATTCTATTATTACAGATAAGGACAGAGGAAAATCCTCAAGACAGACTTGTTTTAAATCTCTGTAACACAATGCCAGCATTGTCTCTCCCCAAGCTGAACTTCTAAATTAAAATAGGCATGATCTTTAACAGAGCTCTGAAACACTCTGTTCTACAGACACTTTATCCCCTTTATTAGAGAACATTAATAATTCAAATGTTATGGCTTAGGTTAGGCAGACCCATTTGTCTGGTGTTGGAATAATTTAGCTGCACTCCACTCTTCAGAGTTGTTTAGCTAGCCAGTGGGCCAAATTCTGCAGCCTCTTTGAAAGTCATGGGAATTTTACCTGCATTTTGGCTATGTACTGGGGAGAGAGATGCAACCAAGAAGTCTTGGCAACCTTTTCCTTGACCTTTAGCATGCTCAGAGAACATACAAACTCTCAGCCCAATTTTGCAGGCTGCATAAGGCAACATTTTCGGTTCAGCCAGTAGGATTTTTTGCATAAGCAAGGCCTCTAGTTTTGGGGTCTAAAAACTCTACATAAATATTGTAAAAACATATATACCCACCTTAGCAATATGACTTTCCCCCAGCTTTAATTTTACCATGTTTGAAGCAGAATTTCTGCAGTGTGCAAGTATGCCTCTAAATGTATCACATTTTCAAATCACAGGGATTTACTGTGACTTTTTTCCAGACTTTTAGGAGCTGAGCCACTTTCTACCTACAGCTTAAACGTAGAAATCTTTAGCAACAGTGATTTCCATAGCTACACAGCTATGAAGTCTTGGGTTTAGCTCAAATCTGCATGTAGTGGCAAAAAGATTAGTATATAAGCATAGTTTTCAAGGTGGTATATTTTTTTGACATGAGACCAGCTCTACTTCCAAATACTCCTGAAATACTTGGGATATGGAGCTGACTCTAACACTAATAAAACAGAAACAATGCCCTCTTTTTAGCTCTTTCAGAAGAAGCCACCGGGAAGAAATGGATTCTGATCCTATTCTACAATTTATCTGCAGTGAAAGGGCCATTAAAGCTCTACTAATTCTTGTTGGCCACTACATGAGATGGTGCAAACACCACTTCCACATAATGTTGAACCCTATTTTCTGCTTGAGACATTGACCTTGCTTGCTTCATGTTGCCATCCCAAGAGAAGTGAAATAATTATAAATAAGGGACATTAGCCAGTAGTCATCTTCATATAAAACAACTAGAAACATTATATGTTACACAATATTATCTTATAATTTTGTATTATGTATTACATGGATTCGTTTAAAAAAAAAAAAAAGATATTTAGCTTCACCAGTGTTCCACCAGAGCAGACAATTTATCTATTAAGTGCAAGAAAAACAATCAGACACACTTTCTCTTATCTGTTGGGCTTCTACATTACAAAACACTATAAACAACATACAATTACATTTGAAAATGAGGAGGACAGCAGAAGTAACCACATGTTTATTACTGCACTCACTGAAGCCAGTCTGCCAAGTGCAACTTACAGAGAAATTTTCTCTGTAATTGTATGGTAGAAAACCCATTTGGTTTTTAGTGCCTTCTATTGGATATAAGAACACTGTATTCAGCTACTTTCTTATCCATGTTTAAGTGACGAAGAGGATGCTCAAGCATAGTTTAAGCCAGATTTTAAAAGAGATTTGGGAACTTCAAGTTTCAGTTGATGTCTAATAGCCCAGTTTGACACCTACTAATGTTCTTGAAAATCCCTCCCAATACCTTTAGGTAGTCAAACACATTCATAATTTGACTCTGCATTTCCCTGACCTGCAAAACAGAAGATAATTGATATTCTTATCAATTTTAAAGATATTTTGCCAAGGAAAATATGTCAAAGCTGACTAACTGTTTCAACTGCAGTAATGAAAGACTTAGACAGAGGAAACATCCTTAAAACCCTCACATGTAGTACACCAGCCCAAATGAAAACCTCACAGTTATGATTCCAGGTTAGTCACTTTCTGCGTGGTTTAGCCAGACCTAGGGGATGAACACCTAATTAAAAATTTAAATAGTTGTCCCTGGCAGACCTGGCATAATAGGGAAGGCTCCATGTGGAATTACTGAAGTGGAACCAGGTCCAAGTGTGCACACCTGCCTTTTGAGGAGAATGTGTTTGACTGGCTGAGGTTGTCCATGGCAAGGCAATAGATGGGGTAGGCAGAGCCCAACAGTTATGCTTGAATAGACTCATTGATTCCTGTGTGACTTTTTAAGATCATGTTTCCACCTGTTTCTCTGAGGAACATCAGCTCTTCTCAGTGTGTTAATCCTCATTTCTGTGCCTTGAGTTCAGCTGGGTTCTTTGTCTAAGTTGCAGTGAAAGCAGTAACATCAAAGCGCTCCTGGTGGCTGGGGTCACCAACCCTGGAGCTGACTGCTGAGCTTGCCAGTAGCCCAGGGAAGCCCCCAGCCTGCTCCTCACCATCCTGTGGTGCCTCTGAAGAACTCCTGGAGATGAGCTGACTCTTGTGGCAATAACACAGAAATGTGTGATGAGGCTCTGGTTGAAGAAAAGCAGCCACTGCAGTAGTGGAATGAGGAGGAAAGGGAGTAATGGAGACATAGAAATTGAGACATGGTAACCCTGAGGCCTGATCTCAGCCTGCCTGGTCCCAAGCTTTCCTGGGCCTGCTTAACATGTTTACTAAATTTCTCCATCCCTCAGTTCTCAAGGGTTTTTTAAACAAAACCCTCCATTAATGTATGTGAAGTGCTGAAAGTGCATGGTTATCGCATGTAAGCCTAAACACAGGGACAGTAGGGAAAGGAGCCTGACACATATGCAATGTATAAGTCTCACAAATGAGTAGGCACATACAGTTCTACTAAATCATTGTGTCCTTCAAATCTATTTTAATGAAACCTCGCATAGTCTGTTCAGCTGTTCCACATAAATCATAATTTTAGTTAAAAAATAAACTTCATATTTCTTCTGGGGCTTTGCTGTCCCATAGCCATATTCCTGGAACTGTTGCAGCTTAAGGAAGTCTTCCCCGAGTAAAAAAATTCCCATCCTTGGATCTGAGCACTGGAGTCAGTCTCTAGAAAGCACTCAGAACTGGGGAAGAAAACTCTGGGAGAGGAAGAGAAATGGGAAGGACACAGTGTTAAAGCTCTTATACAGAGAAACCCCTGTAATCTGCAGTGCTGTCTTGCAAAATGCCTGTAGGTATTTGGTATATAGGATGATCTGATGGGAAGAAAAACACTAAATAAATAAAGTTAGAATCAAGCCTTTCTCCCGTCTGGAAGAACTAGCTACATTTGCCAACTTTCCCCCCAAATCCAGTTTAATGTTTGTTTTGCCTGCAGTGCATGCCGTTGTTTTGTGACAGCTGTGTTTGCACTTGTCTTTCTCTCTCAATACTTTACTCTGAAATGATTCCCTGACCCGGTAGAAGCACTCAAAACTCTTCCCACCTCCCATCTTTCTGCTCAGAGGCCTGCTAAACTGCCTGAGCAGCCTCTGGAAGACTCATTCCTCAGCCGAAGCGAACTAGTTAATTTCCAGAGTCTTCAGATTTATTTATGCACTCTTACAAGGTTGTCAACACCACTGTACTTCTCCTTTTTCTGTCACCTTTTCAAGGATGAGATGAGACCACAAATCAGTTTCTCTTTGGTCAAACTGAGGCCTTCTGCTTTTAATCCTTAATTCAGGCTGGATGTAAAGAGATGAATTGGTCATTGTCCTTAAGGGACTCCATGCATTTTGCTGTGGCAGGTTGTGGGAACTGACAATGGCCAAATAAGAGAATTTTAGGCTTCAGGCATTAGCTTGAGCCTGTGTGAAACTAAATCACAACTTTCTCACTCTGGCCTGAGAAATCATACGGAGGAATCCAAACAATCCTTGCAGAGGGAAAATAATCTTTGCAGGTGTTGTTTGTTGCCTTGTTGTTTACTTGCAAGAAACAGTCAAGGGGTGTTCCTAACTGTCCAGTGATTGTGATGTGTTGGTTTCATGACCAATGGGAGGTTTTACCTTTCTGGACCTTCTTGGAACTGTCTATAAAAGATCTGGAAGAATAAAACTTTCTCTCTTTTGCAACCAAAGCTAGAGAGTGTGTGTTGTCACTTTGCCGGTCCTAATACAGTGCAACAGCAGGTTACAGGATTTCTAACATTTCCAAAAAAAATAACAATGGCTATGAAACTGCAGTACTAAAATACAAGTCTTGAGATCTCTCAAGCCCATGAAAGAATCCTGGTGTGTAAAACTGGTTTTTGTATGAAAATCAGTCCTAGTTTCATAACCATGATGCCACTTTTCCCACTGGATTTAATAAGTTCTGGGAGTCAAACTAAATGTGTGTGCAGGAGCTGAGTTGCTGGCCTTGTTTGAGAGATGATGGAGTTGCTATGACAGGAGTTCCAAGAAACCCTAGTGTGGTCCCATTCCTTCAGCTGCTCTATTCATGGCCTCAAGCAACCACTGGTCTGAAGAATTTACAACCATGGTGCTACAGCTGTTCCTGTCCTTCATGTTCACATTGGTAACTTCAAATGATGCTCTGTTTATTGTCAACCTAACTCTCCTTCACACTTGCCAGTGCTTTCCATTGATTGCAAAATTCCAGAACCTCAACTCCTCCTTGTTGAAAAGTGGGTCCAGGTGTGAGTGAGTGCACCAAAGGAATGAGAGCTTGTCTTGTGCCCTATCTGGGGAGAGAGATAGAGCAACTTCTTGCAGCAGGTAAGGAAAATCTGGTTATTAGACTCTTTGAGAATTTTACAATATTACCCTTTATGAGGGCATGGCTCTCTGAGGAGATAAAACAGAAGTAGCATTTATCAGCCATACAAATGGTTGAAAATTAATCAGCTCCATTACAGGCAGAGGTATTGCAAACATGGCAAATATTGTGCTCTTCTGCAATTTCCATAGCTCATAATCTGCTCTCATGGACAGCCTCTTTAGCTGCTCTCTATGCTGGAATGTCTCAGTTGCAATGTCTCAGAGTTGCTTTTCTCCACACACACTATCAGATTTATTTTTTGCTGTTTCTGTTGCTCCCTGTGTCCTTTGGCCCTCAAGACTGACTCCATAACATGAAGGACTCAGTCCACTAGCCCTCCACTCTGTGGCTTTCAGTGATAGACATCAGGTGGTCACTCTAGTGGTCTCTCAATTCTCTGCAGTTCTTTCCATAGACCTCCCACTAAGCAAGTTTCCTCTTTCTCTATTTATTCACCCCCAAATGCCTCGACATAGTCTTAATTAGGTCCATCTGGGAAGCACATGTTGCAGTGACTTTGGACACACATTAAAGGGCCAAGTTCTTCGTGACAGAAAGAGTTAGAGACCAGGTCCTTAATGTTCGCAGGAAGACAAATGGTGGAAGGAAGGGTTGTCCTTTTTGCTGACAGACAGGCATTCTCTGGATGAATATATCCCACTGCTGTCAAATAGGATTGATACAGAGGAGAGAGAAGAATTGGAAGCACTATCTCTCTGATGGGCACAGTACTTTCAGGATCTCTTGCTCAATAGCAATTCTCCTGTCTGGTGGACAAACAGTGGCAAAACAAGATCAAGACACACAGGGGTGTTCACCAGCCTTGAAGGTTTTCTGTAAAAGCCCACCAGACTCTTCCAGTCTGGCTCAATTAATAGTTAATACTAAGGAGAATTCTACATATGACTTCTAGGGCAACATGCTCTTTAGACTTGGAATCTTGCTGGAACTTCCTGTGCATCATCTTCTGCCCATTTCCTCTTGTCCTATTGCTTGGTACTGTCAATAAGGGCATGGATTCATTCTTGACGTCACCCATTTAGATACTTATAGACATTAGAGGTTCCGTCTCCGTCATCTCTTCTCAAGGCCGAACAGGCTCTGCTCCCTCAAATTTTCCTCATCAGAGAGATGCTCCAGTCCCTTATTCATCTCTGCCACCCTACAGTGAACCTGCTTCTGGAGCTCCATGTCTCTGGTACAGAACTTCTGCAATATAATTACTTTAAAGCAGAGGCCTTGGGTATCTTTAGGAAAGACTCTTCTGGTCAAATTCACTTGTCTTAACATCTCCAGTGCAGGTGCCTACACAGTAGTTTCCTGTACTTTCTAATCTCTTCCTGGAGAGATATAGGCTCTATGAAGACATGGTTCATTTGGCCAAGTTCATAATCTGTCCTGGAAAGATTTAAGTCATGTTCTGGAAGAGCGTTTTCCCTCTTAGCTTGATATTATGGAGTCAAGAAGACTAGTTCAAGGTAAAAGTACCCTACCCTGACTTTCTAAACCAGCATTCAAGACCAGCAGGGCTACATGGATTTTCTACACATCTTCTCAGGCAGGGCATTACCAGGAAGGAGTTTCTGGCTTTTCTGACCTCCAACACATTACAAAGCTTCTCTCTTTGTCTTGGCTTCCCTTAAAAATAAGGTAGAGTGAGGAAGGTGTGAGTTTTTTGTGGGACAGAGGGAATTCCTTTTTTCAAAGTCATCATTGTATCTGTGCAGGTGTTTTCAGTAAAAAGTCTGTTTTTAGAGGTCTACAGGTCTCACTTGAAGAGTTTAGTGGGTGATGCATATGTTACAGCTGTAAAATGTATATCTTGCTTTTTCAGCCCTTGGCTACACAGGTTGTCCTACACAGTGTGAAGGGACAAACCCCTGGCACTCTAACCCTTTTTATCAGCTGAAGGACTGGCCCTATATATGGTTAAGAGCCAACCAGTATGAGTTAGGGCTGTGAAATCACCTCCCAGAGAATTTTGGGAGAAGTCTCTTTCCAGTCTAAAGAACTTTCCTTAGACCAGGTAGGAAAGCAGAGAGGGTAGAAAGTCCTGAGCCCACCCGCAATCACATTTCCTTGTCCAAGAACATCAGATTTTTGGGATATAGGCTGAAAAATAAAAACATCCTATAAGGAGACTGTTTAATAAGTTGAGGCAGCCAAGTATGTGAAAACTCCTGTGATCTTCTCAAGCCTTGTTGGGATTGGCAGAGAGGTTTCCGAAGCACATGGAGGTGGTCAGACACTTGAAAAGGACTGAAGTGCCAAAGGCCAGGTGGAGAAAAAATAATCTGTTAAATGTTATCACAGTATCTCTTCTTGGTGAGGTAAATTTCCAGGCATTTGTGACTTACTGTATGGTAATTTCATGCACTGATTCTGGCCATAAATGGCTTGTCTTTATTCAGTGTATGTCTGCTTCGGGATTTTATGCAATTCAATGTGGACTCATTCCACCCACCACACTCCATCAATATATGTGTTCTGTGTCATTTAAGCCAGTGCTTTGTGGTATCTTATTCCTAAAAATAATTGTGTAGCAGATAACATCTTTCCTGTGCCTGCACTGCCATGATCTCTCTCTACCTGTCTAGAGGCTTGCAGAAACAAATGTGTAAAAGGACTCCCCTTTACAGCTTTTGTGGCTTTTTGAGAACAGCCACCGGCTACCTGAAACTGATGCTGCTTTAGATGAGTTGAGCTAAGCAGTGTGGTGTTTGGTACAGATGTGGTTGTACCATACTAACCTCATCAATAAGGTGACAATTTCCTCTTCACCTGAAAGTCTCCATGCCCTGCACATCAAAAACTCTTTTGGGTGCTGCCAGGTAGTTGATCTCTACAGGCTCAAATCCCAGCACAGGTACTACAGAAAAGCCTTCCTGACTTGATCTAACAGTGCTTTTCTTTATGAATCGTCTGCCCAAATCCACAAGATTTAACTCAGGGAAGACCTATGGTAAACATAGACAAGAAAAATGGTCTCTAATAACTGCAGTTTACAGTTAACGGCTCTATGAGTTTGTGAGGTTTTAATAACTTGGTTTAATAAGTTGGAATGTTTTTGGTATTGATGTTGGTGTAGGCACACAAGCTGTTTCGTCATTTTACTGTAGTCTGTACTGGTGTGTAGGTCTACTGGCCAAGAACACTGCCAAGAATGCAAATTTTAAGTTGTAATTAAAGTGCTGATAGTCGGTGATGGTATTTATGAAGATACAATGAATCACAGAATTTAAGAAGCTCTGCAAGTTACTGGCCTTAAGGAATTTGTTAATTCTCTAGTTTCATAATCTTGATTTAGCACTAACATTTCTCATTACTTCCTTTTGCAAAGATGAGGCCATCTTGCTGAAAAGAACTGTGACAAATACAGCTAATCAAGTTTTGAACATATACAGAAATTATACAAATTCAAGTGTCGTTTAATAGCATTTAAGTTACTTCACACTCCATATCACACTATGTTTTAAGATCTGGTTTCTCTGGTTCAGAGACGAGTTTAAGATCACAACATACCTCTCTCTAGATACTTGCACTGTCAGGATGATGCATAAACTGATCCTTCTCATAGAAGATAAAACTGGCTCTGTGGATCACAGTGAAATTCACAGGCTCAGATGCCATTCTGGTATTCAGAGGCACTGCTGCTGGAGATTCAACCTTACCATGGAAGCTGGTGCTTGCTATTTTCAAAGGGGAAAGCTCGTGCCATTGAAGACATCTGGCTTGTTGTTGTAAACCTTAAAATTCCAGAGAGTAAAAGCCATTTTCAGGTACTCAATCACCAATCAGATTTGGGGTTATCAGTGTGTACATGTAAGGTTTAGGATACCTTTTAATCTATGTAAACAATGTGCTCAAGAGCTGCATGTATTTATGTAGAGATCAAAGAGGTAGCAATGTCTAAGGAGAATAAGCAGCAAGAAAAATCATAGGAATGGTAAATGATCAGTTGTGAGAAGGAAAACTTGAAAAACTGGATTCTAGACACAGCAAATAGGTTGCACTAAGATGTGGCTCTGACATGTGCACATGGGGGTGGCATATCACCCACTGCTTGCAGCCTCTCTTTGCTGAGACTCACTGCACTAGGTCCTGGGAATGCAAAGCAGCTTGGCCTCCAACTTTCCCCCACCAGCAGCTTCCTGCCCTTTCACCAGCTGCTGCCTGCAGCTGGAATTGCACCATGCAGAGACATGACGCACTCTCCCGTGCCAGGCCTGGGCTTCTTTTCACCACCAGCTTTAGCCTTCTGTCCTGGGAGCATGACCAGCTGTATGGCCTCTTCCCAGAGCTCCTGTTATTTATGCTGTCCTGTCTTCCACACTCACACTTTGAACATCACCAGGGGCATGGTGAAGTCAGTGAGAAATTTCCTCTGGCCCTCAATTCCTTTCTCTGATGGCTTTGGGCTGGTTCTGCTGTGGCCTGAGAATGTCCAGCAAAACATACAGCAACCTCCACATCCGTGGAGATCAGCACACTCCCTAGCTGCCTGACTGCTGGAACCATACTGGGAATCAAGGCAGCAGGGGCTGGCTTATCCCTGTATAATGTCTGGGATATGGACCAGACCCAGGGGCAACAGCCCTGCTTGCCTCCACTCAGGCTGTCCAATTTCTGGCTCCATAAGGCTTGTCAAGGTGAGGGAATAAACAACCTGCCTGAGGAAAAAAAAGTGTTGGTTAATGACTGTGTCACCCCTTAAACTGAGCTTTCTTTAGCACCCACCAGATTCTTTGGAGAAAGGCTACACTTGCTTTTTCATGACCATTTGTGTCCCTTCTCCATGCTGCTCGATCTGCTGGAAGATTGTCTCCTTCACAGCAGTTCCTTCCACAGAAAGCTGAGGGTGGCAGGGCCAGTGTGATGAAAATCTGCTGAAATCTACTTTTTAATGAGAAAATGAAGTGTTCTCCATTGCAGTATGATTACTCTTTTTTGTTTTCTTCTCAAATTCAGCAAAAAAAGAGGAAACAAAAAGAGGAACGCATGTTCATTTGTAACTGGAGTTTGTGAAATGAAGTTTTCTTGAGAAAGCTACTAAACATTAATTTCAAAGAATATGGACGTTTTGGCATCCAAATATTGTAGCATGTCCAGAATATAATTAGCTCCTGAAGTGGTTTGAACTTGTAAATATGTCTTTAGATCATAAACTGGTCCAGTAGCTATGCGAACTTTAAAGCTGACTCTTGGAAAAACAAGACTTGGAAGGAGAACTCAAGCCACAATAGACATACACTGGGACCCGAGAGAATTTTCTTCATGCATATGGTTCATCTATTTACATATTTTACTGTAACCTTTTCAAAACCCTTGTGCCTCGGGCAGTGGATGAGATTACTACTAGAACAATATAGGTAACTGTGGATGGTTTGAACTGTTTAGCTGCCAGTATATATTTCATTCACAATTTAGGCCTTAATTTTCACCAGGCAAGTGAGGAAGAATGAGAAACATCTGCATCTGCGTAGTAACTGTCAGAGGACCTTAGATGCAACCTTGAAATTAAATCTCACCTCTGCAAATGACTCTGGGAAATACGTTGTCTGTTGGGTAAATTGAGGTAAAAAGAAATGGGATGATTTCCTACAAATAGACTCAGTGGCAAAAATTGAAAGAAGAACCCAAAAGACACAAAATATATTCCTGCTTCTCTTTTCTGACTTCTCAAATATACTTTCCAGGCATGACAGAACCAATTCAGATCAAGCCATTGTCGAAAACCTAAATAGTTAAAGTCTGCATAGTACTTTCAAGCTACAAAGTACACTGTAAGTGCTAAGTATTATAATTTGAATAAAACAAAACCCAAACCTGCTTGAGAGGTTCAAAAATATTTGCTTAACTTTGATGTATTTATTTTACATTCTGGCTTGACTCTGTGCTTCCTGTTGTCTCCTGGGACTGAAAGTGCAGCTACTCCAATGCCACAAGGTGGCTGTGCTAGCAGTATTTCTGAATTGGCTGGAGATGAGGAGCTCTGGAAATCTCACAAAAAAGCCTCCTGTGAGACTCTGCACACAGCTTAATCCACCTGGAAAGTGGCGGGCAGGGCGTTCGCTGCAGGAAAAGCCCCTGCTGAAGGCAGAGCAAGCTGCTGGGGGACAGCCAGGATGGTATTATACTTTCCCAGCAGGAGCTGAAGTTTTGGAGGTAGGTCTTTCCAAAGCAGGGAGCTGATGCAAGGGTTTTCAACAGGATCAAGATGACTTAGAGACATAGTTACCTTTGATTGTTTCCCTGCATTAAGGGTTTTAAGACTCTCACACAAGCTGTGATCAATGACTCCCTTCCAGCCAGCATATGTCTTGGAGAAAGGGTGGGAAGAGCACCATCTGCACGAGACAGCCTCTCCTGTAATTAGTCAAATCATCACAAAGTCTATCTGTTTTCCTCATTCGACAGCCGTCTGTTGGGCTCACCTCTGAGGTTCATGTGTTGTTTGAAGTTGGATTGAGTCTATTAACCTCTTAACTGTTTCTGGCCCTACCTGCCAGAGCTGCACGCCGCACTGATTCTCGTGGAATGCCAGTAAAATGTTGGCAAGGGAACAGATACTGTTGGGACCCAGCAGAGAAGTGGTTAGCCGCATGGATGTTCAGTGCAACAGCCTGAAAGCTCATATTGTGAGAAGCACTTCTCACCATGTGTAAAGTCTGACACATATTTCAAAGGAAAGCTTTTAATTACAGTTGGCAGGTCTGGCCCCACACTGAAAACTGACTTAATTTTTGACCCCAGCAACAGAAGAGTCTGTAAATCAGGCTGCCATTGCAGTACTAATTCAAATAAAAAGCTGCAGCTTCGTTGTCTGTGCAGGACTCCTATGTGGGCTGAGTGTCATCTACCAAAATGACTGTTGAGCTACAGACTATAGGTGGTTTGAAATAAGTCATCTTATGCCTCAGTTTCCTCTTTTGCAGAATAGGAGGAACAGGAATGTCCCTTCTTATAAAGTGCTGTAGGACCTAGGCGAGAGCCCCCTGTCCCAGCTATCATTTATTACAGTGAATTCAGGTGACTGGGCCACGGACATGCCCTAACTCTAAATCTAGGTCCAGATTTGCACTGAGTCCAGAAGTGTTTGAACTCCTGGTTTTAATTCAGCCCAGTAATATCACAGCCAGGATTAAGACAAAGTCTGGGTTACTCAAAAAGTGGGAAGTTTGGAGAGGAAGAATTTGGTTCAGGATTTCATTGCTGTGGGACAAAGGACAACCTCTTTGCAACACAGCAACCCTGCAGCTGAAGTTTGAACTGTTGCACACCTAGCCCTAATTGTTTTGCTGCTCAGAATACCACTTCATGAATAGCACCATACCAATGAGAACTCTTTTTTCAGACATAAAGGGAAATCAAACTTTTGGCTTATTTCACTAAAATTATCCAGAATTGAACTGTTCTCTTCTTTTTTTTTTGTTTTTGTTTTGTTTTCTGCCTCTGCCTTGTGCAGGGAACCAACTTTTTCTCTGATAAATTTAGAAGAATGAATGCTAAAGAACTGAAATGATGAAGGAAGAAAACATTCAGTTAGGGGAAAAAGCCATGAAGAAGTAACTTCTGAGAAAACTCCAGGTGCTAGCAAGCACATTTTTAAGATGTCCACCTCAGCAAGATGGAAATTTGGGGGATTTTAGACAAGCCAATCCACAGACTGACAGCTTGCTAAAGCAAGGTTATGGTGTGTAAGGGATCTAGAAGCCCAGCCTATGGTGGAGCTTGCACCTTGTCCAAACCCAAGGAGATTTATACCTTGAGTGACTGTGCTTGGTGTTTTGTGGAAAAACAGAGGTGAGGGCCAGCACTCTCTGCCTGTTGTCGCAGTTGTGTTACTTTAGGCAGCCCAGCTAGTCCAGTGCTTCCCTGAGCTGCAGCCTGGTGTAGAGAAGCCTCCTGGAAGTGTGGGTGCTCCTGGCCAAAGAATGTGCTAAATTTGGAGTTCTCAGGGGCTGCAGAGCTGTGACTGGTGCTGCATGGCCATGAGTGCTGATTACCAAGGGCAGAGTACTAGAACAGAGGATAATGTAGGGCTGGGGATAGTTTTAGTTTCTCCAGCTTTTTTTCTCTCTTCTTTTCCAAGCCAGTCCACCAGTCTCTTTTCAGAAATTAAGACACCAAGTAGTGTTGTCCATCTGTGCTCTGTCTTGAATTGTAATTCTTATGCAGTGACTCCTCCCACTCTCCCACAGACCATTTATTTTGCACCAAAGGAGGGATGTAGCAGGGTAAATACACAGGGACAGACCTGGCAAAAAATAATAACTGAGTGACAAGAAAAAGAGAACTAAAATTCCTCCTAGCGGTCATCACAAAAAGCTGATGTGATTTTGTTGTCATCTCAGGAAGGAAGTAGCAATACACTAAGCAAGGCAAATGGTACAGCTGGAACACCTGGACACCGGTCACTTCCACAGGGATCAGGTGGCAAAGTGACCTTACAAGTTACCATCTAGTATCTTTCAAGCTGTTGTTCTTCCAAGACAAAAAGCCAGCTCTGCAAGAAGCCTGTTGGATGATTTTGCACTCTGACTGTGGGTTATGTGTCCTTCAGTGTGCTGCACTGTATGCACATATTCCTTAGGCACAGCTTCCCATAAATAACTCCCTGTCAGCATTCCACTTCAAATGATGAGTTTGCACCAGAAGCCCCTTAGCTCTCCGCTGTGTAGAGCAGGATGGGTTGCAGCACATGCCTGCAGCAGCACTCAGAGAAGGATGGATTACAGCAGGTATTCACTTTAAGGCTGGTGTGTTTCTTCACTTTTGTCTTTTCCCAAAGCAGCCATGCCAGGAGGCACCCTCTGGTCCTGCTGGATTTTAAAATGTGCCAGGAAGGACCTAGGTAGACAGTATGATTTGGTTGTTACAGGTAAAGAAATGCCTAAACCTACAGATTGTTTCAAAATTTGAAGCCTGCACAGAATTTTGGGTATATAACATTAATTTGTTTTCCACGTATATGCAAAAAAAAAAATTAAAAAATCATGGTTGAGGTGCCAGAAGAGGATGCTGAAGGTGGGGTAGCATCATGGTCTCTGTAGGAGCAGTAGGTTTGTGTGCCAGAGGTGCATCCCAATTTCCTTGCCCAGGAAAGTGGGGCTCTGGGCTGCCAACAGAAGTACTGGGAGTACTTTAGAGCTGAAACTTTGTTTTTTCTCCTTTTGTACGGAGTCCTTCTCAAAGACTAGGTCCAGTTAAATGGTCTCTCAGGAGAAAGCAGAGATCATTCCTACCAATTGCTAGTGTGAATACCATATGCAGGAGCTGGAAGACACCATCTCATGTATTTGTGATAGATGCTATACAGTGACAGTACATGAGAAGAATGTGAACTTAATTTTCTTAATAAAAATCTCTGAGTCCACATGAGAAAGAAAAAATATTTTCAGTTAAGAAAGTCCAACTCTGCATGGTGCAGTTTTATTACCATAGTCACCCTTTCACTGAGTTAATTCCATGGTTTACAAATGTGCCAAAACCTTAATAAATGATCCAAACCATATCAAACCACTTATAATTTGCTGAAGCTTTTGTGAAAAAGCTGACAACCAAAAAAAAAACCAAAAAACAACCCCACTGGAGGGTTCCAACAAAATTCCACCAAAACAAGGAGTTAAGGTCAGTGTGGACAGCAGCCCACTAAATCACTGCAGCAAGTATTGTTGTTGTGATGAACACCCTAGATAAGGTGTGGGTGCTAAAAATAAGCCAGAGTTCCTCAAATAGCTGTACAGCATGTAAATGATTTAGGAGAGAGGCTACATTTATTAACTTGTTTATTATAACAAATCTGATATGACTTCATGTTAAAATGTTGGCAGGGCATAATTATTCTCTAGTTGGATGCACTGAAGTTTATGAGAGGCTGAGCTTTTTGGGTCTGAGTTTTCATTATCCTGTAAGCAATTGTAGCTGTGCACTGACACCACTAGGACGATAGCAATGATTTAACACAATGGTAATAGCAATACAGTCAAAGCTCTGTCAGAATTTCCATTTTAAACTATGTTTGTTTAGAAATAATATTTCAACCAGTTAAAACAGCATCAAGAACAAACTTGGCATTTGCAGTTGGCCTGGATGCCTGGATGTAATTACTTTCTTCTATTGCAAAAAAAAAAAAGAGTATCTTGATTTTTTTATTATTATTTTGAAAATAACTTTTTCTTTGTCGTTGTTCTTGCTGTCATTGTCCAGATGAAAGAAGTTTAATCTTAAAAAACATGGCTTTGCAACCACACTGTCCATAAAGAAAACAAATTACTTTTGGCATTAAAAACAGATGAGCAATTTAGTCCTGGATGAAGCTGATCCTGGGGCCTGGGGATCAATGGGAGCTTTGTTATCCACACCATGAGATGTGAGAGCAGCCCTGTGCTGTGGGAGATGGGAGATCTGAGCTCCTGGGGTGCACTCCAGTTTTACCCCATCCATATGTCATTCCCAGGGGATGGAAAGGAGCAGGAACTGCCCATGCTGGGAAAAGATTTTGTCTGCACATCAATATTACACCCCTAAGCTCAATATGCAGCAGATTCAGGTATGGAAAGCATTCCTGTTGCTCTTTCTAGACCTATCCACAAACATATAATTCCAAATGCAGGGTACAAGCTTGGAGATGGTGTGACTATGGGGGTCTAACCCACAGCATTATTCACAATGGGATAAATTCAAATTCTCAATTGGAATTTGCTGAATTTTTTTGAAAACTTCAGACTTAGCCCAATCTTTCAAGGATATATCAATGATACTTTCCCAGATAGAAAGAAGAACAAAACCTTACATTAAAATGAAGACAAGATTGAGAACACGAATCCTTATTCGAAGGATAAAAAGCCCAATGGGGTCATACCTTAACTCTAGCATTGTAAATGCCAGTCAAGACTACACTCACAAGAAATCCAAATGCATGAATGAAAAAAAGAAAGCAAAACCACTCAGGCAACGTTAATCCTTTCTGAAATCAAGTCAGACTGCTATTTCAGAGTTTATGACCTTAAATGAGAATGAATTGATATTAAAAGCCTCATTGCTTTTTAAAAATGTCCTCCCCTTTTACCTTTCCATGTTCCTGGACTTCAGGGAAGAATTGAGGCTCTTCAGGTGCCTTGAAAGTATTTACTACCTCTGAGGCATAACTTAAATTTTGATTTACCAGAGTTTAAAAAGTCAGTACAGTGCTGATTGCAACAGTTGTGTAAGGAAATACACAAACTTTGAGCTCAGATGACTCATTTTTATGCTTGATTTGTGATTTAGCAGCAGCATATTAAAGTGGTGATACTTCTAAATGCAACTGGAATATTTTCTTTTCATAAAGCCGTTTAATACATAACAAAACACCGTAGGAACCAGTGGGAAGCTTGTCTCATTGATTTTAATCGGAATTTGTTTCCCAAGAAGAATTTGCTGGTTCAGTATTTTCCTAGTTGTGCAAAAACAATTTGCATGGAAAATAGATTTGACTTCCTTAGGCTTTTGATGCTGCAGAAAGAGGGAAAAACATATTTGGGGATTCTTGTGTGGCTTCAAAGAGCCAGCAGTCCTTTGCTGCGATGACTGCAGCATTTGCAGAGTTGCCAGCATTTTCAAAAACAGGCAAGCACCTCAGCTCCCATGGTGGGACAAATGACAGGAGTCACGTTTTCAGGAGGAACTAACCCTGGCCCTTTCTTGCACAGCTGGTCCGTCCAGGGCTGCAGGCACGTGTCTGGAAAGAGTTGAGCTTGGGCATGGGTAGGGAGAGAACAAATGTGTTTCCATTCCCCTCAGCCCCTGCTTGACCATGCACACTGAACATCCAGCCAGGAGAGTCCTGGGGAAATCGGAGAGACCATTCCCCTCTCTCATGTCAGACCACCCTGACACACACCTACTCCAGCAGTACCCTAAGACTTGGGATTTGGGTTGAAATACTGACACAAATTGCTGAAAAATTTCAGGGCTTACAGGTCAAATTTTCATAAGGAAGAGAATGAAATTGTTCATCATAACGACACTGCATAATATTGTGTAATAGCCTCTGGAATGAAACCTCCTCTCGGGCCTGAACTATGTGGTTCCTGATGTGTTTGGTGAGGGTCACATCTTTCTGTGGACAGATCTGGCACCAGCCACACTGCTGCCTCTTCTATCCAACATATCAGGCCCCATCCTGCTGATATCTGTGGACTTGTGGCTTCCGTCATCTCTCCTTCCCTTCCTGCCTCCCCAGACAGAGACACGACCTTGACTGGGTTCCACACCTACAGCAAATCTACAGCGTTTTGGGTGCCAGCTGGCAGCAGTTTCCTCCCCAGAGTGTATTCATTCATCCTTTATCCAAGTAAGGACCTCAGGCAAATATCAGAGCCTGGTGGAAGCAACCTTCCCTGGACACCAGCCCATTTGGTCTCCTCAATAAAATGCTACCATCATCCCTTACCCTTGCTGGAGTTGAGCAGGAGCCCTGGGATAATTGCTGCCCATTGCAGCCCCAATTGTGCCTGTGCACACCCAGGACATCTGTGTGGTCCCCTCCTTCTGTTTTGAGGACAAATTCACCAAGTGGAGCAATACTTCTGCCTGTGGAGCTCCGCTTCCCATCCACTGGCATGGCTGACAGCACTGCTCCTAGTTTCCAAGGAGTTGTGGTTTTAAACAACTCTTCTTTTTGTTGTAACTTCTTTTATTTAATTTAAGACTTAGAAAATGACATGGGCAGGAGCAGAAGAGATGGATAGAACTTCATAACCTTTGGACTTCTTTCAGATTTGCAAGTTGATGAAAATCCTGGGGGAGCTTTTCCAATATTGTTTTCATACTCTGTGTAACTGGAAAAGTGAAATTCTTCTGAATGAGCAGGATGAGGAAAATACTTAGCTCTGACGATGCTGGGAAAATTCTGGGGTTATTTTTATCCACACGTATAATTTCTGGTTGGAAAAAAAATTGCCTCTAGTGTTCTGAATATGTGAATTTCTTATCTTCTGTTAGAAAACACAAGCACTGGCAGGAGAAAGCAGACTTTCTTCATTAGTGCCAGAATACTTCACATAGGTTCCTCAATATGGAAAAAAGTAGTCAGAAGAAAAACAAGGAAAGTCATTATCTGTTTTTTTCCCCTTTTAATAACCTTTTCAGTAGCACAATGCATTCAAAGCTAGGCACATTCCCCTCAGTGCAATACGGTCTCAAGACATGATTTAGATGGAAAATTTAAGTAAGATTAATGCAATTTATTATCCGCCAGGATATCCCTACAAACCACACTGCTTGGCTGAATTTTTGATTCTCAATCTAATATTTCAGATGAGATTTCCAGATGGGTGTCTTATTCCTCTATTAGTTTAGTGAGGGTGATATAGAGTTTGTAAAACAGGGGAGGTTAAGCTAGTTTTAACACTTGATTAATCATTTAAATTACTTTGTTACTGTTTGAATCCATTGACTTTTGTTTACCAAGCAACTCCCTGAAACTGAAAGCCAACAAAAACGGCAGGCAGCTTTCCAAGTTGTTAATTTATTCAATGAGTTCTTCAAAGGAGTTCTAAAAGGGGAAAAAAGGAGCAAATTTATAGTTGCATTGAAAGGGTAGAGCAATTCTTGTTCATTGCTTGCTAAAAATGTCTAGGTTTTTATGACTCAGAAAAAAAGCCAATATTCAAATATGCTGGCTAGCTCCTGGAGACATTTATTTTTTTAAGCAAATCAAACAAGTGCTTAATAGAGCCTGACTGCATGTTCATGCAAATGCTGATTGAAATAAAATCAACTCGTGTGACAAGCCACACATTTCTTTGCTTTTTATGTGCAAATGTGACTTCATCTGAAGTGAGATTCTGTTCCCCCACAGGAAAATTCAGCGGGAGCAGGATCAGGCCCGTAGGAAGTCAAGAGCACAGGGACAAAGCTTTTTCAAAAGCAAGTATGAATGGGTGATTAAAAAGCCCCCTTCAGTTACACAATATACATGTGTACAGTTTGCAATTGTCCTCTGGGGAAAGGGTGAAAAAGATCCCAAGCCCTAAATCATGAAAAAAAGTCCAGCTTTTGATTCTGCATATTACAAAGTCAGAGTTTGGTAAATTGATTACAATTTCTTTACAGAGACCTATCAGGAATAAACCACTAAGTCTTAGACATAAATTTGAATTCCAGAGTCTCCAGCTAACCCAGCTCATAAATGAATTCCTAAATGCTGACTGTGCCAGAAGACCCAGTGCTGCAAAACCACTTGGCAGAAGCCATTAGTTTCAATGAGATGAACTGCTCTATTTAGCTCTCATTCAAAACTTTACAGAAATGCCAGATTTCCATAAACACAGGTTTCCTTGAATTTCCAGGGCTTTGATTAACTGGTAGATGAGGGTGTCTTACAAATATAGATTTGTATGCAGAGTTCAGCTCAGAAAGCAAGAGAGACTGGAAAGGGACTATAGGCTTTTCTTTCTTTCTGACTTTTTCTCTTCCTGAACTAACAGAAAGCAGGAAAACTCCTTTAGAATATTTTGGAACTAAGGCTTTAATAATTAATAATTATTCTGTGGTTTAACAGTGTTGTAGATAATTTTCCTGCCATTTATATCATTTTATGTTAAGCTTTTTATGACAGATTAATATCCTTCAGCTTTTACAGTATGGTTTTAAAGTATTAAAGCAATGGAAGATGAAAAGAAAAAAAAAATCCTTATTTTTTCCTCTTAAAAGAATTCAGTTTGTGAAATCTATTAAAGGTAAAGACTAGCTCTTGTTTCAAGGGACAACCCTTTTGTGTTGCTTTTTCTTCTTCTTCCGTTCTTCCCTTCTTCCCTTCTTCTTTTGTGACCCACCCATCAGTCAGTTTTGTTGAGACCAGCAATGATTTTTGATAAATTTAAATTTATGTTTAGGGAGGTTAAGTGAGGAGCAGATTTGGTGGTTGTTTGGTTTTATTTTTTTTTGGTTTTTTTTGTTTTCATTCTGAGTTTGAGTCCAAGTCATGGACCAATGACTTTTATAGCCTGGATGTAGGAGCACTAAAGATTAGAAGATCAAGTCCCTCTTTCTCCCCCATCTAATTTTTCCCTCCACCAGCAAATGTTCCTAAAAAACACATAATCTCTGTAGTACTATGGTGATCATCATAAATCTATGAATAAATGGCATTATTATTTATAAATGGCAAGAATGCAAGAGCAGCACAGATAATAATATGCAACTATGGTTTATTAACCTTAAACCCTCTTAAATCAGTCATGGAACCATAGCAGCCAAGAAAACTATTGTGGTCAAACGTCATGAGCTCCAGCTTGCTTTTAACACTAGGAATATTTCCCCTCTTCTCCAGCTTTTCTACAACATCTCCTCTCCCAACCAGAGTTTCTGTAATAAAAATTGTAGTTGATGTGCCTGTTTTTTGGTTAGGCTCTGGGAGTCTGATTCAGCATTTTCAATTTTTTTTCCCTTTTTTTAGGAAAGTGCTGGCTGTGTGGGTGCTGAGCCACGGAGGCTGTGTGTGGCCCCGCGGCTTGGCGCCCACACAGCCCAGTCCTGCTACAGCTGGCAAAAACTGCTGGGATTTCAGAGCTGCAAAGCACTACGTTGGGCCTTTGGCATCACCCCACCCTTCCTGAGCACTGCCTTTGAATAAGCCTGTATCCTTTGGCCATCTAGGGATAGTGGGCTTTCCAGGGCATTCTGCTTGGCCGACAAATGAAAAAGGTTGCTGAAGCCTGTACGTGCAGAAATAAATGTGGTCTAGCTTTTCATTGAGAATTCCCCTCATTTGCCATTGGCTTTTCCTATGGGACTTGCTACCAAGAAGCTGAGTTTGGGTGTAGGTGATTGACAGGGATTGTTGTGTTGACAGAATTGGATTCAGCCAGTGGGGAGAATGCTGCCACCGGAGCAACCGCAGCAAGCACAGCGAAATCAATGGAAAACTGAAGGCAAAACTAAAGAGCATTAAATTAACCAAACTATGAAAAAGATGCTTCAGCTAAGGAGCTGAAGACCTGGAAGGAACTGGGAAAACAACAAATGATCCTGCTGAAAATGAGAGCTGCAATGTGAGGATTTCAAGAACTCCAAAAATGAGCTGAGAAGTTTTATCTCAAACAGAACGGAAAAGTAATGTTTATAGAGCACTTAGAGTCATGACATGTATTGGGATGCAAAATCCATGCCTCAAATATTCAGACTTCAGGTTGGGATGAACATAATATTGAGTATAAACTTCAGTTTGACTATTGAAACTACATGATCCTTTTTACCAAGGAATGACTGGTGAAATAGAAAAAAAAAACCCAAACCCCAAACCCCAGAGATAATTTACTACTGTTGTATTATTTCTCCTTACAGAAAAATCTAACAGGAAGAAACCACTGAAACATAGTTTAGGTCTGAAGAACCATGTTTCTTGAGTATCTGTAAATCTATGAACATCCGGCCGCTTTGACTGGTTTCTGTGAGCCCTAAAGCCCCAGCTTTGATGAAAGGCCACACACAGATCACAGACCCTGCAGGAGAAACCTTGCCTTGGCATGGCACAGAGGCTGTCTGTCCATCTGAGCCTCGGTGTCTGAGAGGCAGCCACAAACCTTGTCTTTCCTAAGAGAAATGGATTAATATTTCTTCTTTTTAAAATAGCCAAAGCAAGTCCTGCTCCTATAGCCAGTGGTCTGGTGTGCAGAGCACTCAGGCTGGGGGATCTCTAACAGTGCCTTCCTCGCCTGGGTAAAACACAAACCTGTGCCTTCTGTAAACCCTGGGAGCAACTTCAACAGAGATGCTGAGGTTTGGTGTAAGAGTGAGAGTGGGGGAGTTCAAGAGTTAGGCTGATTAAGGGCCAAAGGGCAAAGGCACATAAGGGAAAATTCTAATCCCCATTCTGAGAGCTGGCTGCAGGTTTTCCAGTGCAAGCTTCCCTCATACTGCAGTGCTACAGGCAGTCTCGTTAGCAGCATCCATATATTATTAGTAGCCAAATCACTCTCTGCATTTCAGAATCAATGAATATTGAGGGTCTCTTTGGAGGAGTTTTGAGAAAAGCTGTAAACTGTGCTCCCCACTGAGCAGAAACCTGTGGGATACCATCATCACAGCATTTAGAATGTCGTCTGTACCATCCATGGGTGGCATAGATGCCACGGAATTTCCTTCACAAGGATTTTTTGTCTCACCAGGATTAGGAGGCTTCTGCAGAACAGAGGGAACGCAGAATAAGAGAAAGACAGAATTTACCATGTATAACACCAAATGAGCCATTCATTCACTTTGTGTGATAAATCTCATGCCCTGCCAGCTGCAGTCTCTCCCAAAATTAGGGGCACCTGAAATCTTACTCTTATATTTGCAGAGAGATAATGGTGAGAATAGATTATTTTTATTGTGCAAGTGCACCAAACCTGGTGGAGCCCCACAGATTAAGGGTGGGCATGCAAGCATGTACACACATGCACAGAGATGAAAATCCATTGGGGGGCATTCAGCTGTGTGGGGGATCCAGCTCACTCTTTTAGAAGAGGCATGAAGACGTCGTCACATGTAACCCACTCTAGATAAAAAATGCTTCAGTAAAATTCAAACAAAAATTTAAAAAAATAATGCATTTATAACTGGTTTCTAATAAAAAAAAAAAAAGAAAGAAAACCATAATTTTCAGTTTTTCTTGCACATTTGAGTACATGAGGAATTCTGCCAAGAATTTTTATTTCAGATAACGGATTCCAAGACCCCATTATCAGTGTGGAGGAATTAATACCCTCTGTTCATGTTTTTGCCAAAACCAAGTGTGGAAAATGCTCAAACCACACCTGTTTCAGTTCTACAGCACATACACTTCTGCTTGCCAGCTCCCTAGCTGTTAAAATTAGTCAGGGGATTTCTGATACTTTTTTTTTTTCTCTTTTCTATTTTGTTTTCTTTTTCAAGGCAGTTACAGGACAACAGTAGCAAGGGTATGTGGTTAGCTCATAGGGATGTGAGAGGGAAAGCAGAAATGCTTTAAAACTCCAGCAGCAGTTGCACAGGGGAAGATTTGGCTCTCATATTGAATGCTGGTTAGTGTGAGGGTGCTATGTCCATGCCGGGGGCATCAGAGAGGGAATGTGAAGTTACTCTGCTGATCCAAGTGGCTATGCTCGATTCTCTTTTGAGGTATTACCTGACAGAGCTCAGCACAGCACCTGAGGATGTCCGTGTTGGAAAGAAGGACAGAGAAGGAGAGGTTTTTTGGAAGAACTGCTGAGAGACAGCAAGGTTGATGACAAAGGCTGGTGTCATTCAGATTCTTTAGGGAAACTGATGCACTGCAAATGCAGCAGGGTTCATTTCAGTGCCCTCCTGTCTCCCCAGGAATGCAAACCTGAATTTAAAAACCACCCTGTTATTATACCCTCCAGGCCCTTGTATCAGTCAAGTGGATAATCCCCCCAGTAGCACCTCGGACATCTGCTCAATTCTCCACTATCCGGCCACCGGCCTTCCATACTCTGAGTGAACAAGTGCAATCTCCCTGGTGAGCAGATTTGAACAAATTCTGTGCCACATTATATAACAGCCAGGACTTGTTTGGTCCTCCTAAAAATTTCTGTAAAATGTTCACTGTCTATAGGATTTGGGCTACAAAGAAAGATTTTTATACAGCAAGCTTTAGTTATCTCTAAATATTTTTGTCTCTGCTACACAGATTTCCCAGTTTAAATGTACAATCAAATCTGGTTAAAGATGTACTGAAATGCACAAGATCGAGGAAAAATATTAACCAATGAATTACATGTCATCTATACTACATTAGCACAATACATTACAAAATGAGTACTTCTGCTACAGAACTAATGAGTAAAAATAGCTTCAGAAAAAGACCTAACAACTTTCCCAGGATTTTTTTTTTTTTCATTTTTAGAAAATTGCTGTCTTTAGTTTGTTACATAATGTCTGCTGGAAATGCTCTGCTTTCTTTCACTTTTATTTATACTCATTATTCTCAGAATTTTCACAGCAGTACAGTGATTTGCCCTCTCCTATGGGCAAAAGAGGACCTTTTGCTATTTTAAAATTAAAACACAAGGTGCCTCATGCCCTCCTCCACAAAAAACTCTTTTCATTTTGTTTGCATTGTAAGCTACAATAAATATAATGAAAGAACCTCATGATTCACAGGTCACGCAAAACTCTTATACAGAAATTTTCTTTATGTCTCATGAAAGAGGCATATTAAATAGAGAAGTCTGCTAACTGTGAAACACTGAAGGAAAAGTAGGGAGCATCAGTACAACAGCAATATCAAGGCAAGGAAGATGGTTTTCAAATTTGAATTTGACATTTGAATTCCAGAAATTCAGATCTAAAGAATGGCTCTAGGAACCAAACACAAACTAATTTGCATTGTTTCCTATTTATTCCTCAAACTAGCAGGTCTTTTCCATTTTTTTATTTGAGAAACTGAATCCCACTGTCTTTTTAGTGTCTCCCCAAAATAGTTAATTTAGAAATACCCAAGGGATACTTTAATTGCCATTGTAGGCTAATGTTTGGGGCTGGGTGGGTGATAATTTTTTGCAGATATTTAATAAGGTGTATAAACATCTGGCTAGTTTTTTCTGTCCTGAAACACAAAGATTTCAGCAGTTAGACACTTCTCTTGACTAATCAAAAGAGGAGTTTAGAGCAGCCCAGCTCCCTGCCCATGCCCTTGATGGCGACTGTTTTTAGGGCCCTGATGTTTATTTGGCTCCTCACACCATTCAGTACATCACATGCTCTACTATATTGTGTAAGTTTTGAAAGCCTAAATATCATGCAGTAGTACTCAAAAGCCTTAAAATGTCTCTTATATTTATGTAGTCATTTTTATCAAGCGAGTTATAATCTCACCAGAGGATGTAATCAGATCTGTCCAAGGAGACTGATGTTCATAAAACAATGTTGGCTAGCATTATTTCTTTTCCAGGCTTTTACTTCTTCTTTGATTATATCTTGTGTCAGTTTTATTCCTGGTTCTGCAATTGGAAACCCACAATAACAGTGCTATAATGTTTCACAAATCTGCTCATGGTCAGCTCTCCTGTTGATTCAAACTGTGAGCGTTTAGCTTTTTTATATTCTTCTTTTTCTTCCAAGAATCCAGAAGTTATTTAAGTAATTTAGGAATCCTCTCAAAAAAACGTGTGTGGAACCAAAGCAGGACACTATGTGCTGGCATACAGAGATGAGTTATGGCAACTAAACAACTTACCACCCACCCCTTGACGAGCTGCCTGTGCACTGTGACTGTGATGGGGCTATCCTGAGGTTAGAGTTACACCACATGAGTAGGATGAGTTCTCAGCTCAAGCATTCCAAGGTAGTTATAGTGCTTTGGCTGAGGAATGGCAACTTCTTTATGGTGTTGCCATGGCATTTTGTTGAATCTGCAACAAGGAGTCACTTATAAAAATGGGGCACAGGCTCCTAAGTCCTTTTGGTTCATTGAAATTGCATCCACCACCTCATTCAGTGATCCAAACTCATGCACACACGTGCAAATACTCTTTTTTCCATTGACAGTCAGCCAGGCAGTGTAGCAGAAAGATGTGGTAGCTCTGCTACTGAGCAGGTATGCCCATGAGCCAGCAAAGCACACCCTACACTGGCTGTCCAAGCAGATGGCTTCCAGAGCTCTTCTGCATACACACCGTGTTTATCAGAACAGTGAAATCCATGGTGGTACCATTTTAAAATCCTATTTCCCTTCTTTCCTGGCTATTTATGCAAACAGCATTTTGAAAAACACACAGACACTATTCTTTCCTGGCAAAAGTGTTGGAGTTTCTTGTGTTTTTTATATTTTATTGGTTCAGGAATGCTTTTGCACTTAACACCTCCGCGAACTTTTTTTGTGACACAATATCTCATCTGGTAGCTCCATTCTGAGATGGCTGGCTGGCGTGCCAAATACAAGGTCCAAACCCTATCTTCCCCAGGTGCTAAATTACCTTTCCTGATAGTCTGTAGCAAAATCTGGGGAGGTGTTTGATTTAGGCTCGAACGGTGCACTCAGATCCCAGCCATTCCCTCTTCCGGACACCCAATAGCCCTGCGAATATTCCAAACTGATAGTGTCACTCTTGAACAAGTGGTGGTCTGAGAAAACACTTTTCTCTGCATTTTTTCCTGAGCAGAGATCAACTGTGGATGTTGTAGGGAAAAAATAAAGAGCAGAGGTGTGTGTGGAAAGTCAGGGTTGTGGATGTGCTCAAGCCACAGCTGCCCGCAGTGCATTGCCTGCTAGAATGGGACAAAACATCTTCGAGCATTCACTTGAGCCCAGCCTGTGCTCTGGCAATTCATACACAATTTCTTGTGACTTCCAAAGAGCACCTCACAGCCTGAATTACAGCCCAGAGGCCATCCAGGAATGCCACTAGCAGAGCATGAACTTAACCAAGACAGTTTTAGCTGGCAGCCTCCTCGTGAGGGGGCATACCTTTCTGCCCTTGTACCACCCCTCTTCTCTGCCTCAGCCCATGCAAATCAGCAGTGCTTCCCCTCCTCTCCCTGGCACAAGAACCTCAGGCCAAATCTTGTGCCAGGTACCCTGGGCAGCGAAACATCCGGACATTACCAGAACCCAGCGCTGTGTGTCCATTCCCATCATCTTGGTGGGAAGAGATGGGATAATTGCCCCTCAAACAACAGCTCATCACCAGCTGCCTGGGCATCTGCCCTGATTCTCCTTGCAAAAAGAGGAGACTGCTTTGCTTTTATTCTTGGTGTTTTGTGCTCTATTTTTCTTTTAGTAGTGTTTCATGCTCTGATACAGACATATTTCTCTGGAAAGGCTCCTGTGCATAAGGATTTCTGTTTTCATTTATGACCTTAAGGGAAAACATCTGGTGCTATTGCTGTTTTGCCATTTGTCTTCAGCTTTCCTCGTAACTGTTGTTTTACTTGTGGTATCATCGTTCTTACTGTATCCCCACTATCTTTCTGCACTGTATCTCCCTGTCTCTGTGATAGGTCACATGCTGGTGTCAGTGTTTTCCGGGACAAAGTCAAATTCTTTATTTTTAGGAGGTGTTTAAGTTAATCTCTTGTCTGTTACTGCTCTTTGGGGTTTTAATGTTCTATTATCTTGTTCCAGACTAAATTTTCTCATCTGAAATAGTCCCAGAGAGATAATGTACCTCAAAATTTGAATTTTTTTGTTTTTCTCTACAATGGAGAATTGCTGGACTTTCTCTGGCTTGTTTTTTAGCTTTTAAGCTCTATTATTGGTGCCTTGATGATGTTTGTTAACAGCTGCTGTAGGAAAATATTGTAAGCAAAACAGAGGCCCAGATTTATCTGACTTATTCAGTCTCTCTAAGTGCCTTGTCATTGTTTTATAAAGCCAGTGAGGAAAAAAAGAGGACTGCTGAGATCTTAAGTGAGTGAATTTGTCCTCACTTCTCTTTTGAATAAAGCACCACCAAATCAAATAGTGAGACTGCAGTGCAACCATGCTCCTCACTGAGGCAATTCAGGAAAGGTTAGAGTTGGATGAGTGTCGGTCAAACCACAGCGGGAGCACATAATCCTTACCAAGGGTGCCACTGAGGGGCTCAGCAGCACAAGACCCCCACAGAATCTCTTCTCTGTGTTTTATTCCAGTAAAGGATGAGCAGGGAAACACAAAGGCAGGAAGCCTCACCAGGTTCAGTCTGTTCTGTTCTATCTTTAGGTGACTTTACTTGAAATTAAATGATGAATTCAATGTAATTCCCTGACATTAGGTGCTACTGCTGAGACGTGCACAAGTCGTGCACACTGAGATATTGTCTGAGCTTTCAGTGAGTGATATGGACACCAATTTCTTTCCCAAGTATGTTATGCAAGGCTTAATATAATTAAGCTACAATTGTCAGTGCATGAAAAAAATCAGATTCTTTTGAAAGAATATTGTCATGTTCTCTGAAGAATAATGTGGGCAAGCATGGCACTTCTCTATTCCAGAAATTTGGTTTCAGGAAGTTCAATGCAACCTTTTTAGATGCACAGGCCTTAGTTGAGTATAAACAAAAGGAAACATTGCTTGGAATAGACTATATTGATATCTTTGAGACGATAAAGAGTAATGACAAAAAGACCTTCCAACACAGCTCATCTGCAGGTCTCTGCACGTCCCACATTCCCTTCAGCTATCTACTGTCCTCTCAAATTGAAAAGGACACTTTTCCTTTTCTGATTACAACACCCTATAAAAAGGAAAATTTACAAACCATGCTCTGCCTCTTCTACAAGGAGAAATGTCAAACATCACGCTGCAGCAGCCTTTCACTTCTGGATGAGCTGTAGGCTAAGATTTGGATTTTGTCTTCGAAAACAAGCAGAGGCTATACATGGGGCTTGAACTCCTCCATGCTCCAGTCTCAGGGGCTCTTTTCCTGTGAAATCAAATGCCTTGCCAGGCTGGTCTTCATGTTATTTCCATCACTAGATGCTGCTTGTGCTCTGCAGGCTCCCTCTAGTTTTTAATTCCACCCAGGATTCAAAAACAGGATTAGATTCTAGTGGAAATCTATAAATGTTTATGTCAATCCCTTTCCTCCTAGAGTTATGAGGAGAAAATGATAGATGCTATTGCTGAGACACAAGCCAGTCTCTGATCTTAATAATGAAATGTTTTCCTAGGAATCTCCCAACAGCCTTTATACAAAGTGTTTTCAAATTTCAAGCATAGGTTGTGAATGAAAATACTTTTCTAGATTTCCTAGATGGAAAAAAAACCCTTACTGTAAATCTCTGATGGCCAATCCTTTTTTCTCTCATAGTTCAGCAAAATTCCACCCGAGTGGTGCAGCAGAAAAAAAATTTCCAATTTTATCAAAACAAACCTATGAAACTCTTTTAAAGGTTTTAAAAATCTTTAAAGGGGAGAGACACCTGCATCCACTCAAAGAGCCCCAGCTGACTTAAAGACACAGACCGTGTGTTGTGGAAGCTCAAGCCAAGCAGTGAATGATGAAAAAAATCCTGATTTAATTTCTTGGCTTCTGCAGTCTTATCAGAGGGTTCTGCCCAGCAGAAATGAGCCCTGTGAAAAATGTATATCCCCAAGTTCAAATGTGCAGTGTAAAACAATATCTAAAAGAAGTTAATTCCATTGCTTGTTCCTTAAATAGTTTCCAGTGCGAGAGATGGTTTTATAATCATGTGTCTGTGATCAGAGACTTTTGGATAGACACCAAATCAAAACATCAGCAAAGAGAATGGGGTGATGTGGAAAACTGATTTATTCATTCAGAGTCAATAAAGCAAGCAAGCAGTAGCTGGACTGTAAATAGCCCTGTAGAAAAGATTTATAAGTCTTAACATGGGGAGACAGGTTTATCCCAGTTAAAAGCACATTTTGACTGGAAGAACCCGTCACCATGTTTATAAAATGGGGCCTTGCATGCAAGATGTAACCTTAGGCCTGTGTGAATTTGAAGTGGGCAAACAATGTCATCTGCAACCATGTTTTTCATCTCTAAAGTGGAAAGCTAAAATCGACCTGAAAATACAAAGAAGGAAGATAAAAATGCTAAGCAAAATAATTCTAGGCCTCAGCAGGAATATGTCCAGTGCTTAAAACTTCCCTTTGCTCCAGATTGCTGTGTTTATAAATCAAAATTATATGTCCAGTGGGGAAAAGGGAAGTAAAACTGTTTCCAAATGAAAAAAGGACAAGTGATTCATTTCTGTTAAAATCATAATTGAAAATACAGAATGTAGAAATGCTCTTGGTTTACTCTTGTTTTCATTTGTAACATTTGCTTTGTTGCAGTTAATATGATCAAGAGACTGAAAAAGAAACCATTTAAAGAAACCATTTGCTGCTATAAATCTTTCAACTATTTGAAAAATAATACACATTGCAGGCTTTCTGCACCCTATAAAATAGAGCTTCATCTTTACCAGGGATAAATGCACTTCCTTCGATTTCTTGATAGAGCAGGCCTTTCCAGTATTTCATTTATTAAACAAAAAGTATCTTTATTGACTGTAGTGTATAAACAACTCTGAAGCAACCCTAGTGAAATCTAATGAGGTATTTCCCTTTGCAGCATGACAAGGTTCAAATATGTGCATATGTGCAGTAAGGAAAATAAAATTGACTCTGACAATCAGATACCCCAGCGAGCTTCTATCTTTGCAACAAATGTGCTCTAAATTCCAATGTGCTTTGACAATCACCATTTATTTCAATGCATCCTCCCCAGACACTCATTCTTGAGAGCCAAATTCCCGTCTCGTGGAAGTCAGAGGGAGGCTTGCCATAGGTATCAGTGTTGGAAAGATTTGATCCTTGCTATGTTTAAAAGCAATCAGATGGATGCAAAATGAAAGGAAATGAACGCGTTTACCCCTTGAAGTTCCGAGGATATTGAAAAAGCATATGTCTGGTATTTTTATTTTGGAGCTCTCACATGCTGACAGAATAACAACTGCCCTTCACGAGTTAGCAAGATGCCTCTTCAAGGCCTTCACAGGCCATTTAGGGGTACAGACAATTATCTTCCAATGCAATAAGTCAGATTTAGGTATGACATGCCCTTCTGATAGTAAAATATTGCTCCCAGGAGTTCATCTGTGCTAGAGACTCTCCTAGGGTTTTGGCTAGACGTAGATTGGAGGTTCTTAGATTTAAAGATGTGCTGGAAACATAGCCAGTTGCACCAAGAGGTGGAAAAGGCTCCCTTATGGATAGGGAAAACTTAAAAGCAAAAGAAAAGCAGAACACTTGTGGGCATCTCTGGACAAAAGGAGGACAATACTAACAGAGGGGTTCTAGGGTGCATGTGAAATGAATCCTTTTGAAATTCAGTCACTCATATGACTCTCATTATCAAAAATGTGAAGTTATTAATGATGGTAACAAAGAGATAAGGCAATGAAAAGAAAGATAAGGACAATGATACATAAGTTATTTTTTAAAAAACATTGCAACATATGTTGAAAATAAATATACATTCAGATGTTAAATTAATTTAAACATTTAAGTAGATATCATTTGTCTTCTGATACGGCTGTGTATATCAGCAGGCTTAGGTCATGGGGTGAAGATAAAGACTAAGCAACCAGATTAATGCCAGAGAGCCAGTCATCCTATAACTCTGGGAAGTCATATCAGTGGAGGAAAAAAAATCTCCAACATACCCTCAAGTCCCAGTGACTTTGCCTTGCAGGATGAGCTCCTCACTTCCTCTGTGCGACATCCATGAGTGGTCACAGCTCAGCACTGAAGGAAAAATTGTGGACATTTGCAGTCAATTCAAAGAGAACAAACAAAACACAAAAGAATTGTGATGAAACTGGGAACACCCTTCGGGCAATCCCACAAATTTGACAGAAAATAAAGAAAAAATGCTCACTGTACATGGATCGCATAATCTTGGAGAAAAGCCAGTTTCTAGCTAGAGACCTTGAATAGCTGTGAAGAGGTGAAAATAAAGAAAAATCAGTTCTTGCCTTTTAATACAGAAAAAAGGTTTGAGCAGCCTTTGAAATGCAGTGGTGTGCTGTTGATTCCTATTTCATATTTTTCATGGAGGGATGGCCCATGTGTCTACTGTTGCTCTACTATTGCTGAGGTGTTGAGATAACAAGTAAAAGGAAAAGTGTGACAACAAAGGAGAGTGTCCCTTTCTCAGATGTCATATCAGGATCTCCAAGCAGCCTCTTCAGTTGAGGCCTCTTGTATTTTTATTTTTATTCCAGCTGTTCCTTAGAATGATTGGTAGAAAGGTGTGACTCCAAGGAAGGCTCAAATTGCTCCTCCAGCTGTTTGGTTTATTATCTACATTTTAATATGGGCAAAGAGAAGACCTTTTGAAAGAGATCTTTTGTGGCCCAGCTCCAACACATTGGTTCCACCCAGCAGAGTGCTGTGCTCTGCACAGCTGGTCCCCTGCACTTATCTCTGACAAGCTGTGTAATTACTACATGCCTGACGTGCAGTAATACACTTCCCATTTCTAGAACTTCTCCAGTTTAGAGTAAATCTATTTTCAAAAACTAGGAATACACTTGGTAACACTTTCATCAAATTGTTACCACCCACCAGGGGGGACATGAGCTCATGGAGTTGTACCTTGGAACCATACTAGTGCCTTGTTGTATTTGCAAGTTGCTAAAAAAACTTTGGGTGGGTGAATTCTGGTTACTCTGACTTTTGCTGTGCAACTCACAGAGGGACATTAATAAGTCCTGCTGTGGATCGGGATGCACTTTGCAGGTGTGACAGTAGAGATGCATTTTCAGAGAGATAAACAGAATTTTTTTCACATAGTCAAAGCACAGATGAGGAACTGGGTGACAGAAAGATTGCATGACTTAGCCAGGGTCATACCGGAAGATTGTGTCAGTGCTGGAAACTGAATGTGAAATTTTCAGCTCCCAGCTAGCTCATTAATTATTTTATCATTTTCTGCCACAATAGGAAGATTACTGAGAGCGCAGTCATTCCTCACATAACTGCTGGGAATGCTGAATGGTTCCAAGTGCACATAAATACATAGGGAAAGAGCAGATTTGAAAAAGACATGTGATAAACATTGCACCCTAATCTGTATTTCCTCATCTATGTGTTCAAGTGGCCTAGCTGCAATAGTACTAACATTGCATATCATAACCCGTGGGTGGGAATCCAAAAGCTCTGGAACAGCACCTTCAATATGTTCATGTTGTCCCCTGTAGATGGCAATTTCTGTCCTCATAAAATTGCAGCTTGTTTTTTATTTATGTATAGCAACACCCCCTCCCCCTGAAAATATACTCTTATTTCTCATCTTCTACTAAACAAACCACTCAAAAAAGTGAGAGTCTGTGGCACTCATCAGCTTTGAAGGTGAAGCAGTTAATGCAGACTCCTACCTTAGCCATCCTTCATATTACTCGTTATTTTGCTTTTACTTCTTGATGTTGACACCTTTATACTTGATTTGCTTTAACATTGTTGCCTATGCTTTTTTAAAGGTGAATCCATTCCAAATGTACTTGGTGGGGCTGTGCTTAACATTTGCCAGTGGTCTCAATAGATTTGATGTAGATTTGAGGTGTCATAAAAGCAGAAAGGATGAGCAGTCTGACTTTCTGTGCAGCCAGTACTATAGAATTTCACTTACCAGTTCCATGAAACCCAAAGTTCCCAACTAAATCTTTGGAATTTTTAATAAACCAAATAAAGCCCCACAGAGGAAGCTGCCTATTCAGCTCTCCTACCTAGCCATGTTGTCTCTTGCTTTGCCTTTTATAATTGTCTTTCCAGTGAAACAGGAATAAACAATGCACAAATGCAGAAGAATATCAGCTGGAAAAGGGTCACTAGTAGTTGGACTGTGATATATGATACTACTGAAAAAAGTCAAAGCAATTTGGGGAAAAAATGGTATGATGAATTACAGGAAATAGTAAATTACAGAAAAGTGTATTCTCTGCTACTTTTTCATAAATCCCTTGAAACTATTGTCATGAGATGATGATTAGAAATTTCAGTAACACAGTGGTAGAAGCAGCCTGACTCAGGGACTGTATTTTTGGTTTCGTCTGCAAATCTTCCATTGTTGAATGTGTGAAAAGCACAAGAAAGTGTGTATATGTGAATTAACATTAATTCATGCAAACAACAAATAACTTAAACATTGTCATTCATCTTCAGATAAATTATTTGTTACTTCTAAGCCAGATCCATGGAGCTGCATTCATATAGAGACCAAATTTGAGCTCCTATTTTCATTATAAACCACCGTTACAGGCAGCTGAATAAAATTGTGTAAATAATTTACACTCTTGTAATTTTCCTTCAATCTGCTAATGATTCCTTGAGCACGGCTTTTGTTATAGAAGCACCCTTAGCACCGTGGCCATCTAAGTATACTTACCAACCAAGATTTTTCCAGTGCTGTCAATCCCATCTCTCACAATTTACTATGCTTTTATTTACTGTTCTGCCTTCTTGTAAATAGACAGAGGTTTACAGTTTAATATTTACTTACTCAATCTCCCAGGCAGCAATGAACTCAAGTAGACTCAATGGACTCAAGTCCTTAACATGCATTTCTGCTGGGGTCTGAAGTGCATGTCTGCAGTGCTTTATCTATTTACAGAGCACAGATCTCCTATCAGAGAGGTGCCTTCTGCATGACAGTAGATTCCTCACTTTCCCTCTGTTTATTTTCACCCATCAGGATCTTATGCAGTGCTCCCTAAAATGGACAGATACCTTTTGATTAACTGGCTTTTCTGTCGTGCTCCAGGAAAATGAGAAAGGCATATTGATTTTTCGGTTTGCTGTTAAGACACATTTTGGAATTCTGTGGTTTTGACACTGTAACCTTGGCAGGGGCTTCAACCTGCAAAATTAAAACCTAAAATGTGCTACTTCCCCAACTCACTGCTGTTCATTGCTCATATCAGGAGTGCTATGGTTCTCTGATACAGCAGCCTTCAGCAACCTCAGGCAGATTTCCAGCTGCTGCCGTGGCTCCTGCAGACCCAGCCCACTGCGTGTCTGCCTTACCACCTCCAACACCAGTTACATGGCATTCAAGGTGATGGCAGCAAGCCTGTGGTCTGTCACAGGCAAAAAATAATTTTAACACATGTCCTTTTGTAAGGGAAGAGATCTCTGGTGTTTCTCATGTCAAAATTCCAAATAGCTCCCAGCTTCTCCTGAAACATTTCCCTTCACTGACTCTGGGATTAAATGACTGAGCACATGACAATGTCCACAATGGCATTTCCAAACCTAAGTGCCAATGCTGGGATTCTGGGAGAGGTTGATGGGAATTATGCCTTAACTTCCCTCCTCCAGTGAGACATGACCACATAATTTGCATTCCTACAGTGATCTCACCTCATTTCCATGTGTGTCAGCTGTAGGCAACAAAACCTCAAACCCAGCACTTCACTCAAGCTTATGCTTTATTTATAATTATCTGAAAGTTCTGATTGCAGTCCCTGCCACAGCCTGAGTCTCCTATCACCTGTGTTTAACTCGTTTAACTGCACTCATGAGCTGGGTCCTAATTTCAAAGCCAGGCAACCAAAGAAATTAAAAGTATGATTTTCACAAATGCTTCAGCTGGTTCCCTTTAAAAATGAGGCTACTTGCAATGCATGTCTAATAAGGATTATGGTGGGTTGCTATGGGCACCAAAATTTGGAGATGTTGGCCTAAATGACATGGATAAGGAGAAGTGTTTTTTTGCAGGAGCTGTTAAATAAAACTCTCGAGTTTCAATTAAAAAACACAGCTATTTAGGAAGTGGTGACAATGTGCAATCTGCAAAAATGGGAAGCCTTGGACATGCTGTGGTAATAATGCAGTTACTTGAAGCACATTGAAGACACAAATATCTCTGTGGTTTTTTATTTGCTTCCACTCTTTGAGTCATTCTGAGAAACTTTACAAAGCTGTGCACATTCCAGTTATGGCCAAAGCGTGATGCACTCCTCAATGCACACAAATAGCTTTACTCCAGAAGGATACAGTGTGGGCTGAGAAATTCGCATTTTCCAGGCACTGGAAAATGTGAATTTGAAGCACATTGTAATGGAGAACTTTGTTTCATGTGTATAAAAGAAGAAGAAAGACAAACATTCTTGGCACAAAGAGACAATTAAAAAAAATAGGGAAGTGGCTACTCTCAAGACTGAAGCACTTCTGTCATAACATGTGCTGCTGAAGTCACCAAAATGTGGCAGTGGTGATGGTGTGGCTTTGTCCTAGCTGGGGGAGAGACTGTCTGAGAGTAGTATTTTAAGCATTTATTACAAAATCATAAGCACAGCCAAATCCCTCGGAGGATTAGGGAAATTAGTTTGTAAAACAACAGCTCAAAATAATTTTGCATCCCCCAATTTTAAAAATCAAAGAATGGATCCAATGAAATTAATTTCTAGAAGTCCTCAAGAACAATGTGGCATTGGAAAGGAGTTGATTCTGCCCTAGAAGATTCAAAGACAGGAGAAAAGCAGATCCAAATATCTTCAAATAAAGCAAACCACCAAAGCAATAAACACAATTTAGTTTATATTGCTTAAATAGTTTTTTTTCCCCCCTCTGGATGCACTGTGAAGCAGCTGTCTATTTAGTGACCAGAACTGTTAGATTATAGATCCAGATCTGCACAGAATCAGCTGCCAAAGGCTTCCTGATGCCTCAGTTTACTCAAGGCCACAACCCACCCCCCTCTTCCCAAAGCAACCCATAAATATATCCAAGAATCGTGAATAAAGTAATTAGCACAAGCAGAGATGCTCATGATCATTACTGAAAGACAGTACTTTTGTTATGATTTACTGAGGTCCACTGGACCCTTCAAGTTTAGTCAGCGTGTGCATTAGAGGTCTGACCACGCCTTCTCCTGCTCCAGTCAATTATTTGGGCTTTTTCTAGCTTTCCCAAGAGAAGCTGCTGAACACTTCCAACAAAGTCTGACTCTTCCCTCACTTTTCTCTGAGCCATTCATCTTCCAGCGAGCTCCATGCTGATACATCCCTGAGGTCGTCCACAAGCCCAGAAAGAGCCAAAGGCTGCCATGCAGATACAGGAAACTGCCTGGGGGAGGTAGGGTGGTATTATCACAGGATGAGGCCCTCAGAGGTCATTTAAAAGACCAACTTGGGGGCTGCCTTTGAGTCTAAAAGGAAATGTACTCTTGTGTAGGCAGGTTAATATCAAAACTTGTAAAGGAGCTCAATTCCCCAAACCTTATTGGTAGCAGTGGTAAGTACCACACAGTATTTCAGTGGAAACCCCTGAAACCTCTTCAGATAACAAAGCCCAAGCCTAATTCTCAGTGCTTGCTGGAGCAGGCCCAAAAGCTGAAATAAAGACCTGACCCCTGTGACACACACATGTGACCCATTCCTCTGACAGCTTGTGGAGGAAAAGGCTGGAGGTATGGAGCACGTCAACACTTACCTAGGTTTGGAGGGCAGGGTGCTTTCCCATAAGCAGAAGGAAGTGTTGGAATGTGTTGTTGCTATGTTTTTTAAGTCCTTTTGAAACTGTGGCCCTAAGGAAATGAGGAAATGCAGAGGATGAGGTTACATTGTTATTATTATTTCACATTTTTTGAACACAGGATTATATGGCTGGATTCATATTATATTAGCTTTCTAAATCTTTAAAAACACAAGGCCTACAGTGCACACTCAATGCTTTATTCATTAAATTAATGTATTTCTATTTTTAAAAAATCCTGCATATCTTGCAAGCATTCATTTTTTGCTCTCTCTCTTTCTCATACTCCTTGGAATACTCTTGTCTGAAAACACACATGTAAATTTTTATAAAATGAAAAATCTAATTTTTGAGTAATAAATCAGTCTTCTCTGCTTTCCTTAATTTTTGACTTGATGTTGACAGCCTCTCTCTGACCAGGTCTCCCAACACCCTCACACAGTGAGCAGCCATTGCCTTAAAAACAAGTGTGATCAGTCCCTTCAGACATCCAAGTGGCTATCCTGTTTTCCAGAGATGCACTTTCCACACAGGAATGTGTTTCCAGGTGCTTCAAGAGGTAAGAAAGGCGGTCTCCACGTTTCCTCTGAGACCGGGAGCTTGAGCCTCCATCCACATACATCAACTTCCATGATTATCAAGTTTGTTGAATACAGTGGAATTGTTCCTGAGTTATGCCACTCTCAGGAAGATCAGAGAAAGGCTCATTAGGCTTGCTGTTCCCTAAATCCCAGCACAAGAAAGATTATGATATTGCAACCACAAGAAACAATCTCTTTGCCACAATGACATTGCAATGTCTCTCTCCTTCTGGTATTTTATTTTTTTTCTTTTTTTAATGCAGTTGTTAAACCTTTCTATACTGATTTCTAAAATAATATCTTCATATATGTATTTATTTTTTAAAAAAAAAGTTTGTGTGTGTTTTGTAGTGTATAGTACATAGCAGAAAAGAGTTGAAGAATCATCTCACTAATATTAATTAGCCAATCTGGCACTGTTCCTTTTCTATGGAAGACCAGAGTTGGTTGACTGACTTAAAACATTTCAATGCTCTTGCTGTGTCTTCAGGTAGCTGCAGGGATAAATGGAAATGACAAAATACGTCAGGTCTTCTGACAACTGGCTTAGGGGTTGTTAGAGATCATCACTTGTCTGCCCTCTGAGGTACAGGCTTGTATGGCAAGAAGCCTTGCCCCCTTGAATATCCCTTTCCCTTCCTTTCTGACTATCGTCTTATCATCCTGATAGCTGTATTTATCCTGATCTTACTCCTTTTCTCCCCTTCTCCACTTGCCAGGATTCTCTTTGCATCACTATCAAATTTAAATTTTTTGACAGCTCACCATCCATCCTGGCAGAGACACATATCCTCAAAAATCACCTTTTTCTTCATCAATTTTCACAGATGAATGAGTGCAAACTAGTTGATTTCTAGCTGCCATCACAGTATTTCCTCAACAATCCTTAGGCAGACACTTTTTTAAAAACACTGCAAATAAAAAAGAAATTGTCAGGAGTATTTCTAGCTTTCAAATAACTGTCCAGTACTACATGTTGTGTCCAAAACGCCACAGTAAGATACAATCCATGCACAAATCAAATGCTCCAGCCCAGCAGAATTTCATCCATAATAAATAGGAAATTTCCTAACATGCAGAGGAATCACTTCTCCACTCTGCTGCTCCTTGAACAGCCGCTAAATAAACTCCTCGACTCATCACTGTGAGCTGAGCAGAGAGGACAGCCTGAGCAGCACTGGAGTGCAATGCTCTGCCAAGCACCCTTTACTCTGTGTCACAATGGCCTCTAGTGGATTAGCAGCAATTGACAGACAGTTGCATCATCCACCCCCACCTAAATTTCCTTTATGGTTTCCTTCAGGGTAAAGGGAGGACACCATGCTGACATGTGCACCTGCTGCATTTAAAGTCAGAGCTGCAGCAGGGTAGCAATAGAAAGAAAACTATTGTCTTCTCCCAGATGCTTTATCAATATCCCCTCTTGTTTTATCAATAGAGGATAAGTGGCTTCTCAATGAAAAAGGAAAAAAAAAGAACAAATTAATTTCTAACAGGCTTATTTGGTTTTGACCTCCTGCTGTTTTTAATGTCCTCTGATGCAACTTCATTGGTATTGCTTCTTCGGGTTTCTTAAGAACAATGAGTTCAAATTGAAGAGATGAGGAAAAATTCAAAGGAGAATGTTTTGAAGTCAGCAGACTTTCACAATACTACCTTTTAAAGGTTCTCTGTTGTGTTTGTGTAATTTATGCTTCCTGCTTCATAGAACACGCTGCCTTATCACTGAAGTTTCTGTGCTGCTATTTGTCTGGTAATGGCAGGGCAGGGAAAGTGTTGCCAGACACAGAAATCTTGAACTTCTACCTGTTAATCTTCCTTTCAGGAGTCAGCATGGACTTGTTTTTTAATAGTGATTCATCCCTCAGAGGCACATTTGGGCTAAAATGCAAGGACCAGTAGATGACCCAGGGTACAACCAGCACCATCCCCACCTCCAGAGGGCTGTCACAAGAGTAGCTGAGACTGAGCATGAACAACCTTGAGGAACTTTCTAATATTATAATGACAACTTTTCAGAAAGAAAAGTCAGGTGAGCAAGCTCCTCTTTGTCAGGGTCCAACCTGATCAGCTACGGCCATGAGGAAGGATTTTCTCCCCTCAAAATGCAATATGACTTTCCAATGTACCTTATACACTTAGAGAGAAACAAAGAGGAGAAACCCTGGTTTGTTAGAAAAAAAATATGCTTTATCATTGGCTTCACTGAGGTCTTTGAAGGCATTAATCAGTCTTCTTGCAAGATAACAATGTGACTGAAAGAAAGGAGAGCTAAGCAGCTGCTTTTGCAGCACTGTCTCTTTTCTTTGGCTGTGGGGTATCTCAGCTTGTTCTTAAAGGTTTAAGGTACAAGCCAAGGTGAAGTATTGTCCTCTGAAGAGCTGTGTATGGTCCCTCCTACAACACTTCCACAAAGATCAACAGCAGGGATTTCTTATGGGTAAATTGACCACAAAACTGGAAGAGGGAGTAACTGCTTTCTTTAGGAACTCCTGGAGCTTGGTGTAGTTTATAACTTGTAGGCACACTCAGGTAGAGCTCAGTCTTGTGCAAATCCATGTGCATTGTTCAGATTCAGGGAATCACCTACAGAAAAAGTCAAGCCCTTAAGGGAAATGACTTTTATCTTGGCTTTAGGAGCATGGAAGGGTTAACAGTGCACCAGCAACAGCTCCTGTTCCACAGTGGTGGTGTGTACTTGCTTTAGCACAGATATTCTTTAGCTCCAGGCATCTTGGGAATCCCTTGGAGCACATGAGGGCCCTGGTGTGAGTCAGTGCATGGACCAGCATCTGGACTCTGCAAAGAAGGCTGCCATGCAGCACAACTCCTTTAGACACCTCAGATTGCTTGGAAATGAGAGAAGTTTAACTACTTTGAGCAGTTATGCTCCCATGTTTGGCTGTTTTGCTATTGAGACACATTCTGTGCTCTGCTCTACCAAGGAAATAAATAACTAAAACCTTTATTTCCTATCAGAGGGCCTCCACAACAAAAGGATAGAAGAGGAGAAAGAGAAAACACACAATACAAAGGCAGGCTTGTGTCTTTGCTGAATATTTTCATTATTTTCCCTGTGGGGCCAGTGGGTTTTTACACACAGCACTAGCACATTTCATTTTGACAACGAGTCAGACTTTCCAAGTCACTGCACCTTTCACAACATACTGCAAACTGTCAGTGTGGTAACTTCCTTAAGTTTAATAAAGTTACCTTACGAAATCTTTTGACAGAGCTGGCCAAGAACAAACAAACAAACAAGCCAACCAACCAACAAAAGAACAAACAAAATCAAACCAAACCAAACCAAACCAAACCAAACCAAACCAAACCAAACAACAAACCAAACAATCAACCAAAAAACAAAACAAAACAAAAACAAACAACAAAAAAAGAAAAAAATAGAAAAAAAAAAGAAAAAAAAGGAAAAAACAGAAAAAGGCAACTCAAGAAATGAGAGGAGTCCCTAATGAAATGTGATACATGCAATCTGGTAAATTCTGAGAGGAGAAGGAAGAATAGTGTGCTGATAAATGGTGCAAACTTCTGGCTAAGATTAGACTTTTGCAGGCTGGACTTATATGACTGGCTCAATTTTCCAGTGGACTGATTGCCTGCTGGCTCCCAGGATTGGCCCTGGAAGCCACAGGTAGATCACTAAGCTTGTGAAATCCAGGCACTAAATTTGAGCCTAAATAAATTTCCAGACAGATATGTTCTAGAAGACTCAATGAATTGTTGTTTGAAGCCTAAATATCTGGGAGGTCTTTTTTGCACAGACCAAGGACTGTTTCCAAACACCCATTTCAAAAAATTCAACGTCAGTCTACTTTGTTTTAGGGTAGCCACATGATGAGCATAGAGAAGTGTCTTACCACTCACTGTACAGCTGAAGAAATTCCAGGATAACAGTGACCAAAATGAAAGCATGCCTGTCAGTGACTAAAAGCAGAGACACCCACTTAGACCAGATTAAAAAACATATATAATTTAAGGATTAGCAGGCTAGCAGAGTTGGAAGGATTTCAAGCACTTTACTGGGCTCAGGAGGAAATCTCTTTTAATATTCTATGTCATTCAGAAGTAGTCAAGGATTAGTGGTTTCAGAGGAACAGGTCAATACTGATGCATGAAAATGCTGAGGAAGGTCAGCACTGTTTGTCCTGGGTGCTGTGGAAAGAAACAGGTATTCCATTTTTATCTATACTGTTTGAAGCCAAAAAAAGAGTTTGTAACAGGAGAGAGTCCTTCTGACAAGCTTTGTTTAAACTGGAACTTTGTTAATTTACAGATATCTATGCTGAGAAAATCTGCTGCCTGCTATTCAATGTCTTTTTTTATGTTCTTTCCCTTTTTTTTTTTTTTGTAACTTTGTGTAGATTATCCCTACACAAGAGATTGTCTGGGGAAATCCACATTTTGATCACTTAGGGACTGATCTTGTGCCAGATCTGCTGTTGCCTTCAACAACAGCAGGTCCAGGGCCTTGTTCATTAAAAGCTAATTGAACATTTTTAGCAATGAGGAACTTTAAAACAAACAAACTCAGTCTTAGGAACAGTACTTGAGGTTGCTAGCAAATTAAATATGGTTTTGGTTTTTTGGAAGTTTTTGTTTTGTTTTCAGTAATGGAAACAGCAGGGCTTGGTAGGCTGCTTTTTCTGGTCTTTGACTGGGGCTGATTTTGCTGAAATAAAAAAAGTATGCATTTTTTCAGAGAAAAAGAAATTTAATTTCCTGAACAGTTCTATAAGTGATTGCAGATCCTGATCTGGACTAGAGAAAAGCCCTTTGGACTACTCAGGCACAAGAAGAGAATTGAGCCATCTTCCTGATAAAGTCCACTCAGACCTTGGCAGGTGGTTTGTGTACCTGGAAAGCAATCCCGCACTCTCAAGATATTTTATGTACCAGCAAGTGAAACCAAGAATACCATGGTTCTTTTAAAAGTCTTGTCCTTACATTTAATCTCCATTGTAGTAATAGCCATTAGGAGGAGGAAGAAGAGGCTAACAGATGAGCACATATGAAAAATGGCTCTTAAGAGGGCGTCACTAAAGGCTTGATTCTGTGCTGCTGAAGTTAGCAGGAATCTAACTGAGGGAGATGAAGATGGAGACACTAAAATCATGATCAGAAAAGTCAAATTTCACTGTGCTCAGGAGGCAGAGACTTATTAAATCTGGAGGAAACATAAGGGGAAGGATGCGGAAGAAATTATACGAGTTTCTGAGTAAAGTATAGCCCTTACTTTGCAGTTCTGCATTGCTTGAATCTATGCATTTATTTAATGAAAGAGAAAAGCTGTGAGTAAAAAATAAGGTGAGACAGTTTTCACATCTGCAACCATCTGATGGCAGGTTTGGTCTTCAGCAGCTGCTTTTTGAGGAGTTTTAAGTTCCATTCTCAATTTTTAGTCACACATCTTCCTTTTGATGCCTTTCTACAGCTTGCTGGCAGCAACAGCACAGCTGAAAACTCCTGGGGGTTGGGATGAGTTCCCTTGGCAAGCAGTGAGTAAGATGGATTTTGTGACCACAGCCATTTCTGTGAGCAACTCTGACTTTCTGTGAGTAAAAAGAGTCACAATTTTGCTATTTAAGCAGCAATGAATAGGCTGCCTGTGTACCAGCTGGTTGATATTTGAACAATTAGACTCTGTAGTTATCTTCTTTACTAAACTCGATCATACTGAATATGATGATAAATTAACCCTGATGAAGTATAGTCTCATTTGTTAAAAACTTGTTTTAAGCATAGAAACACTTTTGTCAAATGCTCTTTAACCATAGGGCTGAACTCCCAAGCTAGCAATATTTAAGGAACTTTACCTTCCCCTGTTTTTTTTAATCAATATCCTCTATTTGTCATACTTATTCCCACGGGAAGGACCTAGTTTTATAACTTCAATTTAGCATAGAAGATCACTGCTTTTGAAGCCAATGTCAAGGCATGACAGAAATGTGACATGATCAAGCTGTTATTCCACATGACACATAATCATAACTGCTGCTGTGGTGATAGTACTGGATACAAGGCAAAGAAGACAGAAGATAGCTGCCTGGGGACTATTTGTTACTGTGTGCAAGCTTCCCCATCAGTGGTACAGAGCCCACAGATACTGCTCTGATGGAACTCTGTCAGGAGTTCTGCTAGGTAGATACTGAGACAAAATCTGACACTCTAAAATATATTTTCTATTTGTTGGCTCCAGACACCTTCAGCTTCCCCATGTTAACTTGTACTTTCCACTTTGCTTTACTAATCCTGTTATCTTCCTCTTTTGTTATCTAAATGAATCCAGTCCATGACACTGAGATCTGGCCAGATGGATTAATTCAGGACAACATGAAACTATTTTGCTTATTTGTGTGCAAAGGTCTCTGTCCATAAATTAAAACCCTCTAGAAGAAGCATGTGCAAACACATATGCTCTTGCACACTTATGATTTTTCACACCCTGTATAAGAGAATCTCAAGCACTTTACAAATCTTTAAGAGTGCACTGCATTCCCTTAAAATGAGTAATGACTGAGAACACATTTGTAGGACCTCAGTTTGGCCTGCATCACACATCACATTTCTGTGTCTGCTCTAGGAATTACCCAGTGGGATTCAAGAAATTAATTTAGTTTGGTAGTAAATATAGCCAATTGCTAGAAGATGATCAATTGACCCTTTTGAAGTATAAAGAAATGCAAAGCACCAATAATCTTTATTCCTTCTATTACTTTTTAAAATTATTATTACTTCTCTGTGTTTCTTGTACTAGCCTTTCTCCTCTAAACTGCACAACCTTTTCAGCCCTTCCTATCTGGAAGTCTTCCAGTAATCACTGTCCTCCTTTGAATAATTTATGCATGTTCAGCATCAATTTTAAATTTATTATGATGTGAAGAAAAGATAACATTTATTTAAAAAAATATTAAAAATATATTGGTTTGGTATAGAAAGTCAGTATTTATAGGGCATGCTGCAGAATCCCGTAGGCGACATGAACTGAGGGAGGGCAACATTAGCAGCTGGATGTTGTACAAACCATCACTCTTTCAGAATCAATTTATTAAATACCTAATTGATTACTTCTAAAAACCTGGACCTAAATATTTGCCTATAGAATAACAGAGGAAATCTGCAATAGAGTCTGAAATAGATTTCCAGTCTTTTCATTCCACTGCTTGCTGTTTCTCCAAAGCACTTGCAGCTCTGAAAGCCCAAACTCCAACAGAACTCCATTTCTTACATGGCAGCACTTGAACACAGAACCAGTCTCTTCAGGACAAAATGAAGGTGGGACATGATGGTCCAATACATCTGAGCCTAAAATGGCACCATATTTTTTTTATTAATATTTTTTATCTCAAAGAAAAGCACAAATGGGAGACTAGCTCAGTTTTTAATTACTTCCAGGATAGTTCCATATCATCAGAGTTGGTGGAAAAATCCTTAAGAATAAGTACAGAGGTAAAGTGACATATTTATGAGGTGAAAAAATCAGTGGAGAAACTGTCACAGGGATCTCTGTTTATTAGCTAAGTGTTCTCACGCTCTCATGGCACCTTGCATTCAGGGCTCACTCTGGGGAAAACCCCAATTTGGAATCATGATGCACTCCTGCCTATTACCAGAAATCAATTTACAAAATCTTGCGTCCAAGATAAGCCTTTTTTATTGTTCTTCTTGGACTCAAGATGCCCTAGGGACTTCAGCAGGTGTTTGTTCCATAAATGCGAGGAACTCCTTTATATTAAATTTGGAGGGAAAGATCACAATAGAGCCAAAAATCAAGAAGTCAGAACAAATGAAGCTAAGGTTGACTTACAGGGGAAATGTACTAAGATATAAGTGGTGTAACCCTAAGTACTAATAACTGCACATAAACCAAATTAGAGTAGACTTAAGAAGTTAGGCAGCATGAGAGCTTTGAATGGCACAGATGGACTTGCATGTCATATTTTGATCTGCTAGACCAAATGATATTTGTTATTGAAAGTAGTTCTAGGAAGCGGCTTTGTAGGAGAGTAAAATTCAGATATGGTTTCTACATGCAGCATCTACAGCAGTGTCTTCTCATTCCTGCCTATGTATGACCACTGCTGACCTTCAGTGCAAGAACCATCTGTGTTTTTGTGAGGTACCACTTCATTTATGCACATCATGTTACCATGCTTTAGGGCCATGTGGTACAAGGTTCTAGGCATCAGGAGAATTGAGGCCATTCAGCATTTTGTAAGAGAGAGTGCTAAAAGTGAAATGTTACTTTTTTCCAAATGGCAGATAGTAAATCTATGTTAGAGAAGAAGCCCTGCTCTCCTTGTATTCAGAAAACTTTGAAATCAGCCCTTAGTTATGCTACATGGAATATGCACTCACATTTAGATACTTAACATTTGAATGCAAAGCAGGATGAGGTAAATATTTATATCCACTGCAGTGCAGAAGTGTGAGTAAATTCCTACCCCAGAATCTGCCTTAATGACCCTTCTCATGTCACTTGACATTTCTTGCCCTATTTCTTCACCCTAAAGCACTGCAGATATTGCTTTTCACATCACTTGCATTGGTGTAAATTTGTCATTTACCACAAAGGTCTGTTGCAGTGAGAGAAGCATCAATTTCGTCATGCATTTGTTACTCCACCTCCTAGATTGTCTCTGCTTGAAAATTTAAAAGAGAAAAATGACCCTTTATTTTTACTCCCAAGAAGCTTGACAATGAAGGGCAAAGTCAAGGAGCCAAATTAAGGTCTTATTAGGAAAGACCTGTGGGAAAAAAGTAATTTTTTTTTCCTAGGGAAAAAATACATCCCTGAGAAATAAGGATTTCAGAGGAGTTTTGTTGCTCATAAAGAAAGCGTTCCTTTCTGATGAAAGGTGATCTTTCCAGCAGATGTGCTATGAGGGTTGGTGAAAAGACTTCATATCTCTCTTACTTAACAGCATTTTAATGTACATGAATAGGTAAAAAAAAAATTTCAGATTATGATGACTACATGTTTTTGGATAAAACAGATGGATAAATCTCTTGAGTCTGAGCTTGATCTTCCATCAGATTCACACTGATATCCGTGGAGCTACTTCTGTTTTTTGCCAGAAACACAGTCACATAACTGTAGCCAGAGGTCTGGAAAAAAAACCCTGAAAATTTTCAGACAGAAGCTAAATTCATTCTCTGGCCCATATTTCAGTTATCTTAGCTTTCACAGTTGTATTTGGATACCTCTTGCTTTCCATTACTCTTAATGCCCTACAGTTTAGTAGTAAGAGAAACCCTCTGTAGTCCCCTGGCCTGATGTCAGATCTGCCTTGGCAGTGCCCCCTCCCTTGTGAAGCACATGAGCTGAAAGAATGTTGTGGAGATGACAAGAGTGGATTTAGCCTTGAGATCAAGGCCATAAAATGAGAGTAAGGCACAAGATTGTGGTCAGTTTATAAAGAGAGCAGAAGCAAGGCTGGGCAAAGAGAACAATGACTGAGGCTGAGCTGAAGGAGCTCCAGCACCTGCTCACGGCATTGGTGCCTTGCATGAGTGTAGGGTACCCATGGGGACCTCCCATGGGGACAGCACCTTGTAGGATTAGCTGCCCTGCCTCTTAGGGCATTTTCAAGCCTAGCTTCCAGCCTTGGACTTCAAGTGGTTCTCCAACACTGGAGTGGCATTGTTCAGACTGCTAGAAGGAGAGCGCTCATGTGGTGGGTTCTTTATTCTTACATCACTTCCCTCTTGGTCTGGCATATACACGTAAGATAGTGCTATATTTTGCTCATCCCTTTTCAAGTGGCAAATCTCTGGTAGATCTAACTGCATAAGCACACATCATTTGTAATGAAGTCATATTTTCCTATAACTTCACTACAAACTTAGGTTCACTTTTAGCGAGAACTGAAATTTTCATATTGCAGTGTATTTTAGTCTTCTTTTTCTCTAGTAACTGTTCCCCTATATGTAAGTTCAGGAGGAATAAATTCCACAGCATATAGGATTTTTTTTTTTTTATATGAGTGCAATTTCTTACATAATGGTGCAACTCAGTAAGAAGAAAAGATTTTTTAAGAAGAAGATAAAAGCTACTGCATAAAAGATTAATTTGCACAAATGTTTATCATCTGGAATATCATCTGTCTTCCCCTTTTTTTTTAATACTTTCAGTGCAAACAGATGTCTAAGGAATCCCCCTTTTTTATAGTTTTTAGCAACATGTTATAGATATTCTATGTGCAGTGAATGGAAGAAAAGCAAAATTGACTTTTGGCAGCTTCAGTCTATCAAGTTCATAAACTTTACTGTGTCTGTCTTGTCCAAGATTAGAGACAACCTGCTCCAAGTCAGTTTCCCATTTGCACTTAATTAGGGAGTTCATTTTAGAGGTCAATGAAAAATAGCAGAGTACATTTTCATAGTAACTCTCCACACAATAAAATTATTTCTCAGGCATTTGTCCAATTTTCTCTGGAACAAGGGCAAAAAAGTGGGGACACAAAATAGAGTTATTGGATACCTTATCTGGAACTACCCAACACGTTGTCCATTATCCAAGGAACACATAGTACATTCTGGATCTGAGGAAAGAAGCCAAACATTGCATCTTCGCAGACAATTTTCCTATCCACAGAGCTTCATTTTCTTTAACAACTGGGACAGATATTCTGGAAATGTTCTGAGAGGTAGGAGACAGTCTGCACAAAGAGTTCCTCAGTATCAGCCACACTTACATATACTCAAATTGCTGTGGGTAACAAGGTATCCTTGTGGGAAATGCTGGAAGGGATTCATGAGGAAGCATCAGTGAAGAGAGTGTTGAACAACACAGAGCTGTTTCATGCTGCATCAGGGCACTGGCATTGTTGGCAGAAGGAGGAACAGTTGAAATGATGCCCATTGGCCACTTCATAAAGTTCCTCAGAGGCACTTTCAGCGTGAACTTACTGCTATCAAGCAGATGAGATAGTGGCCAAATTTTGAAGATGTGCCTGAACATCTGAGAGAGTCTAAGGGTGCATTGATCCTGGATTTTGTAGAGTATGAAATGTCTCCTTAGAGGAAGACATTCTCAGCAGTTCTTGGAAAGGCAGATTCTATTCACACACCCTGTCAGCAGAAGAAACAACAGAGAGCAGAGATTTGACATGAAGTATCTTGAATTTGATCTGGGTGTGGGGCAAGGAATCAGATAATTTGTGCTCTGTCATAACCAATGACCAAGTGGTTACAGATTCACATACACAGAAGTATGATTTCTTGGACTAAAATTTGGCCAGGTAGGTACAATCTTCATTTCTCTACTGTGGTTCTTGCAACCATGAAGAAAGTAGGAACAAACTGAGAAAAGCCTATAGCCTGCTGGTTAATGGAACACTTGAGGAAAATTAGGTTATCATTCTCATACGTGCCATGCCTTGACATATGAATTATGGGTGTTTTTGGCATTGCAGGAGATGTATTTGACCTGTGCAGAACGTGGAATCGCATAATCACAGAGTGGCTCAGGTCAGAAGGGATCACAGTGGGTCATCTGGTCCAATCTGCCTGCTCAAGCAGGGCCATCCCAGAGTATAAAGCACAGGATTATGGCTTGTGAATATCCCCAGTGAGGGAGACTCCACAACCTCTCTGGGCAACCTATTCCAGTGCTTGGTCACCTACACAGTAAAGTCAATTAATAAATGCTCAGACAGCCTGCACAATATCCACATTACTGACTTTTGCTACACTGAACATGCTACAAACACATTTACTTGCCATTTTAGATGGCATTCCTTTCTTAAGAACTAGTTTTTATGCTATACAAGGCATGAATCTTAATTAATTTTGGACCTCATGTTTTGTCTCTTTACAAAGAACTTAGATAAATTTCTAGTTACCTAGAAGGATGTGAAATGTAGAAAGAAGTGTAACGTGTACTACTGTCTCAGGATCCTTCCTGACAATGGTTTGCTCCAAAATGGAAACACAATAATAAATACAGAAATTCAGCAGCAAAGGCCTCAAAGATAAATCACTCAAAGGCAACCCAATAATCTGAGGAACTTATTTGGTGGTTCCTTTATTTTTCCTTTTCTTATTTTTTTTTTTTAATTTTTTAAATTTTTTTTTGTTATTAAGTAGAGCACAACATAGCAGTTTTATTTAGGACACTGAATCAAGGCAGGCCATAGCAGTTGTAGGCGCTTCCCTAAATCATGTTTAATTTTCTTTTTTGGCTTAGCATAATTCCTTCTGAAGAAAGGAAAAAAGATATAAAGAATTGTTCAAATCATCTTGCAATGCTGTATCACATTTCAGATAATTTACACTCTTAGTCATGTCAAGCAAACAGACATTTCAGATTGATCAATGCAGTAATTGAAACAGCAAAAAAGAACTGGAGGTTATTTTGTCAGCAATAATGTTCTTTATGAAATTGAACAGTGATGCCTTAAAATGGGATGTATCCAGGGAAAGCAAACTTCCTGAAAATGTTGTAGCCATTACTTTAAAATAATATTATTTAGCCTTCATGCTCTATCCCTTGTGGGTTTTCAATTCCCCAGAAAACCTTCTTTCCAACACAACAATGATCCTGCTCTCAAAACCCTGACATTTTCATTTTGCGAAGACTGGATATACAATGGGCTAGTCAAAAATAGAGCTAGGTGACCCAAATTGGTGCAAATTGGTACTGCTCTATTACCCTTTACAATGATTTACAGAAGACAGAGATCTGGGTGAAAATATCTCAAAGCCTGGCTGCTCTGTTTTGCTGTTTCATGTAAACACTTATTTCAGTTTTAGTCTTACTTCCTAAGGAAATGGAGTTTATTCAATTGTGTTCTCTGTATGTGCTTGTGGATGTCAGTGCATGAGTGAGTATTTGCTTGTCTTTCCCATCAATTACTTTTGAATCTGGCAGTTCAATCCAATAGAAACTGCAGAGGACAGAAGGTCTAAAGGAACAAAACTCCATGATAGTACTCTTACTGAGGGAAAGTTAATGACCTGAGTCGTAGTAGCATTCAAAAAATTTACACTGGCAAGGGCTCCTTGGACTTGACTTCTGGACCTGTTGGAGACACTTTTTCAACTAAGTGGGTTTTCCACATCAAAACTTGAGCATTCAAATCTCAGTTCAACCCTATTTAACCGGGCCAGTGCTTCTGAAGAGATTGGTAAGCCTGGTTTTCTCTATTTGCATCAGAGCACATGTACACTAATTATCTCATCTGGCTGAATTACTTAATCCTCACCTGCCATTCACAGGCTTAGCATCCCCATCAAAGCTGTTCCCGTTTCTTCTAGCAGTTGAGCAAAACAAAATCAAGCACAGCATTTCCCAAGGTTTTATATTCAGTTGCGCTCATTTGCTTTTCCTCTTGCCAAGGGTCTCAGACAGAGTGAACATACAGCAAAGGGAAAACTGTAGACGAGAATTCACAAACAACCTCATCAAACTATCTTTATTATTTGTGTAAAAAAGTAACAGTATAAAATTCTAACTACTGTTGAGTCTTTGGGACAGATGAAGTTATCCTTGTGGGAGGGAGTGCTGTGCAGAGGTAACAGGATAATTGCTTAATGGACTGATGCATTTAGCAATAGTGAAAGAAAATTGGAAAAGAGAACAATAAAAATAATGTGAGAAAAAAAAAATCTTACCATTTGCCAAATAAGTAAATAATTAAACAAATAAGTAAATAAGTAAGAAAGTAAATAAATAAATAAATAATCATTGTGGTTGCAAAAAAAAAAACCCCATGCCACACCACACAAAAACCAAGCTGTTGTTTAAGATTTGTTTGATAAATGTGGAATGGGAAGTTATGACAAAATACAGAAATGGAAATGTAAGATATTGTGGAACAAATAATGATCTGGAACCAAATAGTAATCTGGTATGCAAATGATGTATTTATGAGAATCAAAAATCTGTGGAGAGGAAAGCAATTTTTTCTTCCTCATTGAAAAGAGAAGAACAGGTGGAGCTCTTCAGCAATCCTTTTTATTTACTTCATGAGACAGTTTATGTGAAGAAAACAGAGAGCACACTGACCCACACTAGTATGAAAGGCTCTTTCCCTGTGTGCAAAGCAGATCCCTTCTGTATGAAGCAGCAGCATCCTATGGAAACAACCTTTAGATCACGTGTATTTTCTTAACTTATAATGAACACCATTAAGTTAAGACTAAAGCACAAATTAGTCCACTTGTGATAACTGCCTGATCAGGAAATAGGTGTGCAGTGGCTGGACTGTGATCTCCACTATTGAACTTACCCCTCTATTGATTTAAGCAAAACTTGAATAGAGCTTTTTCTTGCATAGCAAGACTTGCTGTCTGCTCATGGTGACCTCATCCATTTGACAGACAGTTAAAACTTCTTAAAGGGCCTACAAGAATAGTTTTATGAGATTGATTGTGAATTAGGATCATTCCTTTACCCTTTGCCCTCTGGTGTCCTATTTAGCTTGGGCCTCCTGTTAAGCATTGGACAAAAGGAGCTCAAGTCAGCAGAAAACCCTGGGAAGTGCTGTGCATGCCTTTCCTGCTTTCTACAGTCATAGGTCACCTGGCTGTTAGAGCTTTGTAGATGGAGCTATGCCTGCTAATACCAGATAAAGACATAGTCCCTTAAATCATGATGCAAAATTGGTGAATATAAATTTTCCTGTACCACTTGACACAAACATAGGTACAGAGAAAAAACATGCGATATATACTGGGATGTGTCAGGTAAAATTTTGCTGAACCACTCTTCGTATCCATAGGTAACCAGTACTTTTACAAAAGATTCATTGTTCTCACTGTTCAGAAAGAGAAATTGAGTCAGAGGAAGCTGAAATGACTCGTTCAGCTTGGTCTGTATGCAAGCAGCTCCTATTTCAGAAAGAACAAAAAAGTTTGAAAATAAAACTGAATGCAAACAAACTGCAGAACAAGTATTCCATATCTCTTTTAAAAATAAAGAAATCCAGGGTAGAAGTGTAATTCTTTAGCTTGCTTACTGGACAGCTAGACATTCTTAGAATGAGGAAGGTACAGATGATGCAGGTGTTTGTCTCACCTGAGCTGAGTGCTGAGAAACCTCAGGTCACTTTATTTTGCACCTGATTTTCTGGATAACTTTCAAGACCTATATTTGTTCAGCTCTGCAAACAGGGTTTGAAATTAAAGGCTCCAAAATACTCAAGGATGTGAGTCTTCAGTTCCCTGAACTTCAGCTCTACTGGGTGTAATTGACATAGTTACACTGCTGTACCTCACAGTCATATCAAGTTCAAATATATTAAAATACATTTTATTACCTTAGATTTGAAGCCTAAAAGGAATTTCACATTGATAAGAGATTTGCAGGAGGGAAGGCACAATTTTCCACAGTGAACCAACCATGGTGGATATCTAAGGATCTTTCTTTTGCAAGTATTTAAGTGCACATTAACATTGCAGGGGTGCTTTGATGTGGCTGAGCCCCTAAGAAAAAAAATATTTGTCCAGATAGTCCAAATTACTTGGAACAACAAAACTGAAGTATAAATTGTCAAGTCTGGTGGACAAACATTCTTGCAAGATATCTAATGCTCCCAGGAAGAGGAAGAAAACAGACTGTTTCCTGTTGTGGTTATCCTCACAAAGCAATGCAAATGCTGTAGCAAAGTTGATAGCTTGCATAGCAAAATGCATTGCACAGCGAAATAGACTCAGTTCTGCAGGAAATCTCTGAAATTCTCTGAAAGGCCTATTTAGACGAGAAAAGATAGGGCTTGAGTGAGTTAAAAATATACTGTGGAATGCAATCAGTGCAATGTTATTCATTTTGATATTAAACGAGATTTATTTGACAGTAACACCATATGCTCAGTGGTGCTGTCCACAAGATGACAATTCCATTTTATAACAACTGTTGAAGTTCAAAAATTGTTTTCATTCGGCTTTGGAATAAAAACAAAAAAGCCTTTCAGATCTTTACAGAATGGAATTGCACTGAAATGGTTGATTTCAGATAAGAAACCCAGCCTTTTCTTTTGTAAGGACTTTTTGCTTCTAATGGGTTCCTTGGTCACCCAAAGGAAGACAGGGAGAAATAGTCTCAAATTACAATGAAGGAAGTTTAATTGGATATTGGTAAAAACTCTTCACTGAAAGGGTTGTGAAGCACTGAAACAGGCTGCCCAGGGAAGTGGTGGATTCACCATCCTTGGAGTAATTTAAAGGAAATGCACATGTGGTGCTTACAGACATGGTTTAATGGTGGTGGCCTTGGCAGTGCTGGGTTAATGGTTAGATTCAATGATCTTAAAGGTATTTTCCAATCTAAACAATTCCATAATTTTAGGGAGTAGGACCTTGGAAGAGGGCTGGATGAACTGGGGCATGGATAATCTCTAACTTTTAAGAGGCCCTGATACTATTCAGGGGCATTGCTGGGTGAAGTGTCAACCTGCTGAAAACATTTCCATCAGCACTAATATTTGGTTCTTAATACTACTAAGATTTTTTGTATTGATTAGACATGGTTATAGTATGCAAACTTTGTAGAGGATGGAAGACAAAGGAACCCTTTTCTGATGGGAAGAAGAGAAACTGAGGATTTTGGCAAGAGGAGAGCTCTGGAAGCAACTGAAGTGAACATGGCAAAAGCTGGGTGCTACTGCTAAAATGTCCAGCATCGAATGTCTCGCAGAGTCAGTGCTCAAAAACTTTAGGACAGTTTTAGAATTCAGTGGATTAGAGGGATGCAGTCTTTTACTTATTCCACCTGAGGTTTTCTTTTACTTCGATTGTAGACTGAGAAATGTAGGCACAAAAATACACAAATACCATTTTTCCATTTAAAGAATGTGGCAAAATACTCTTTTTCTCATAGACGGTTGAAAACCTGGGGTTTTATCCAAAATACCACCAATTGTAAAAACTTCAGGGTTGGGGGGTATTGGAAAGAAGAAAGTTTCAATTAGGAAATGCTGCTATGACATCTTGTGGGGATTAGTTGCCTCAGGTATTGATTCACGTGAATGGATGAGTACATTCCCAACCGACTGACACTGTGCATTCCTCCTAGCCAGCAAGCACTCCCTGTCTTGAAGGAAGGATGTCATGGTGCATTGTGGCAGTCCTCCCTGAGGATGATATTGGTGGAAGTGTTTAGCTGGGACTCCTAAATTTTTAAAAATATTGAGGCAGACAAATTCCTGTTCCTGTGAGCTGACAGTAATATTTCTTAGGAAAAGTTAAAACATTTAGCAGAAGGTATGCGTTGTGACAAAAAAAAAAAAAAAAAAAAAAGTTAACGTAAAATCTGCTAGTGAAAAGAGTGTTTGACAGGAATGATCTTTTTTAACCAGTTCTGCAAGTAATTGAAAGGCCCTTTGCTTGCAGCGTTGTGTCCTTTCCCACCTCTCTGCTGCACTGGTGTTGCTCCCAGTCAGACACAGGGCTCCCTGTTTCCCAGAGCACACACAGGCACAAGTGCTGCCAAGTTTTTAGCCAGACCAGTTTGACAATCTTGGCTCCAGCTCTCTGCAAATTTGGCTCATATGGTTAATGGGCAGCAGCACCAGTGGAAGAGTGATACTTGCTTTGAACTGGCAGGTGACAGGAGCAGAAGTATTTGGCAAGAAAGGTCCCTTGTGGTGGTCTTGCATGTGTGTGTGTTTTAATAGCGTGTTCAGTTCCTCAGCAAAGCACACAGACAGAGGAAGATGCCTGCACAGCCACCACACCTTGCTCCTCCCTGACAGGGAGCTGGGATAATGCCTGACACAAGGACATCAGACAGAGAACACTGTCATCCGTACCCAAGGCAGTCCAGCCCTTGCAGGTGCAGAGAAGGTGTGAAAACACAGTTTGGCTGGTGGAGAATGGGTGTGTGTGTCCCCTCAAACTGCCTAATAAATACATCCATCCAATTAAGAGGAACAATTATTCATTAACAAATCAGGTACTAAAAAATTACTCATTTAAGACAATCACTGCTACTTCCTCAGCTTTTCACTTCATTGCTGCTTATGCAAGTAAAAACAACAAACTAAATGGAGACCTTATGGGCACTGGGGACCAATTAATGCCACGTGACTTCCTCCCAGGCTTCCATGAAAATAACTGTATTATAATGGTCTGTGATATTAATATCAGCTTTGGGAAAGTTAGGCAGCAGCTCCATAGGGAAGGATGTAGCATGAGCAAGCACTCTGGAATGTGCAGTATTTGACAGAAGAGAAGTGGTATCTTTTTATAAGTTGCATCTCTTCTTGCTATTGAAACAGGAACGTGAGCTAGAAAAATACAATTGCCTGAGGGAATCTGAGCAATTATTTTGGGGATACATTTCTAGTATCTGTTAGAATAAACTTCAGAGCCTCCCTGCTTTTAATACATTTATCAATCTACAGATTAAGTCAAAGGATTAAATTCTGAGCTAAATTTGGGATCCTAAATTTATACAGCTTTGGAGTTCACTTTTCAGGTTTTGTTCTCCCAGAGCTTAAATAATTTTGAAGATTTGCTTTTAATCTCATTGCTATGTGGAAGCCCATGAGATTTTTGCTGCAGAGTATGTGGCTCATGGCTGCGAAGAAGCAGTACCTCTGCAGATAAAACTTCTAAACTATGTGACAACACCTTCACAAGAAGATCTTATTTTGCTTTTTAGGCTGGTCTGGCTGGTTTGAAACCTAGTTCTGCTTTTTCAAATTGCACCTTGCACTGAGACATGCAAGAGGTGGAATTTACTGCTCTTTTTACTTTGGTCATGTGCAGGTGTTGCAGAGAAGCCCTGGGTAGAACCTGTGGATGCCAGTGGAGGCACTCTGGGGTAAAAGCAGTAATCTCCCCATCTCAGTCTGCCCCTTGGACCCACACTTCCTCCTCTGTTCACTAGGCACTGTGACTGTGTGCTTTTCCAGCCATGGCTTTCTCATGCTGGACTTTTCCTTGAAGTGGAGGGACGCACAGAGACCAGCCTGCCCCTGTCCCCAGGGCTGGGCAGTTAAAAGGCAAGGGCACAGGATAAGACCCATCAGCAAAGCAAGAAAGCACCACATAGCAGTGAGATCAAAGGTCTGGCGGAGAAAGAAGCAGTCAGAGCAGCCTGGGTGAGCGCAGCTGTCCAGCCCACATCCACCCTGCTGAACCACGTACCTGACTGAAAAGGACAGACAAATAGTTTCATGTGCACGTCAAAGCACTGAGTGGAAAGAGTACAAGGAAAGCAAGTGGGAGGAGAGTGTGTTTTAATGCCTTTCACAATGACTTTGGCCTCAGTCTCTGCATCTCCACAGTAGGAATATTAACTCCAAAGACGCACGTCAAGTAAGCAAGAGCAGACGGGATGAAGGCAGTCTAACAACTGAGCATGAAGGGGGTTAATTGAAAAAGTGGGCCTGAATAGCATCACATTTGGAGGAGTGATTTGGGTTAGAGGTTCAGTTCAGCTCAGCTCTGGAAAGTTCAGATACTGGTTAAACTTTGGATAAACTTTTGACCCCTCTTTTTTTGTAGAAATCAGACTGGAATCACACAAACACAGACTCTCTCATGAGCTTTCAAATACTGCTTGTTTTTGACTGAGCCAGTAATAGAAGAACAGATTTCTTCATGATACTCCTGTACTTCCATTTCCAAACTCACCCAGTTTCTTTGTCTTTTCTAAACCTGAGACATTTTTCATTCTATTCCATATAAGGTTTGGATGTAAGCTGAGGGCAAGTCCAGCTCTATCCCGACTGATTTTCTCATCTCTGGGAATAACTGTCATCTTTGCTGGCCTTCTTCCCATCCAGTGTTAAATATTTTCATTAATAACTGGAGAATTAGTCCAAAGGCAGAGATTTTGTTTCCCAAACACCAACTCTTGCTCTCCTCCCTACCACAAATGCATGGCTCTGATGGCCCTTACCCTAGGCAGCTCTTCATCACCTGATGCTCTATAATTTTTTCATTCCTTCTCTCTTAGTCTTCCTCATTTGGGGACTGTCATCTAGCTTTTCTTACTCTTTGTATCTTTTGCTCCTTTTGCTGTGCCCCTGAGTCCTCTCTCCTCATGACTCAGGAACAGAAGCTCCCACCAGCTACATGTGTTTCCCCCCACCATTGCTAGCTAAAAGGGGAAGAGGGAAATATCTTCTGAAAATATCAGCACTTTCTTCAAACCCACTCATATCATCTGTTTGCTGATTCCTATCCTGTAGCCTGTGACCTCAGCAGTACAGTTTTAGTTCTGTTTTCTTCATCAAACTGATTACATTGTCAGCACTTAAAATAAACAGGAATTAATAACAGTAAAATTAATCAACACTCAGGAGTGTAACCACCCTTAGAGTTGATGGAATCAACTGGTAGGTGATAATTAGAACCAGCCAGAAGATTTTTCTCAAAACTTACACGTAAACTTCCTCGGTGCTAGAAACCACACATTAAAATACTCTCCCACAGCAAGCAACTTTCCTTGTTCTTTTTTATATCCTCACAGCATGGAAGGTCCTGTATAGACCACAAAAACAAAGTAGGAGTATCAAACCCTCACCAAATATTGCTTTCACATATTTCTGGCTCATCTAGACCCAGAAAATCCCAGAAACACAACTAAGCCTGAACTTTGGAAATTCTGAAAACTGTTTTTCAAGTCCAAGAGAGGAAGGAGGAAACATATCTGAGCTCTTGGATTCTTCTTCCAAATGGATGTTTCTGTGGTTTCTCTGCCAGAGAGCGCTGCAGTGACTGGGATTGGATGCTGACATCAGTATTCCTCGTTCTGCTCTCTCCACCTGGGTGGGGAATTCAGCATCAGTTCTCAGCTGGGGGGATCCAAGCCCAGCACTATGCCGTGCACCCATGCCTGCAGCCAGAGGCCAAGTTCATCTGTGTTGGAGACATATTAAAGTTATTTAATGATTTCCATTGCATCCAAGCTGTGTTTGTTTTCAGGATAACTCAAGTTGTTCAACTGCATAAAGGACACAGATTTAACTAAGGGAGTTCCCTTGATGGAAGTCGTGGTAGTGACTATAAATGGCTCTGATTTTGTGCTTCTTGATCATTTTCCTTCCCTTCTTCTTCCTCTCTTTAGATTAGGAGGGGTAAGGCTTTATGGTGCTGCTGTTGGTTGAAGTGAGGAGGGTTTCAAATCCTACAGGCAGAAGCAAGATGTGAGCACCCCAGCTCAGGAAACAAGTGTACAACTTTGCAGTCGTGCCGGGAACATCATCTTCAGAATGACTCGGTGTTGTGGCTTTGATGATTTCTTCAGACACTGTAAGTAGACTGACAAATTGACTTTCAAGTGAAAGGTCATTGAAAAGAATTGTGGATAAAAGCATCTGGATTTACAATTGAAAAGCTACAGAAGTTCAGTTTACAACTCTACTGGGTTCAGTGCGTAGGAGTTTCTATCATATAATTTGGCAGCTTCTTCTGCCTCCTGATTTGGGTTGTAGAAAATAAAAATTCTTTGTGGTTTCTTTCTTTTATTTTTTTCCCCCTCTTTTTAAATACAGTAGAGAGTTGTGGTGTTTTGGCAAGTCTGATACAAAGAAATATTGTACTGGCATTGTCTCATATTGTAGGTGACCTCAAGCCTGAACTATACAAGGGAAAAAAATATGTCTCTGTTGAATAGAGCACACATGTGCTTGAATCAGATAATAGAGGGAGTGTGAAAAGCAGAGCACACACACATGATACATTTATAACTGATGTTGTGGGCTTAAATGTAATGCCCATTTCTCATCCGGGATGCAAATCAGGAGTAGCTAGGTGGTGTTAAAGCCTGCTCTGCTGTGGTGTATGAGATCCCTCCTGGTATTCCTCTCCCTAAGCTCACAACTGTAATAAAAGGGTATTTGTAAGATAATTAGGTGGCTGAAATTGCTTAATCTGTCCAAACACTCACAATACATGACTCCAGTGGGTGGTTGCCTTTCAGAGTGTTTGTGACAAGAAGTTTATGGACCATTTTTTTTTTTTTTAACTTCTCTCTCTTTCAGGAATCAGGATGGGAACTTAAATCCTGGAAATCCTCACCAATAAAAGCAAACACTGCACGCAGAAAGTCTCCCTGGCACTCCCTCCTCCCTTCCCCTTCTTTGTGGGACATAAAACTAAACTAAACAGAGATTTGTGCCTATCAATATTGACTTGACTGATTTCCCTTTTCCTGACTTCTCTAATCCTGTGGTAGACTTTCTGTGACATTTGCTTCCGGTAGCAGATTAATATGAATGTTCTCTCTAGAAACAGAACATTTCCAAATGTCTATTAAAAAGCAAAACAATGTGGTCAAAGAAAATAATGGGGAATGTTTTCCCGCACAGTTTAATTTCAGCAGCTTCCGCTATTTTCTTCCTACTTGAAAAAGTAGTTTTTCTCCACTCTGTAAAGGTTTCCTTGTATAAGAAAACTTACTCAATAGAGCAATTGGGCAAAATAGTGCACCAAGGCTCCTTGCATAGTCTTCTTTGCAGGAATTAGTCACCCAATATGCCCCAAAGTCCAGACTGCAGTCATTAGCAGAAGCCTGACAACCTAGGTTAGTACCTAGTGTGGAGCTGGGACAACTGCATTCATTTCCTTCTCTCCATCAAAATATTGCTTTGTCCTCAAGGAATAAGACAGGGAGCTGCCCTGATTTTGCTTCCAGATGCTTCTCTTGGTCTTTATGTGACAGGAACTAGGCCTTGGAGCAGAACTCCTGGTGTTGGATTAGACTTGTCCCCATCACATTAGAAATCTCAAGCTGTGGCCAAAGTAGAGAACTGGATTCTCTGAGTGTCTCCACTGATGGCAGATGAAATTTGGGCAAGGTGGTCTACAACCACTAGAGCTAGAGTTGGAGAAGTCTGCCTGCTTCTCCTTCCTCTCCCTTGTTCTGTCTCCTTTTGATGCATCCACATTGCACAATGTGACCTACATCAGCACTGTACCCAGACTAAGTGAGAGGGAAGAACTGATGACAAATTTTGAAATGTCAGCAAAGAACTAGGCACGAATATTTTCTTAATTTTTGGGTGTTTCAGTGTTTTTTTTAAAGCAGTACATCCCTGTTTTGTTAGTGAATCATATAAATATGCCCAGAAGTAGAGCAGCTCAAGCCCTCGTGTGCAGGACCTACACTGATACAGCCCTCAGAGAGAATTTGGTGGTCACTGAGGGACAATGTTGCACATCCTTCTCTCTTCCAAATTTTTGAACACAAACCCTGGCTAAGCCCTGTTTTCTAGGGAAGCTAACAACTAAATACTCCCTTTCTGCTGTGAATCAGCACTGCTTGAAAAAGCTGCTGTCAATCAGAGGGCACATAAGCCCTCTTGCAATCTCTACCAGCCTCATAATGACATGTCCACTATCAGGAGCAAATGATAGCCAGCACTTAGAGCTGGGGTTGATTCCTCTAGGCATGAAGTTGCAAAGGTCCCAGCTACTCCACAGAGAGGTGGGAGCATTAGGGCCACATACTGGTCTGTGAGGCTGACACAGGACAGCTGACAATGAGACAATGCTGGTTTTTCTCCGTGCCACTGCTCTGCAGATTTAAACTTAAATATTTGTTGTTATACAGTGATACACTAAAAGGCCATGCTTTCACTGAGGACCCCAAATAGAAATAAAAATTGTAATGGTTTCATCAAAAAGAGTCCCATGGGCTTGGAAAATTCCCCTTGAGATGAAAGTGGCCCCCAGCTGTTTGCAACAAGCTTTGGTTGCTGTTGGACCTGTGCAGGACAGGAATATATGTTAGCACAGGGTCTCAGGGTTTGTCTCTCTCCTAGCTTCTCTCTCTTTCCTGCTATAGTCCCATCCTAAAAGCGAAGAGCCCTGGGAAACACATCTCACTTGCAGGATGAGGGACACTGGATTTTCTGGGAAAGCAGAAGGAACTTGATTGTTCAATTGATTTGCAAACTTAACAATTTCTTCCACATAGAAACAGAGTATCACTAAAGTGAGCAATCATTGAGATTTCTGGTTTTGTTTGGTTTCTCCCCCTCCCCTTTTTACTAGTTTTCCTTCAGCTCTGTTTTCCAGTGTCACTAAGTTATTATTACCCAGATCCAAATCTCACAGTTTCACTGGAGGAGAACGTGTATTAAAATACCAGATCTACCAGAAAACATCTGCAACTTGCAAGTCTATTGTACTACTATTATATGGGCAAGCCATTGTAAATTCTTTTTAGTCTGTAACTTATTTCACGTTAACACACTGTGTGTTTTACAGCACCATTTCAAAGTTTATGGCCTTTCTTCTTTAGCCGCTTGTTCCAATTGCATCTTATATTTCATCAAAAATGGTAAAGAAACCATGAGAATAAATTGATGCTCCATATGAACCCCCCTATAAATGGATGTTGCCAAATTGCTGTAATATGGTTTTCCTTTTGAGCCCTCCAAAATTGTTAGTAGGTTTCTGAGGATAAATTCTACAGGGAAATATTATGACCATTTAAGGCCTCCAGACTTTATGCTTCAGTACAAAAGGCCTAAGGGCGAGGATTTAAAATGGATGAAGTGGAGAAATTTGCACTTCCTTAAGAAAACACAGAGCATTTCCTTCCGCGTGTCAGAAATGAAACCAGAAAATACAAAGTAATTTGTCAGGAAATTTTCCTTCCGTAATTCCCTCTTCAGCCTTTCCTCTCCCACCCTTCCCTGCTCCCACTGCAACCCTGCAAGCCTCATTTTCTCCTCCTTGCTGTCAGCTTTATGGCTGCAGGTCCCAGCTCCAGGCGCGGTGATGGACGGCGCTCTGCTCCTCACCTTGTGCGCCGGAGCTTTGCTGTAATGTCTCCTCGTGTTCACAGCTTGCTCCTGCCACCCTCTTCCCCACTCACCTCCCCACCCAGGCTCACGCCTGCAGACAATCCTTCAGGAGACAAGTACCCTTCAGGGACACCCGCTCAGCCGCAAATGACGTGGTGTCATTTGGCTCTAATTGGACGCTGGTGTAAAAATAAAAAAACACTTGTCATATTTATGAGTTACTGTGAGTTAATAATACACTGGGATCCATTAGTTAAAGCACATTTGCTCCAAACATGTGGCTTCAGCTTTTTGTTTTTCATTCAAGCAACATTTTTTCAGATGAAATGCAGTTGCCGTTTTTCTCCCAGGCACTCAGTGAGCCTCAGGGAGTTACAGCATCAATTATTTTTTTCCCCATATGTGGAACAAAATAAAGAAAAAAAACTGAGTGTCCTAGCCAGAGAAGTTGGAATTATTATCCAAAATAATAATAAAAGAGTATCAAAACATCCAGAAATCAAAAGCTTCAGCCAGCTGAATAAATGTAGTCAAAATTGAAAACATAAAGTCTGCAGAAGTTTCTTTTGCAAATAAAATGGGCTCTGCTCTCTCCGTATTTTTAGCAATGTTCTGTCCTGCCTGAGCCAATTATTTTTCTCCCAAAGCCTGTCTACTTGAGTGACTTTTCTTTGACTCTATTTCAAATGATAAATTCATTAGTGCCTTGCAGGTGGATTTGCCTGAATTTGAAAACTTCAGAAAAAACTAAAATGACAAGCAAAAATAGAGCACGAACAGAAACTTGTTTTCATACTCTTGCTTCGGAAATGGTGCTGCATTTATGTGTAATAAAAATCAAGATGTTCATCTTTCTTCCTTTCTCCCTCTGCAATATTTTTTCAATGCTGAAGATGTCAAGAGCAGAATTTACCCTTCCCTTGATGCCATCCTTTTTTTCCCCCGTCCTGTTTCATCACAGCTGCATGGACTGCAGCCAACTCAAACTGTACCTTCGCACTTCACTGCTTAGGACTCTGCTGCACATTCAATTTGACAAGACTTTTTAACGTAGATAACTGAGCAGACAGACTGAAATTTCAGACTGGTAATTGCACGCCCCAGGATGCCCACACCTCACACCTCACACCTCACAGCCTTATCCTTACACAGGCTGATTTCTCTCACATCAGGAAGTACCCGTGGCGTAATTTGGAAGCTCCATTTGCTCTTTGGTTCAGAATGTATTTTGCCCACCATACCTAGGAAACATTTATGGAACGTCTTACATATTGCTGCTGCTTTATTAGTAATAAATTTTCCTTTCATTTATAAGCTCGAATTAAGCAAACAGCTCCTCCACTGCTGACTCAGCCTCCAAAGCTGCACTTTATATATGTGAAACAACATATATAAATTTATAAGGTGAACAACGATTGTATTTAAGTACTGATTTAGTAATCATGAACTTAGCTGGCAGTATCCTTTGGAAACTAAATCCATAAATTTTATTAGTATTAAATGTTTCTAATGGGAGTTGACAAATACTTGAACTGAGTTGCTTTTTCTCTGCACTTGGCAAAAGGAAAGGGACAAAAATTCTTATTACACAATGAGAAATGCATTAATACTAAAACCCATTCATCTCAATTTTCTACAAATATAATTTAAGACCTTTTACAACCATTGGTGAAATTACAATGTGCTGTGGGGAAGTTGCAAAAATTTTATGAGAGTAATAAAATTGTCATTGTAATACCATTATAGGGTGCAGGGACAATATAGATATTTGAATTACCTATTGTCCTTATGCCAGGCTGAAAAAGCTACATGCAGGAGTTATAGCATGTAATGGAGACAACTGCTGATACAAACCAGAGAAAGGAAATCCAGGTCCACTTTAGCTGGCCTAAGACAAATCCTCATTAGAAACACGGGCTCAGAATACCCTTCCCACTTGTGTCAACAACAATGAAATTTAAACGGGTGGACTGTTTTACATTTGTGTCAATGGTAGCTCAGAGACCAACTAATTAAGCAGAGATTATGTGCAATAAAATAGTGTTGCATCCAAACCCTGATGTTTTTAACTTCTGTACCATACTTTCTAGGGTTTGCACTCAAGCCTGACTGAAGGTAATCATGGTGGTCCCCCTCAGCCATAGCCAAAAAGACTTCTCAGGTAGCTCATGACAAAACCATGAAATCTCACCTGGAATTAAAACGGTGTTAACTTTCTAGAAGTGGAAATTCTTTTCTCTGAAGAATAGTGTTGCTGGGCTCTATCTACAGCAAGTGTATTGCTTTCTCCCTGCCTGTCCAAAGGACAAACAAAAGGAAAATAAAGAAAACAAGAAAGGCAATTGCAGCCTTGTACGTTAGCAACATTTCACTGGCTGCATTCAGGAGAGTAATAAAAGAATTGAAATAGTTCAAGCATCTGCCCTTGGCTGAGGGACTTGTAATTATACACTACAGACTCCACTCCCTTGGAACAACTGTCTTTGATTCCTATCTCTTCTTTTATTACAGCTGAAATACAAAACTCCTGATGAAACCATTACATTTCCATGTGAAATTCACAACTATAAGGGGAAACCTCTGCAAACTTGCCAGATTTTTGAAGGGGGGCAGAAACATATGGGCAAAGGTTGTAAGCTTCCCTTCCAAGTTTCAAAGGTCCAACCACTTGGGGCAGCCTGTTCTGGAGTTAGAGATTTATTCTCTTCATTTTAATAAACATTTTGGAATGGGAGTAAGGAAGTTAATTTTATTTCCTGTTTATTAAGAGTTACCATACTGTGAACTCCTGAAGTTCTGCTCATTGCTCTCCTGAAAGTCTCTGACTCTTTAATTCCCACCAGGATAATGAGAACCATTTCAAAATCACCCAGGAGACATTTTCAAACACTCAGAGAGTCAGTGAGATCTGTTATTCTTTTAATACCCCTTAAGGTTTCTGTCCTAACTTTAGACAGCACTCCTCCCACAGGTGAGAAAGACACATAAGCCTTGTTAGGACCCTCAAAGGGACAACTGGAGCTGGCTCTCTTTGCCCATGCCTTCCCCATGGGAGGCAGGAAGGGAAAGAAGAGGCCACAGTAGGTCCACATTGAGGCATCTATTTTGAAATCCCCAGGGTGCATAGCAAGCGTGAGTCCTGCAGAGAGGGTTCTGGTTGGTGGGTGTTCCGTTTTGGGTCTTCCTGGAGGAAGCACCCTGAAGACTTCATTTAGTGGTTTCTAAAAATGCCAGCTGAGGTAGTACTGCTTCCTCTCCTGTGTCCCACAGGGAGGTGGCAGTGCCAGGATCAGCGCTCACCAGGAAAAGCTGCCTCTTCACTGGCCACAGACAAAGCTAACAGAGCCCCCTCTGCCCATATCCACACACTTGATATTTTACTGAGAGCAAATTCAGAGCACACCTTTCTGTGCTCAGACAGCCTAAACCTGCCCCCTCATCCAGAGAAATTGCTCAGCAGCCTGAGCTCCCGTCACGCTTATTCCCTTGTTTCGCATGTTGCCAAGAGGCAAGAAGGTATTTCCCTACACTGCAACCTTTTATTTTCTGTTCTTTTTAGTCCGGCTAATATGTCTTCTTGGTAACCACAGTATAATAAATTTCATAGAGCATGACCAGCATACTTAGTTCATATTATTCATTTGCAGTCATTTATTTTTTTCCAGCTCCTCTTCCACTCCTGGTCCCCTCTCCCCAGTGCTCACTCTGTGGAATGATAATAATACACACAGAGTGCCGGCTGGCTGAGAAGGACTTAAAAACAACAAGTAAGAGGATCTTTCTGTGCTCACACCTGTTTTAAGATTTGTTATCCTTAAAAAGAAAAGCTGTAGGGATTCACTCTCTTTCTTCCTTGTAGACCCCAGTGGAATATACCATTAAACCACAGGGAGGAGAGAAAGCCTTCAGTGCACTTAAATATACTTATGTCAAATCCATCTCATTCTTCCTGCCTTCTTTCCTCAATCTAGCCACTGTTCCCAAGGGCTGGAGAACATTACAACCCATTCACTTTATATGAATGGGCACAGACAGACTTTTTCACCATTTCGATATGTCTACATTTGCAGGCATATCCTGTAGGCCAACTGAAACAGCCTTAATTTCAATTTACTGTCTCCCTGAGGAACATGCCATTCTCCTGAAAGTGGAAAAACCCCTCAACGGCTATTCCCTGCCCCCCTTCCCTCCACCTCAAGTCAAGATCTGAACTGGAGGGAAAATTTCTTCCAAGATTAATGGACTGCCATTCTGATGCTTATAACAGGGCACATGATCTTTATTAAACAAGTAACGAACAACTTTCACCAAAATACTCTGTTTGGAAGGTGCTCAGTGTTACTGGACACGACTCATCTTAATCTTTCTCCAAGTCCCTGTAGGTTGGTGTTATATTAGGAAAAAGAAAACATTCCTCAGTGGTTATTTAACTCTGCCTTGTTTTATTGCAGTGCTATCAGTAATGACAAAAACAACACTAATAAAAAAGTAGCCAAGGTCTTGGCTTGCTAACTTCAGATGCAGGCTAGGATCAGCTCAGTAAAGCCTAAATGAGAGATTCTCCCACCTTCCCAAGACAAGTGCTAGAAGTTAGCTATTATTGCAAGAAACCAGAAACAAACCAGATAACAAATAAATATTCAGTGGATAGCGGGAGTATGAAAAACAACCAATACAGCTTGCCAGACCTTGTTGGTCACAGCTTTGATTCAGAGCACAATAACGTGTATAGCAAAATAACAAAATAATAGATTTAGGGGGGGAAAAATAGTTTCTTTGCAAAAGCAGTGATGCCTTACTGACTTTCAGCCTCTGCTGGTACCTCATACTACAGGATTTCACTGGGGCTTTGGCAGTTGTCTGGAAAAACCGCCAACATAGAAGTCAATTTTGTATTATTTCTGGGGTGCACAGCCCAGCAAGCTTATAATTAATCATTTATCATTTAATAGTCACGGCACAAACCTAGCCCTATCTCCCAGTGCTGTAAATACCATGATATTCCAACAGACTCCTTAGGAAAGTATCAAACACTGGAGCATATGGCCAAACAGTGATTCATGCTATTACACTGAAGCTGTTCTAGCCTTGCTGATGTATTGCTGAGTACTTAATGTTTTCTGTGCAGTCTCTTTAGGGAGGATGATAGTTCAGAGATTGATGGGCCTGGTCCAAGTTCTCCAAGAGGCCTGATGCTGTAAATTTGTTCACAAAAGTGCTGCATTTAAGGCAGCAGTTTCTGGTGTGCTTGTATTTGAGGTGTCTGGTTATGAGCAGGCATAGGTGGGCATAAAGGGGAGGATCTTTTGGTCACAGGAAGCTGGAGGATAAGGAACTGTCATCTCAGCCTCCCACAAATGGGCAAACTGCAATGATATTACCCACCTCCATTTTGGAAGTTGAAGCTGTTCCTTTTCCTGGTGTAGGCAAGCATTTTATTTATTTTAGCTACATTGCAATTAAAAATAGCGGCAAACCAAGAAGTGGTTAGAGTGAAGGCACAGAAAAATTTGTCCCAGTGGAGAAATGAGCTTTGCTTCCCACAGTTACAAACAGCCTCTGCTTAGTAAATTGGATGTCTTTTCAGATTTCAAATGACTCCAGAAAAAACAAAGTCTCAACTGCAACATGAAGGCCAAAGTCTGCTGTACAGGACCATAACTAAGGAAGGAAGACAGCAGCCTCAGATAGCATTTTCTTCTCTGAAAATGCCCATCCTTTGATCTGCTCTTTGAATTTTCCCATTATCATTTAACGGGAATGGTAGATCTTTCCAGGGAGTATCCAGAGAAATTCTTAGACACAGTCAGATTCAGGATATGGCAGAAGGCCATCTTTTAACCAAATTAATAAATACATTACAGCAAGCCATGAAAAGTCTTTGGAGCCATTATTCTGAAAGTTTGTTCTGGTCATTGCTTCTGTGTTAGCATTACTCCATAGTTCCATTGCAATCACAGATGCTTTCATAAAAGAAACATTATGCTGAGACTAATGCTTTTCATATTTAGGAAATCTTTTTCTTATTAGTAGCAAGCAGTGAAAAGCATATCCCTCTCCCAATTTTGTTCTGAATGTATATCATGGGCTTTCTTAAGAGAAATATAGTTTAAAAAGGGCTAAAGTCCGACCTACAATCTGTCAGAGACAACTTTCAATTTTGCATTTGCTCCATTTGGGTTTGCCATGGGCTGGAGGCTGCATCTGAGAACTGTACAAGGAACACTGTTTAATCTCACAGCTACTTTTAGTGACCTGAGTGGGAACTGCCTCTTGCAGCTCCACTGCCAGTGGAGCAAGGTGGTGTCAAGGTGTCAAAAGGCTCCTGCAGCAGTTTGTACTGTAAATGTGACTTTACTGAGTGTAAAGGATTTGCTATTATTAATCAACCCAGGTATTATGTTAACTGACTTGATTCTTAACTGAGAGGACACTGTTTTTCAAATACCCAGGACAAAACCTGTTAAACCTCGATTAGGCTGCAGCCAAGGAAAGCGCAGATGAGTCTGGAGTAATTACCAGACAGTGGCTGACAGGCAAGTTCCTGTATTTTCAGCCAGGGCAGGTGATTTTGAAACCTGAACTCCAACAGCTGCTGGCTGGGCAGCACACTTGCTCCTCAGGGGCTGCCCAGGATGGCCTTTGCTCTGCTAACAGCTCTCTGCTACACATCAACAACTTAGCACCGAGAGGGTGAGTGAAGCTCTCAGCTTTCATACCCAGAGGGTGGTGAATGGCAGGGCCCAACCACAGAGACATCACAGCAGGGAAATGGGGGACCAGGGCTGCCATGGAGCAACCTCTGTGCTGCTGATCCAGAGCCCTCCTCCAAACAAGTCTGCAGGATAAGAAGGAGTGAAAAGGAATTGGGCAACCTATCCATCTTTGTATACATGAGTGGAGTGCCTACCTTGTCCCAAGGGAACATCCTTGCCTACCTGTTGGGAGGATCTGGAATTCCTATGGAACACAGTCTGCATGCTCAGGGAAGGAAAGATGGGGTTATGGCTTTCTGAGATGGGCTTTCTCATTAATTAGAAATCAATTTTTTCTTCTCTATGATCTCCTGCTTCATGCCAGCATGTGAAGATAAACAAAATGTGGGGCTTGTAGGGAGAGGCTACATCAGTCCTGAAGAAAACACGTATACCTTGAAGAAACAGGCAACTTCTCCTGTGTGTTACATTGCAGCTACAGACACGGTGGAGGACTGGGGATAATGTGCACTCTAACACCCTCACCCAGGGCTTTCACATGAGCTTGGATAGTTTTTTCCACATTATCCCCATTTCATACTCAGCAAAATGAAGCTTGGGGTAAAGGATGAACTTGCTGAAGTTCACCTGGCAAAGCACAGGGTATAGAATATGTTTTGTGTACTGCCTGGTCTCTACAGCCAAGGCAAATATATTCATGTACATTTAAAGAGAAAGGATCCTGTGAGCAGAGCTGGAGCTACAGACTTTTCTTAAACACACACTTAAAGAAGAAATCATTTTCAGAGAGGAAACCATGCACCTGGAAAGCATACTGAGTTTTAATGGATATTAATGTCTTGCAAAAACAAAACAAAGCCTGGAACTTAATAATTTGCCTAAAAAATAAAGAACATTTTGTTTTTAGTGTTAAACAAGAATTAAATTATCCAGCACATGTTTGATACTCCTCGGCTGAAGTGCTTTGAATCTGATGCATAGACAATAAATTACAGAAGGCAGCATGGTGCAGTGGATGGAGGGGGTGAGGGGACAGGGGGTAAAGGTGAGCACGCAAAGCGTGCTGTGCCAGAACATCACCAGCACTGGCTCCCGAATGAAAGCTGAAAGACCCAGGTACCAGAAGGCAGATGAAAAAAACAGGAATGCGGTCCCATCTGCGGATACTGTTTCTTTTCATAGTTCTCACCGGCTGACCTCTTTTTCCCATCAGTTCCTCAGTGAGGAGATCAAGGTGAATTACTCTGGATGGGTGAGTCTCAACAGAGCAAACACAGCTGCTGGCGGGGAGCGCTGCTTGGAGAAACAACATGGAGAAAGCAGGAGGTGAAGGCTTTTATAAGCCAGCCCCACTAACGGCACTTCTCCTTTTCACTCTCCAAGGCTTAGTTCCTGTCCCACTGCAGTCAATGATAATTTCCCTCTTGACTTCAGTAGGAGGATTGAGCTTCTGGAGGGCAATGGCTCCTGACCCGGTTTTTCCTTCTGTTATGTTAGGCACTAAGCCTGAACAGCTTCTCTTCTGCAGTCTTAAGTGTAGCTGACTTGTATTCCCTTCAGAACAATCTTCCCAGCCCTGATTTGTCTTCTCCATCAGTGGGTTTAGACAAAGAAGCAGTTTTCACTATGCTGTGGCATTGCCAATGTGAAAGGAATCTGCTCTGCCCAAAGAGCAGGTTTGGGGCAGACACTGAGACTCAGTATGTGGTGGAGGTGGAAGACCCCCTCTAGGAAAGAATTTCTATGCCTTTAATGAGAACACAGGTGCACTTGTGTACATGTAACCAGCTAGAGTGTACCTCAGCTTTGTTCAAGTCTCCCGTGTTTGTCCCTGCAGTTGAGTTATACACATATTTTGCTATGCACATAATGCATAGCTTGGCCAGCAAAAGATAGGAAGGGTAAATGATGGTATGTTTACCTTAGCTCATGGGGATGGCTTAACCTTCAAATGCGGTGTGCCTAACTTTTCTCTAACCACAGGCCCAAGTTCCAGCTGGGCTGACTCAGCCTTTATCTTCCTCAAGATAAATTCAGCCCCATTCACTTCACAGTGGGTGGGTGTTTCAGATGAAGCTTTAAAAATGAGGGTTTTGTCTGGTCTGGATGGACCCTAATGATCCCTCAACACTTTACATGAGAAAAACATTGGCTATGGACCAGAATTCCCATTCTTTGCTACAGCAGCACACTGGGAGCATGACAAGAAGGCTCCATGATGCTTGGAGTGGAAAGACACATGGTGGTGAAGCTAGCACAGTGAAGCTGTAAGCCAAGATTACCATACCCCATGGGCCTGCTTGGTATGCCCTAAAAGAGCTGGGATTTGAGGTCTCTAGCTGGTTAGAAGGTCTTGTACAGCCCAATGAAGTAGAATTAGGTTGCAAGTGCTTTTTCCTTCCTAGAAGATTTAATCCTACTGTGGAATAGGAAGCAAAAGTATTCAAATAGCTGCATGAGAAACACAAGGTTATAAGTTACTTGCACAGGGATGTAAAAGGTCAATTTGTCAGACTACCCTCAGAGTATATGGGAAGTATAAGGATGTTCATTGCTCTGTGAGTGGCTCCAGATAAAAAGTCCATCATGCTCCTAAGAAGCCTTTCCAATGACATATATCTGTCAAGATCAGTGTATTCCTGAAAAATTCTTCTTTAGGCAATTCACCATTATCCTAAAGAAAATTAATAATAATAATAAATAATAAATAAATAATAAATAAATAAATAATAATAATAATAGTAATAATAATAATAAATCAATCCCAATTAGCTCTACCTTTCTGACAGAAAAATCACAGAAATCCTGTAATTAGCACAGCATTGGCGTTCTTTCTATCAGCTGCAAAGGGAGTAGTCGTTATCCATATGTGACAAGCTCAGGGGAGTGGGTTAAGCTAAATAAATTAATTCTGCACAATTTTGCCAGAGCCCAAACAATTATTAAAGTCAAAAAGAAAACAGGTTTTCAATTCCTTTTCCCCTCAGTTAATCCTTCAAGGCTTAAATGCCTCTGTCCTTCCAGGTCTAGAGGCATCACGATAGCACAAGAGAGGATAATAGCTTTGTGTTTCTGTCCAAAGCGGAAGGAATGGAAAGACCACGGAAGATAACCAGTTTGCCTACTTTCTCTATCCATTTTGCAGGCACAGGTGGTTTGGTTTAACATCTGAAACACTGGATCCTGAAGCAGACCAAAAGCAACTTCCAACCCCTAGGGAGGAGCCCGTAATTAGTACAAAGAATGAAGAGTGCTGGCAGGTCATACAGAACTGCATTTCCAGAAGAAGGCATTTGTTAGTGTAGTCAGCACACTTTTGATAAGGCAAGCACATCTCAAGCATTTAGGCCTAAATAAACACACTGATTAATGTCCTGGAGGTGGAACATAACTTTCCACTGAACTGAATCTCTGAAAGTATTTTCTATTCTAGCAGGAAGATCTGTGCAAAACATTGTAAAAAAAGATACCATGAAAATGTTGGAGATGGTTTGGAAGGACTGCAAAAGAAGCTTAAAATGAATAGTGTGGTCCAATCATTGTCAGGGAATTTTGTCCTTGGCTTTTTCACTATGTGGCCTATTATATGTGTGACTCAAAAAAGGTTTCTTTCAGCTCTACTGGTACGGTAAGGGGATTGGAGAGTATTACTGACATGTGAAGTGCTTTGAGAGTGTTCACCAAAGTGCTACAGAAGCGCTAACTGGTATTATCAGCTGTGAATAGATATGCTTATTATCAGCAGACACTCTTCAACAGTCCTGTTCTACTGTGCATCTGCAGCCAGCAGTGATCTCATTTTATACAGCAGCAGCCAAAGAAATAGGTTGGGTTCCTTAATATTAAAATGTGTTAAGGGTTAGTAAGCAGCTGCTTAACTTTTTTTTTTAATTTAGAAGGAACATGGCTCAGTACACGGCTGAGTAAATTTATAAACATGCAGCATTACTAGGTTCTGTTGGCCAAGTCTATTTTATACTCCAAAGAGCTTATATAATATAAATATGTTAATTTAGAAATGCTCCTTCAGATAAAAGGGGTGATATAAACCAGTACACCTTGTCATGCTCCAGGGCCCAAGTGAGCCATTCACGTGCTCACCTGCACTGTGAGAGCTGGCAGAAATCTGCTACAGCTTTCTGATGGCTGCATTCATCTCACCTGTGGTCTATAATAACAGCTCTAAGACTAACATACTCCAGACAGGATTACAAATAGAGGGATATGTAAATACACATTAAAAAAGCATAGGGCTTGGAAGGCTTGGCTTAATCAAAGGAACAAGGTGAGGAGGAAGGGGAGATGCTGGCAGCAGTGTTTGTCTCAGCTTATTGCTGAGAATCCCCTTTTTGCGCAGGCTGCACACCTTTAACAGCTGGCAGGGTATCTTTAGATCTGTGCTCCTTTAACAGAAAGACCTCTTCACATTATGTTATTGGAAACCCTGTGTACAGAGGAACACCAGTCCCTGGATATTCCTTGATGCTTCAGTAAAAGCCTCCAGCAACAGAAAAAAATACCCTAAATTTGGTTAGTAGCTCTAAAGAAAGATGGAGATAAATAAAACCCAGGAACTGAATCCCCCTAAAGCTTCAGGGTATTTGAAATTCAAAGCAGAATGTTGCAGTTTGGACCTTTCTCTTGTCTTGAGCTCTTCAGCAGCTTCTTGCTGTGCAAGGATCATAAAAGGAGCATCCCATAGGGTGCTGTCCCTGTAACTTTAGTCAGAGATTAAAACTAAATTTTTGAGAGGTCACAATCAGCCACAAAGGAGCTGAGCATTGAGTGCAACACTTCTCTTAAAAGCATGTGACTTGAACCATGAGGGCTGGTTCTCCTGCAATAGCTGCCACAGAATGTTTCAAACTTTGAACCATAGGAATTGCCATGTTATTTGGCCTTCTATATTTGACCTTATTCTATATTGCCTCTCAGGAAGGCCAGGTTTTAAAACAAAGCAGGTAAAAGGAAAAAAAAAAAAGAAAAAAAAAACCCCAAAAAACCAAAAAAACACCATAAACTGATGCAAGTGGAAAGGCTTGCACTTTGAGAAATTGAATAAAATCAGGTACACTCAGGAGTCTTCAAGATATAAACTGAAATAACAAGATATTTTCCTAAAAACATGTTCCTAGCAAGCAATGGTAGCTTCTAAGCCAACAGAAGGCTTCCTGAAACGTACATATTTACTTTGGAGTAATTCTACAATATGTAACACTTCACACTTCTTTTACCTTTTAACAATGACACGCAAACCTTGTTCTCATTTAGTGTGGAAGCATTTTCAATTGATAGAAAAAAAAAGCTAACATAGCTGTGCTTTATAGCAGGGAGAGCTCTTGTCTAGCAATGACAGCAAAGTTTAAAATCCTATCTAAATGTATATGTAATGTAATTGATGTTACAGTGCTAAAGAGCAGATTTTCAGTTTGCCTTAATCATCATACCTCTATGGACTCAGTGTTACAGCCCTTTTCCAGTGTTTCTGCAAGGTATGATATCCAGCTATCCAGAGATCTTTACCATAGTCACTGCTGTTTAGTCAGACAAGGGTTCTGTCCTGGCTGTGGACAGGCAACCTGAGGGTAGGAGGTTTAGAACTGATTGCATTGATGGTCAGTGGGTAGAAAGCCAGAGAAGCTGGCTGGATTACTAACCTTTGGTCTTTGTAATACTGGGCAATATTAATAAAAATGAAAAGAACAGCAAGCCTGGCTTAAATGAAGAGTTATTGATTTGGTCCCAGTGCATATTTAAATATTTTATTGCACAGATGGAGCCCTTACAACTTGCTTTCCTTCATCCTATAAAGGCCCTGTTTTACAAGGATGCTTGCTGTCCCTGGGGAGGGCTGGATCCGGTTTCCTCTACACTTCTGTATGTTGTTTGAGGGGGAGGGTTGGGCTCAGGTAAGGAGAATCGATTACTCAAGTGCAAGACAGAGAAGCTTTTCCTCATGCAGGACCAAGATTGCTGCCTTTGCTCTTCTCCCACCTACCACCTTCAGGGCATGGATGTCCAAGGGGTGTTTGCCTGGCTGCAGATCCCCCTCCCACCTGTGTGATGCCAGCTGTACCCACGGGGAGTCTACTGCCACCTAACAGAGTGGAAGGTGTTTAAAAACAGACTGGTTAAAATTTCTACACCCAAAAGTCATCCCTCCTGGGCATTTGATTTCTGCCCTGCCTGAAGGAAGGGTAGGAGATTGCAGAGGAAGTTACAATCCTATTTATTTTAAGGTTTTCCTAATAGAAATTTTTCAATCTTTTGTAACCTGACAGGTCTGCTAAAAAGCAGAGTGCAAAAGATAGGTCTTTTTTTTCCCACACCAAAAAAACCCTCAGGTTTCCAGAAGCACCTTTCCTCTGTGTTACTTCTTTGCACATTCCTTGCACATTACAGGATCTTCATCCCATGATTACATACTTTCTATGCTAACTTCATCCATTTTGTCTCCTTGCACATTATGGCTCTTCTATGGAGTCCGGGATGTACCCTGCTCAGGATGCAATGCAGTAAAGAACAAAATCCAAAACTCTCAGGTTTCTTCATTTTGTTTGCTTTAGCTGGTTTTTTTGTTTGTTTGTTTGGTTGGTTTTTTGTATATGTATGGGTGTTTGCTTGTTTGTTTCATTTGTTTGGATTTTTTGGTAGAAAAGAGAATTTTGGAAATTATTTGCATGCAAGAAGAGCTCAGAGCCTGAATGGATGGGTTCCACAGACACAGCAGGACACACGGGGAGTGATAAGCTCTAGCTGACTTGCGTAAGCCAGTGAATTTGGAAAGCTCTCCCCCAGCTTCTAGATAAGAGATTTCCTCTTGAAGGCAGTGACAAACACCATCCAGACTAATTGTGGCTCTTTTCTTAGCAGCATATCACTTACAGTGACAAGCAGCAGACAGAAACTCCTCCAGCAGGCATCACTGCTGAACACACTGCATGTCTCATGACCTGCAGGGAATGCAGTCTGGACATAAATCATTAAAAAAAAAAAAAATAGAACCATTAAAGGATTTCAAAAACCCACAAACTTAAAAAAAAGCCATCCCAAAAAACCCCTTATGATTTACCTGATTTGTAAAAGTGGAATTTCTGCGGCTCAGTTGCCCTATAAAATAAATTCTTAAACTACCAAGAAGTCACTTGCTAGGAGCAGTCCAGCAGGAACAGAAAGACAACCCATACTTAAGAAACCTCATCAAAAAAGCCATCTCAGCAGCCACCAGCAAATTCTGCTTGATGAGGATATAAGCTCTTAGCCGACGTTATGCATTCCTAAGGGTAAGGATAGCTTTTCTTTCCTCATTAAATTTTCCATACTTTTTGGAAAGTAAAACAGGATGTGTATTGAATAGGAGTATCTTTCTTATAAGAATAGGAGTATCTTTCTTCTGTGTTACTTGTTTGCCTACTTCTTGCATGTTAAAGGATCTTGATCTCATGGGTTGGTACATTCCATGCTAACTTGATCCATTCTGTCTCCCTATGGCCTCTCTATGGAGTCTGGGATAGACCCTGCTCAGGATGTGATGCAATAAAGGACAAAAGTAGTCTAGATATGCTTGAGCTTTCTATGCTCAGGAGAAAGACCAGATATTTTTCAATAGCCTCTGATACCATTATTTCATCTACTACTGACATACAGTACACTTTTGTTGTCTCTCCTATTCAACACAACTAATCATGATGGAATATGTGGTAGAGTAGGCTTTCCACTGATAATGTTAGATGTCTAAAGGTGTTGTGCTGCAAGGCATGTGGGAAGAAGTGGATAAACTTCCTCAATTTGTTGCCCAAAGTGGGTGACAAGAAACAAGTAAGCCCATTTTACCTGTGTTTAAAGTTGACAGCATCTCCTTAAAATGTGTCTTTCGCCTGGAGAGCAGGACAGTTAAATCCAGACTAGTTTATTTCCATTTCAGCCCCTGAATTATGCCTTCATTTTCACACTAACATAATTTCCCCTTTTTTCATGGTTGAAATCTGGGCACTGGGTCCATATGCCCCAAGCAAACTCTGCCTTAGAGTGTGTACAGGGACTCTGGTAAGCAGAACCACTCATGATGATTGCTCACAGGCATGGAGAAAAAGCAGAGCTTATAGTGACAGAAGAGCTGTTCTGAATCCAGCATGAATCAGTGTGAACCTTCACCCACCACTGCCTGCAGTTAGCCACAGCCAGGTGACATTCAGTATTTCTGAGAGCACTGAAGCTGGAGAAAGGCAGCACTGGCCTGGTGCCTTATGGAGGCAGGAACTGTGCTGTGTGCTGGAATGGGGAACGTCACAAAACAAAACAAAACTGCTTCCCATTCAAACAGACAAGAAAAACAACAGGATTTTGAAATGGCTGGACATTCCCAACAGACTTTACCCCAAAGTATATCAAAGTTTGTTTTGGAGTAACAGCTACATGTCATTGAAAAATTACTTCCCCGCCCCCCCCCCCCCCCCCCCGATAATTTATAGAGTATCCAGGAGTGACCTGTCATCATGATCTTTGCCTTGAAAGCAAAACAAAAGCAAACAATAAAGAGTTTTGCATAGATTTATGCTGAGATCCAGCCCTTAATTAAGCTGTCCAGGAGCTGCTGAGTATCCAGTCTGCTCTTAGGGTGATGGCATAAATCCAGAGCAAGCCTAGAGAAGTGAAAAGTGCAAGTCCTAATGGGAGTGGGAGAGATTACTTCTAGAACTAGCAGAAAGTCACAGCGTCAAAATCCATTGGAAACCAGAGAACTTTTTTCACAGAGGGTGACAGACTCATCTAGATTCTATCTATCCCATTTATTTGCTTGCAGCATTAACAATTTGCCATTGGAAAAGCTGCAAGCCAAATATATAAAAATCAGTTTTCTGGTCCTGTTCCACTTGTGCCACAGAGAGCAATCCAGCAGAGCACAGTCACCTTAACAAAAGAGCAAAATTATTGTGAGGAGGAGCTTTGCACAATCTCCAATTGACTAGCATGATGAAGACAAGCAACAGAGACAAAATTTAGTATAACACAAGTGCAGTGGGTGAATTCCATCCCCTGATGGCCCTTCATGCTTCAAATGGCATCATAGATCTAGGTAAGTGCATAGATCTGGCTAAGTGCAAGATGTTAGTACTAGCTTGAGAGACCTGCCTTTCAGAGTTTGCAGTCAGTTGTGTGAAGCCCTTTTCTTGTTCTGAAAAGAAATCTCTATGCACATCCTATATTAATAGCAAAAGTCTTTTTTTATTCTTTTTTTATTATAATTTTTTAAAATTTTTTTAGTGTAGGAAACCCATCAGCTCTACATTTCCAGGACTGTGGTACTGGGCTGCATCCCAGACACTGGGTCTGTGTCCAACCTCATCCAATCAACAAAAGGGTCAGTACTGGTTTCCCTGGTGCCTGGGCAATGATTGACACTGCTCAGACTGTCTCACTGGGGCACCTGCAGATAACCACCTGAGACAGATCAGCACAGGAAACCATTTCCACACAGTGTGAACGTGCAGGTGGTGAGCAATGTAAGGAGCATGATTATTATCCCTTTTCTAGCTAACTGTTCTGGGCCCCCTGCATGACGTCTGCACAGTTGAAATGTCATCACTTAGCCAGATGTTGAAGTCACATCTATCTAAATCCAGCTGGATATATGGAAAGTATTGTCTATTTTGACAGGCATAAATCAAGGGGAATTTGTATGAATAAGGGATTATTCCTAAATCGTGCACTTTCTATTAATAGATCCCTATTAATGCTGCAGGTGTTAGTAGTAACTGCTCTTTGAAGCATTACTTAATCAACCCTTTTGCAAATCCCCATAATCTAGCTCTCATAAAAATACATGGATTATTGATTGAGAGGACCTCTGGGATCCCTAAAGCGAGGTTCAGCTCAGATGCCTGTGCAGCGCAGGAGTCGCACTACAGATCGCTCCCTGGAATGTCTGCCAGGTGTTTGCAGTTTCATGCATAGTGTGTCTTGGAAATAATAAAAGAGGTGGGGGTAGAGGGGAGGTCATTCCCATCCAGGAAGACCAGGCTCAAGCAGAGGAAGGAGAAGGAGGACCATTAGTAATAGCTGCAGAGGTTGAAGGTGCAGAGGTTATAGGGTGGGCTACTTTTCCCTCTCTCAGAAACTTGTGATTATGAAAATAAAGAGCAAGCAGATCTAATATATGTCAAATTGTCCTCAAAACTAGCACACAGTACCCAGTCAGGTCTGCAACATACTTGTAAAGAGTACAAGCAATTGGAACAAGCCCTTAGAAACATGTTGGGTTTTTAAGGGAAAGAAAGGCAATTAGGAAGTTAAATCAATATTAAAGAAATACATAAAGAGACTTAAATAATAGATTATCTCCAATTACCCAGTGCTGATTTTTAAGGACTACATCTGCAAAGCTTAGTGCTGATGAGAACTGAGCAGGTGAAGCTAAAGCACACTCATTCTCTCTGCTTAGCAGACCCCTGGGGCTGAGACCTGCTTGGCTCAGATTTGTAGGACTTCAGGACCATTTCATGGGGCTTGGGCAGAATGCAGTTGCTTAAGGGTGGGCAAAAGCCATTATGTATGGGCTAGAGACCCAGAGATACTTCAGATGTGAAGAATCAAACAAAGTTTTATGCAGAATAAAAACAAAGCCAGCAAGTAACACACTCTGCAGAGCCCCCTGCTTGCCACACTACCCTGTTTTCTGGGCTGCTCATGCACTGCTTGCTGGGGGTCCACTCCACAATAAACAATAAGGAGTTTAAGAAATCTTGAAGAGATATGCTTGAAACTGCAGTCCACCCATTTCACAGGCACCTTTGGCAATCCATAGTCCCAGGAACAGATATTTGCTAGTTCAGTTCAGCTCCTGTGTAAACTCCATCTCACAGGATGAGAAGAGCAGTGGCCTTGCATCCTATTGCTGTTGTCTGAAATCTCTGAATGAGGTGTTTTGCAATTTCCCTGGCTGGGCCAGGAGGGACCATAGCTCAGCATCCTGGTACTATAGAGTTGGGGAGAGACAGGATCCCCACACACCTCTCCTTTCAGGGAGGGCTGAAAAATGGGAAATGCATAAACAGGACATTAATCAATCATGTCAGTCTTTAGAAAGTACTGTAAGACGAAGAAATTTTCTCAACAAGGAGGAATAAGAACAAAAATCAATCCTTCACAGAACTGCATGATAAAGCACTATTTTCCAAGGTGTCACCATGTGTTCTGTGTTACAGGGAATAACCTTGATGTTATTACATTACAGAATTACTAATATACAGTAGTGTGTTAAATCTCAACCAAATGTATCAAGTGCAAGAGACACATGTAATATCACTCGTGGCTGGAACAACAAACACAGTTCAGGAAAGTGCTTCTGTGGGGATGCAGGACTTGTTAAAGGTGCTTAAAAGTAAGCACATTCCCACTGGAGGTGCTGAATGGACTCATTTTCTTAAGCTATGGCTTCAAAGTCTAATTCTCCCACCCCAATTCTCCAGCCTTCCACAGGGAAAGTGTATTAGGGGTTGATCTCCTGTGCCTCACCAGAATGCAGCTGGTTCAGCAGAGTGGTGTCCTACTGACCATGCACAGCCCTTCATGGCTTTTTTTCTTTCAAGAGGACCAGTCTAAATAAGCAAGTACTTTCTACAAGGCAAGGAACATTGCCGATCTGCTGAGCACCCCTGTCAGGTTTCCGCACCAGAGGGGGAATGGAAAAGATGTGAAAGTGCTTTCATGCTGTACCTCAATATAATTCTTAGGAGAGTTCAACCCATCATTTATATTACAGCACACACACAACACCCCTGTGACCAACAGAAAAAAACATGTCAGAATGCATAGCTGTCATCCTAATGTTTCTGTTTTTCCTTTTCACTCCTGATGTGGGATTTTTTCCTGTTCCCTTTCCACTTTTGCCTTGAACCTTGGAAGATGAACAGCTAGGCTTTCTCAGTTAACTTTCCCAAATCATCTTGGAGCACTTGGAGGTTTTTCCCTTCACATCCTAATTAAGAGTATATCAGTGTCCCTTTGGGACCGAGGCAGTTAACGAACACCATCCGGCAGGTCACTTATAAACTATTTGCCCTGAGATTGAGGGCAAACTCTGGTGAATTCCCAAGGAAAGAATCAAATGAACCTGTTAATGAGTGGAGCATTAGGAGGAAGAAAAAAATAAGGCAGGATCTGAAGTCTAAAGGAAATGTAGGAAATAAAGGTTTGTTTATCTAATGGTTTTACTGGTGTCAATGCACAAGACTCCCCCTCCATTTTAAAGTAGTTGCAAACAAAAGATTCAGTTGCAGATAAGCTTTGGGACTTGACTTTTACATGAGACACTCATAAACCTTCCTCAGAGATGGAGAGGAAGAGGGACATGTAGCACATTCATTTCAAATAAAACCAGGCTGCCAGGTTTCCTTGTATCATTGTCTGAAGCATCAAGACAAGCTTTAGTCCCACCTTGGCCTGTTTTATCTCTCTGTTTAGTAAATTGGATCCTCTGCCTCTGGAATATTTAATTTAAGGTCTTTACTGCAATTTTGAAAAACATGACTCTAATCTGAAAAGTAGCTCCTGGGACATTGCCAGCTTATAAGACATTTTGTAAGAGCCTAGTTCAGTGAAATTTTAATAGAAGATCTAGAGAGGAGATCCAGTGTTAGTTCACCTGTCTGTAAAATGACTCAAAGATCAGAAAAAAACACCCTTTTCCTTGAAAAAAAAAAGAAAAAAGTAAACCCTAAAATGCATCCAAAAATTCACTTGTTGTCTAAGAGCAACTAGACTGCTTTTTGTGTCTATGCCAGTGAGTGGGGTTAGCCTTCATTCTGAGCTGGCTTAGGATGGGGACAGTATCTTTAATTTAGAATTCATTTATTTATAATTCTTATTATGATTCTTCATTATTTGCCTTAAAACATAACATATAGGACAGCTAAAAGCTGCACTGCAATAACACAAACATGGATCCAAAACTAGAAAAAGTTTGACCTGAATACAGCTGCATGATGAATGATCTTCAGATCAGAATGGAAAAAAACCAGATGTTTAAAAAAACCCCCAAACCAGTCAATTTCTAGAAAGAATTAATATTTTAGTTAAAGTATAAGAAAAAACACTTAAAATATTTTATCGGAGCTTGTACTACAGCTAAAGGAAAGGATCCTACGTTGTCCTGATGTTGTTTTCTCCTTATCTGCAGAAAATTTGTGACAGGACCTCCACTGGCATTCTTTGTATTGGTTAGAAGGAGACCAAAAGCATCACATACTGTTTTTTTCCAGCCTGATGCAGCAATGCGGAGGGGAGGACTCAATGAGGGTCAGAAGCTTTGCAGTGAGGCAGAAAGGAAGAATATAAATGAGATTTTCTCCTTTGTCTAAGTTCTTCTGACACAGAACAAGGGGAAAATTCTTAGATTGCTCAAAGTTGTCACATGACATCACTGCTAGAAAACACATCTTGCCTTTTCTAAAGCTACAGCATGACCCATAAAACCTCTTGTTTATTATTTTTGCCAAAACCAGAAGGTCCCCAGAGAAAAGGTACCAAAAAAATGTGCAGAGGTCTCTGGAATGGCTTTCTGATTTGAAACAAATGAGTACCTAAATCGTATGACTGCTGTTTCAGCTAATTCTGGATCGATAGCCTCTTAGAGACAGGGCATCCTGAAAGTTTTCAGTTTGGCTGTTATCCCCTCCTCCAGGTGGATGGCATTCAGTTTCTTGTGTCTGCTGAAATGTATTGTCCATATCCTGCTGCTTAAAAGTGCTTCCTGTATCCTTTGAGGCGTCCATTAGTAGAGGGCTGACAGACACTGAAGGTGTCTCATCACCTTTCAGCCACCCTGGGGTAGCATGGGTGACAAAGATGGAAATATAAAACAGAGGAGGGCCCCATAATGGCTGTTCCCTGCTGGGCAGTGAGGAATGGGTGCAGTTCTCGTGGATCAAGCAGAAGGCTGTAAACCTGGCATGCTACACACAGTCACAAAAGGTCTCTGGAAGCAAAGATGACTGGCCTCTGCTTCTGGGCTTTTGTGCTGTCCCACAGGAGGTGAAACCACATGAAAGCTGGGATGATATCCCTCTGTGATGATCCCTGCTCCTCAAATATGACTCTGTGCCACTGCTGCTGTGCAGCCCCTTCTGTGTCCTCCAGCCATGGCAACCTCCATGAACCCCAGGCAGCTTCACTGACAGGGTCACTTCACAGACACCATCTTTACAAGCTGATATTTGGCCCATTTCTTTCCCCACACCACATCTACAGGATATTTTCCACTTACTTCCCTGAAGCCAAGGGCTTTCTTTTTTTAGTGGGGGACACTTTAACAGGAACATTAAATACGTTACGCATGAAGACAGCTAGCCAACAACCAAGAGAAGGGAAAACTTGATGAAAGGCAGGAAATTGGAATTTAATAAGCACAGTAATAGGTTCCTAATGTCCTCTGGCTGCCCCTTCTCATGGCCTTACCTGAAATATAGACAGTGCAGCACTGAGGTCGCTGTATTGACTTTGGAAGAGATGAGTGATCCTCACTGGAATCTCCAATGCTGTTGCCAAGGGATCAAAAAAGTCTAGATATTTTTGGTCCCTTATCTCCCAGGTTAACCCATGCCTCTAGTTTTTGAGCCAGAATTCCATGCTCAGCTCAAACATAAGTCAACTGTCTTGACAGAGAAATCAGTAGAATTTTCTAGCCATTAATCCCAACGGAATTGCTCCATATCTTCTTACAACACTCACAGGACTATGCAAGTTGCAACACCAAGGTACAAGAATAAGCCAGCTGGCCCCTGCCAAGCCTCGTCTGGCTTCTTTGTCTCACAGTGACCAGACCCAGCTGCCTGGGAGGAAAACTGGTTTCTACCATAGCCGTGGTATCTACCATAAGTTATCCCCATGGATTGATATGCTACAGTGGAGTTTCAAGTGGATTTTCACTTCCTCACATTGTCCTATTCCTATTTCTGTATTTTACCCACAATTCAAAACATCAAGGGAACTTTCAAAGCAACATTCTCTATTTCACAATGTCGTGGTAAATCAAACATATGTAGACCGAAAACCTAATAAAAAATCTATGAGGAGTTTTAATCAGAAGAATATATTGAAATGTAGATAGTAAAACTGCTGTAACTAACTGCAGATGCTAAAGAAACTATAAAGCTGCAGTCAGCATGATTTGCCGCATTACTGTGTTAAAGCAAAGACTGACTATAGTTTTACTATTCAACTTAATAAACTGGCTTTTTTTATTGTATAATGCACCAAGTTGCTGTAGTTTTACTGTAGTAAATACAATTCAACCGTAGTTTAAAGAGAGATGCTGTTTTCATTTGCTTTTTTTAATGCACACAGTAAAGCTCAGAGAAGTGCTTTTGTAACACTTCTTCTGTGCCTTTCATTTACTTTTCCCTTAAAACTTTGCATTTGAATATGTGGTTTCTGTTTTCGACTATTTTGCTTTTTGTTTGTGTTTTCCTTGAAATAGGAAGTTGTCCTCAGTGTACTTTTTTGCAAGTACAAGGGGTTGATATTTGACACTGAGAAGAGTGACAGCATTTGGGTTCCGCTTTCAGACAGAAATGATGGTTTCTGCATTTGAAATCCAAGGTATTTTGCCCAATTCTCTTTCTGAAGTTTCTGTATGAGAGGTATATATTGCCAGGCAGTGGTCATTTGGTCCATCTGGAAATCAGCATACTTAGAGACAGAAGGATGAGCTATAAGGGATGCCTGGTTTTCCTTATGGTGTTATATTTGTACACTCAGCTTAGCTCTTTCCCTCTGTTTGCTTTCTCTCCTTTCCACCCACCCAGAGAGCAGCAGAGTGATAGTCTCTGAGAATTATGTGCTGGTGCCAGACTGACAGTCATAGAAACCACAGAAACAGAAAAATGTGTAGATCTTACTTTGCTACTCCCAGGGGCTAGGATGACACAGCTCCAGCATGGATGGGGAGAAAGCATGTCAATGAAAAAAAACCAACAATCACATTAATCATCAAACTAATTCCAACTGACAGTGATTTTCTCCATGTGTCATTGTTAATTGTATTCTTACTGCTTTACATGTGAATATACATCTCATTAGTCAGCCCCTGCAGCCTAAAAATATTACAATAAAACCCAGGCCCATGACATTCATTCAGGCGGTGCATTAATGTGAGCATTTAAAGGATTCACTAAACTTTGGTATCACATGTTGGGTCTCCCTGTTCTCCAGCAGCAACTCACAGCAGCTGCCTGTGGTCCAGGAGCACCACAGACACCACACACCCCTCATCCTGCTGCAGGACATGCCCTCTGTAGCATGGGAGATAGTCTGCTTGGGTTTCTGACTCAAACAATCATAGCTTGGCAAGGAAATCTTGGCACAAAAAGCCAGAAATCCAAGCATGTCCTTAATTCCTTGTGAACTACTCCAAAGGCATTTGGATAAAAGTTGCGGGTTGACTTACCTGTTTTCCTCACTATTTCTCCCTAAGCCTGTCACAGATGAATTTTATCACTGGCCAAAAAAATAAAGATTTGAAATACATCCCATTTTTTGACTTTTTTTTTTTTAATTAAAAAAGACAAGTAGGAGTTATTTGATTTTTAAAATGGTACTTGATGTCATTTATTGACAGTGCAATGCATGGCCAGAGGAAATTGAGCTGGCATTGTTCTGAACAAAGACAGTTGACCTGAGCAGTCAATGCCATTGTGGGAAAGCTCTGGTCCAAACTCAGTATCTGCCACTGAAAGCAGCTCTGTCACTGAACAAATGGGAGCAAAGAATTCAGAGAGGTTTTGGGTGCAGGCAAATTCAAAGCCAAATATCAAGCTCCTGAAAAAAGGAAGATAAAACACTGCAACAACCATTCCACTCAATCCTTTCAGCTGAAATGCTTGGGGGAAATTAATCTTCAGACCAAAATCTAAGAAATTAACTTTGCATCTTGCATGTCAACTGTGATACCTCATCTTCACATCTTCTCCACTATAAGCAAATGAATCCTTTGGCTTTGCACGTCATAGCATCAAGTCAGGCTTACTACCGGGAAGAAAAAGCCACCAGCAGCAGAAGTAAATTGGCAAAGCAGAGCCACTAAATATCCAACCATATTCTGTCCATCTTTGTCACTTTTGCTTCCTTCCTCTGTTATCCTCTCTTTAACAGCTTGGAAAAAACTGACAGCTATTTTAGGTGCCCCACTGTTATCACTGAGATGCAATCCCTGCTAAACCAACTATTTTCAATGCATTGCCAAGTAAACCCTGGGCTGACCTTTGACTTCATCTTCTGAAATATGACCATAAAAATAATGAGCCTGTAAACTGCTTTTGGCAATTATGCTGCTGCTGGAATGAAAGGACGTTGTCATTAGCATGCAGCTTATGAACCCCAGCTTGCTGGTCCTGGCAGGCAGCCAGCCTGGGAAACTGAGCCGGCCTTAAAGCTGACACAGGTTCAATGGGATAATTAGGCAGCCTTTTTGTTTGAGTTTGTTGATATAAATGTGGTAGAGATTAGCCTTTTCCCCCTCAGCTCTGGGTAATGGTCAGGGCTAACAGGTGTCAGGCTAATGGTGGTGCGGGAAATTAATACTTGGTTTCCTGGTACCTTCCTTTGTTGTTTTTCCCCACAGAGGAATTCCTCCAAATCTTCTAGCACTTTGCAAGCACCTTCCCTCCCTCCCTCCCTCCTTTCCCCTTCTTATTTATCTTTGCCCAAAACATTTTATCAAGAAGAACATGCCATTGAGTCACATAGAAACAAAGCTGGGAAGTGCTGACCAGAAAATAAATTACCATCGATCACATCAGTCAATCAGCCTTCCATTTATTAGGTTAAGGAATAAAACTTAAATGTTCAAACAGCAATTGGCCAGATCTATTTTTGAAGTTCATGGAAAATGTCTGGGGAAATGAGCCAAAGCAGAATAAAGGACACCCAAAACGTCACACAGCTCTGAACAAACTACAGTACCACTTATAAAAGCGTTTGGGTCACTTAAACATCTGGTTATCTTAAGCAACTTGGAATGGTGTTCTTGGCACTCAGGAGGAATTGAACATGCCAGATCACCTAACAGCTCTCTGTAAGTCCTTAAAGCAGAGTCTATCTGTGTTTTATGTCAAAGTAAGTAAGACAGCAAGAGAAATGGTGAGCATGCCTCTGCACATGCTGAAGCCAGCCAATAGCCCATGCAGAAAGTACACTTGCATACTCATTTTACTCATACACACTGCCTTTTATCTTGAGGGTTGCCAAAGCACTGAAAAGGGACAGTGAGGCCCTATACCAACTAAAATCACTTTGCCTATCCCCAAAATGGAGCTGCTTCTGGGGAGAGACCTGCTGACTTGTGCATCAAACACACATGGCAGCTTAGATGGGAGAGGTAAAAACCATATGAAAGGGTATTTTCCTGGAACATGCCATTGTTTATGCAGGACATAGTGGTAGGTAGCCTTTCAGTTAAAAGAAAACACAGAAGGGAGGACAAAACTCCCATTCTGTTAAGACATGGCAGAGATCCACCAACAGCACCTCATGATGGTCTCAGTAATTGTGCAGGCTTTCCCTTCCTTTCTTTCCCTCTGCTTTTTCCTTTTCCCCATTAGTATTCCTTTTTCCCAAGACCTACAACCCTTGTGTTCCCAGTTTCCCACCCTGTCATTGGTTCCACACACTTCACCCACTTTCTGGCATACACAAACCACTTAATTTCTTTCTTCCCTTCTCATCACACCAATCTGATTCTCCCTGATCTGTGCTGTACCTCATCACTGCTCTGCTTCAAAGAACAGCTAGCCCATGAGCCAACTCCTAGGCATAAAGGCCATACTTTTTTCCCTGTTCCCCATGGGATGCTGCAGGGACAGCGTCCTTTTCAGCTCCTTCATGAAGCAAAGGATGTCACCTTCCCAATGGTGCTGGCCCCTTTGATTTGCCAGAGGCACAGAAGTACACATCTAAACTGGGAAGGATGAGGATTGCTGTAGTCCAGCTTCAGTCCTTCCTGCCTGCAGAAGAGAGCTGCTCATGCTTTACTAAGCCTCTTGACAATACAAAGTGGGAAGAGCCACAAGAATGAGGTTGTATCGCCACTTTCATTAAAGGCATTTCTTGAAAACCTACTGGGTTTAGCTTGGACCACTGGAGCAGCCATGAAACCATGGAACTCAGCCCAGGCCACGTATTTCCCAGCTTTTCAGGCCCATACACAGCATATCACGGGCTATGTCCTGCCCATACCACTAGGCTGGAAGTCTGACATGGCCATATCCATCTGCAGTGCAGTCACAATTTAAATCCACCTTTACCATGAGAGCTACAAAGAAGTCAGTATATGTGGTATAGGAAAGAAGAAGCTAAGAGATATTTTGCTGTCTGCCTTGCCCCCAAGACCTCTGTGAATAAAAAAGAGCTAATACAAACCCCTTCTTCAATAGTTGAAAGTGAAGAGCCACTGGCTGGAATTTGTAAGTCAGCAAACCTTTCAGTGGGAGGTGAACTGTAAGCTTCTAATGATGTGAACAAGTTCCTTGGAACATATTACTATGGGAAATTCTCCATTTGTTGGAGTCTCTAACTGAAAAGCATTTCCACTGAAATGTATTTCCAATTTGAAATTTCAGATTGAAAACATTTTGTTGGGCTAAATGCCAGAATCATTGCTTGAAATCTCTGGCTTTTGTATTAAAATGGATCAGACTAGGTAATCACAACCTAAAAACATGTTAATCTATCTATTCCAGAAAACAGCAGTGAAATCATATTGTGCCTACGAAGTCCTACAAAGTGCATGCAAGAGGTATATCTGAGTTTGTGTACCATAGCAGTATTTGAGTTTCCTCAGCTTTGGGCTCATCACCTGATTATGAAACAAAATAAAACAAAACAAAACAAAACAGTAATAATCAACCTCCTTTTGTCAGATTGCCAAAGACTGTAAAATAGAAGCAGCACTCATTTTACAGAGATTATGACAGACCCTTCCCTTAGCTTTTCTTACTGTGAGTAGCCCAATAATGAATTTACCATGAAAGTCAAATGGAGTAGGGTGATACTTCATCCTGATGAAGTCTGACACCAGGAGAAGTTGATACAGTCTGCCCTACAATGGCAAGACCACTGCAAAATCCCATCCCAAAACCCACACATATCAAGTAAACAACATTCATTCTATTGGCAACTTTGATTAAACTAAAATCCCTGCAAAACACATATTTTCTGTTTGTGGATTGGTTCAAAGTTTTTAAGGCACAAACCTAATTTATTGACGAAGAAGAATGCAATGCCAAGACTTCTGAAAGATAAACATCTCCTTCACATAATTGCCTGTGGTTCTTCTGGATTTGCCAGAATCCAGAATGGCTGTTTTAATGCCTGGGTTGGTCCAAACTAGCCCTGGTTTTGATTTAGGAAGGTGCAAGTAGAGCTCTGCAAGCTCCCAATCCAAGGCAGCAAAAGGCATGAGGAGAAACAAGAACACCTTTGCTAAAAGACACCCAGAGAGTCAAGGGACAGCAGGGCAATACTTTGAAAGAGAAAAGTGACAGAGCAAACAGGACTAAGGATATCTACTGTTGATTCCCTAGAGGATGCCAGCAGAAGAGCATTGGCAGGGTAACATTTGCAGTATCAAGGCAGAAAGTGGATGAATTAAGGTGGCAGCCTGGCAAAAGCCATAATTTAACAGTAGGCTGTAGCACAGAGGATCCTGACAACCTGCCAGCACTGCAGGTGCAGGCTCAGAGTTCGCACCATGGCATTAATTCACATGTAATCAATGTCTTCCCATAAGAGAAATATCTCTTGCCCCATTCACAGAGTTTTACTCATGTTGAACATGAATCCTTTGCTTAAGTTACTGTCCTGGTCTGAAGCAGTCCTAACTTGAATTGCTACCTTCTATAAGGTCCTTGAGTACTTTAGTATTTAGTATATAATTTTAAAAGCCAGTACCAACAGAGAGAGATGAACACACAAAGAACCTACTTGCAGACACAACCAAGTGTCTCCAAAAAATAAAAAAGGGAGAGGAAACCGCAAAAAAACCCAAATAAAGATTTAAACTCTCATTTCTATCGACTAAAGATGAAGAAAGGAAAACAAAAAAGCCAGCACTAGGTCATAATTAAAAAGTGAATTCCAGGGAGGGAAAATAAAAAACATTCAGACCCAAAATTTAAAACATCACTGAAATGTGGAATCTGAAGATGGGAGAGGTCAAAGAGGATTCAGGTCTTGACCTGGCAAAGTTTGTTGTTACAGACAGAAAGAAAGAGAAAAAAAGTGAATGTTTGCTGTTTCTTCTAAAACAGAGTATTTAAGAGATCTTTTAGAAGCAGGGTAGTGGGAAGTGTGGGGTAGGATTTCACAGCTTTTAGCAGCTGTCTTCTGCCTTCTTTACCCATTCACAGTGAGAACAGATTTCTTTCTGAAAGTATTGGCTAATTCCATGGGGAACAAGGATGCCTCAGGAGTAAAACATTGTTGAACTCCCATTTGCACCAGTTTTGCACTGAGGTACATTTAACTGACTTCACTAGCATCACACTTCATCTGTACTGACCTGAAAAAACAGAACAAAACAACACACCAAAAAAACCTTGCAAAATCTTTGCAAAAAGTAAATGATCTAATGATTGGGGATTTTTGTTTCTCAGTATGCAAGAAGAGGCAATTGCTTGAGTAAGAATCCAAGGCATCTTCCAAGTAAGTCCTTATATTCCATAAAACCTGCCTCTCTCTGAGCCACTACTCAGTCTGCTTTCTCCTAGCACTAGAAAAAGTGCTTTTCCTTGCTTCACAAAAGTCTTCCTACAGCAGTCATGAGTGAATAGTCCACCAGTAAGGAAGGGTTAAAAATATTTCCAGATGAGCTCTCTTGTGGATAACAGTTGAGAAAAATCTATTACAGGATCCTGAATACCGTATACACAATATCAGTAAATTAACCATCCCACACAGAATTCAAAGGCCTTTCCATGTTCACACCAATTGGGTAAACACAAAGACTTAAGAAGCAATACTTGCTGCTGGGATTGAGGTGGGACTAATGATGACTAATGCACTTGTTATGGAGCATTCTTTAATTCCCTTGGGAGGCAGTGAATCTTGTTATCTAATCTTGCACACACATCCCTAACCTGAACTTATTTTCCACAAGTATGCTAAGCACTTTCTGTGTCTAGAGGAAGCCAAAACATGTATGGTTTTCTGTGAGAAAGACAGCTAAGGTATTTCCCTCAGAGGATGGCAGGCATTCTGGGAGGTGAGAAGGAAATTCAAATATAGCTATAATGAACAAATGTGTCCAGAAGTCTGAAATGGGTTGAATCTGGAATAGGTTATCTCACAGTCGCATCAAAACAGGGAGAGATGTTTTCTGCCTGGAAGGAAAGCTGAGAAAACAGACTTTCAGCTATACCAGGAATAAAGACTAATAGTACTTTCAATAAAATATTCCAACAATGGCTTATGGTTTACAATGTGATCACAAAAAAAAAAATAAAAAATTAAATTATTATCATAAATCTTTGAGAAAAAAAGTACTGTTCAGGCAGAATATTCTCTGAAGAGATCTTGGAAATCATTACAGTTCATTTGATAATATATTGCCTAATAATAGTTTCCTCTTCCCTCATGATCCCTTTAGTTGAAGTGATTCATGATGAATTCACACTACATGATGAAGTCATCCAATAATCTCTAAGTAACAGTCAAAGATGTTAGTACTGTTTATTGTTCTGGCTCAAATGCAAGAAGGACCTAATAACATAAATAATAAATATGTCAATATTTCATAAGTACCATTCTCTGCAGAAAAAGATATATAGGTGAAAACTATTGAAACCAGAGGGGGGAAAGACTGTAAATAATAAAACATCATAGATAAAGCATTTGTATTGTGGAGAAATTACTATTTATTGCAGCTGCATGCAGTAACATCTGAAAGGTAATATATATAGCTTTAGGCATATAGTTTTTATCTTGTATCAGACTTTAGTCAAACAAGACCAGGAAACTCACTAAATGCTGTTACCATTTGAGCAGGTAATGACAGGTTTGATCAGATCTGGGCAAATCAAATACAAATGTCACATAATTGGTGAAAAATTATTACCACTGCTTACATTATGGCTAAAGTGCAGCTGTTTAAAACTGGATGGATCCTAAAGCGATACCTGCATATTAGCCAAGAGCCTGAATAGTTATTAGCTCTGATTTTCCTTGTTCCTGATGTGTAATTTTTCCTGTGAGCAGGACTTTGATTAGCTGGGAAATATCTATCCTGTAAACTTGCCATTGCAGAAGTCCATCTGTAAAAGGTTTGGGACCTATAGTTCTAGTTTAGAGTCCCACTCCAAAGAAATATCAAATTGCCTTGATGTTGGCAGGTGCTGAACACTAGGTAGACTTGAAAGAGTGGCAGGTTCCATGTTACCAGACTTCAATAATTTGGCTGTCACATTTAGGCCACCCTTGCTTGTGTTTAGAGAGCCAGAGTAGCCTCCACCATGTTTCTCCCCTCCTTCTTCAGTGAGCTGCCAAGGCAGAGACTTAAGAAGGATGAAAGCTGCCTTGAAGCCTAAGCATCCAGCCATGTTTCATCTTATACAGGTATTTGGGATCCAGCTTTTCACCCACATCAGCTCCACAGAGCTTCTGCTCAGATCTATGCTCAAACCACTCTTGACATTTGGAACAGGCAGTGTTTCAGACTGGCACTCTGTTCCTACTGGCTTCTGCTTTATTAATAACAATAGCCACATACTCAAGCATAAACAGATTATCTGTGTACGTGACAGAGTAGGATCTAAACACTCCTAGACTCTAAGGATAAGAAAGTTTATAAAAGCAGTGCATACGGACAGGAAAAACATGAATTCCAAATGTCCTCAAAAATAAAAAAGGACCACAGAGGCAAATGCAATTTCAATTTTTTTGCAGTACGGCACGAAATAAAGAGGAACTCTTCCCTCACTTTCTTCATTAAGATCAGTCAAAACCTGTGCTTAAAAGACTCTCAGTATTTAATGCAGAAATGAGATACTCATTAAATGTTTGTTCTTTAAAAACTCTCACTCTGTAAAGGGAATTCAATCTGGTTCTCTTTAGATCCCTACGTTAAAGGGCCTTATGGTGGGTTTCTCATAAGCAACCTCTTAACCATTTCAGCTTGCTGAAAGTATAATGTGGAAAAAAGTGCATTTATTTGAAAAACAAATCTTGAAAGTTTAGCCATTAACCTCAACACCAATAAAATCTTCTGGTTCAGTCTGGAGTCTCTCAGGGGTAAATGTACAGGTGCTAAGTGCTGAGCAGCTGCAGCAAGTGATGAATTTAGGGAATGGTATGAAGTTTAAAAAACAAGATGACCAAATGAGATACATTTTACAATCAAAGCCCAAACTTATGTTAAAAATTAGAATGCCTTTATAGATGCTTTTGTTTTTCCCCTGAGCCTTCTAAAATCAGTATGGCAGCTAATGCAGAGCTAACAGTCAAAGTATTGAGTACTTCTGGCAAGTTCTGGCTCAGTGAAAAACTGAAGCAGAAAACATTTGTGGATTATTATTATTTTTAATATGTGTGGTAAAATGAAAGGAACAAGATTAATGCTCATACCTTACTCGTTTACATAAAAGTCTCCATCCTACTCCAACTCTAAGAAACTACACAGTGAATGTGAAGAAAATTTGCACTTTTTCTTAACAGCTCCCTTTTTGGCTCCCTTGATAGTGAAGTAGAAAAAGTAAGGCTAAGCACGCAGAGGAAGGTTTGGGTCCATTCTTGGGTTAGCAGTACCTGTTCTAAAGCTAGACAATCAAGTTAAAAAGCACAAAATCATATCTTGTGATATTAGAGACCTCACAGATACTATCAGGGTCTTATCTTCTGAGACTATAGGTAACTGCCCAATTCCTATTCTTTTCCAAATATCTTTTTCCTCTGATCCTTCCTGTTTTTTCACCTTGTTCCTTTATATGTGGTCTACAATACCTCTTTTCCCTAGGAAATCTGACAGCTACCAAAGACACAAAACAAAGCTCCTATTTCTGCTTTGCTGTAGACCTCTACCAAAGGTATGAAAAGGGCTTCACAAGCACTAGGTCCCTCTCTCTGCTCTGTGGGAATGCAAATAATTTTGAAGTTTTGGTTACACGACACTGGGTTTTTAAAACAGTGACTTCCATGGGTATGGAAGGTCATTCCAGCATAGAGGAAACACGGGAATTTCAGTCAAACCACTGTGCCATGTTCTGAAGAGGTGCATTGAAAGGGAGTTCCAGCAGACACAAAGGCTTTCAAATCCCTTGCCTCCATTCCCTTGTCTCCCAGTGCTTCTGAAGAATATCAGCATTGGAAACAAAACCATCCTATCCTTGTTTTGAGAAACAGCCTTTTGGAACATTTCCTCTAACAGGACCTGCAGAACCCAACTGAGCATCCAGTTCCACTGACAAGGAGAGAAAACATCTTCTATTCCCTGATTATCTTAGCAGTCGCTGGATCCCTGCACCAAGAGATATTTGTAGCTGCTGACTGAGGTAGGAGAATGGTCCTTGAAATGAGCCTCTGTCACAAAGGACCACACCCAGCACTCCCGGCACAGTAGAACTACCTGGGACTGGCTGGATCTTCCTGCATCTTAAGGATGCAGCTCCTGGACTTCTAGACTTGTACGTCCTGCCATGCCCAGGCTCTCGTGGAGCTCTCAACACAGTCCCATGCAAATTCTCCAGATTGGAGAGCCCCAGCATTGAAGGCCAGTCTATTTGGTGCATGAAGTGTTGCCCAGATGGATGCAGACAGAGGGCTCTGGTCAGTGGCTCCATGTCCAGGTGGAGGTGAGGAGTGTCCAGCAGGACTCTGCCATGGAACTGGAGCTCTTCAATGTCTTAATGACACAGAGAGTGGCATCAAGTGTACCCCCAGCACCTTTGCAGCTGACGGGAAACTGAGCTGGACAGGTGACACAAGCAAAGGAAGGGACGGTCCAGAGGGACCTGGCCAAGCTTGAGTAATGGGACTGCAAGAACCCAGTGAGGTTCAACAAGTTAAAGGGCCTGCCCCAGGGACAGAGAAATACAAGAATCACCGAGCTTGGAAGAGGCTTTCCAGATCCTCTAGTCCAACAGTCAACTCAGCACCACCACAGTCATCCCTAAGTGCGACATCCAGAGCCCTCTGAATTTGTACTTTTTCCTGACCAACTTTTCTCTTGCCAGAATGGCATAAAGGATCTTTAATGTTGTGTTATTCACTTTCTTAGCCTGTAAATAAGAAATCATCAGATTCAATTAAGTGTACCTATGCTGGTGCAGTGTTAGCCACAAAGTGATGTAGAAATTATGTGGTTTCTTGACCTGAAAACTTACAGATGTAAATATTACATTATCACAATTTGAAGTCCAGCTAGTGAGTCAGTCTATCCACCCATGCAGAAGCCCTCCATGTGGAGCTCAGTGGGTGCCTGTATGGGAACCCAGAGCCCCCCCTCTCCCACTGCAGTGCCCTATAAGTTTGCCTATAGAGGGGCTGCTTCACTCAGCTCATGCTCCTGGAAATGAGAAAAGGCTCCTCGGCAGTATTCTGAGTTACACAGCTATTTTAAACTGGAACCAGGTTCCAGTTGATGCAGGGCCATGGCTTTGTGCAGAACAGCATGGCATGTGTGGGAGGGCAAGGAGCCCTGCCACAGCACCACATGGGGAAAAGGACAATCCTGTACATGGATGTGCTGAGAGAATAGAAAGCAGCTCAAGGACAAGCATGATGTTCTGTTAGAAAATCAAGCTGAGACTGAGTCTTTCCTAGATGTCTCTTGAGGCAGAGTAACTTGTTTGTCTATTTGGTGAATAACATCCCCAAAGTCGCACAAATGGGAAACCTTACACCTTTTCCCTCTATTTAAACACCTGCCTCTATTAGGTACATGTCAGGCTCACCCTGAAATTTCATCCAAGCTGTGTGTGGCCCCTGGCAACACCACAACATGGTGCAGTTGACAGAAGTGTTCCTTCCAGAGACGCAGGAACCCGGCCAGTCTTGAAGCAAAAAACATGTATTAAAAACATCAGTCTTCCTTTAAAAGTGATCAATCTAAATGTACATATTGGACCAGCCATTACCAATGTTTTGCTTTTATTTTTCTTGCAGGAAAAATTAAGCAGTTCATGTAATGAATTAGTGATTTTCTCTTCCATCATTAAGTAATTTGAAGAAAGAAAAAAAATATTCCAAGGCCAACTGTATATTTGTCATGTTCAGTGCAAAATAAATCCCACACCAGGTCTTCCATCCTAGGCTTCCCAAACTCTTGTACACGCTTTATAAACACTATTAATCATGCAGAACCTGTCAGCAGTGTTAGCAGAGCACATAATGTATTTGGAACATTTGCAGCATAACGGCTTTGAATGTAAAGGTCACCATCTCCACATTAACTCCATCAAAATAATTGGGTCATTTTCCTTTAAAAACACACAATACAGTTTCTCCCGGAGATCCCATGTGGCAGCTGAATCTGACATCTGTGAAAGAAAGCATGGAGCTGCATGTATAGTATCACAAAGCTGCATGGAGGATCAAAAGAATGTATTTGCTTATGTTAGCTCCCAAACAGAGGAATGTCAAACCCAGGAATTACACCAATGCATCCAAGTCAAGCCCATGCAAGTGAAGCGTTTTTTGCAGGAATGCTATAGCCCTTCTCCATCAGCGAGTGGGATCCAGCTGGTGCGCAGAGCACCTGAGGAGTTACTGTGGCTGAATAAAGCTCCTTCCTTCCTCCTCTTTCTTCTTCTGGGAGCGACTGTGGGTCTCCTGCACTGGGCATGGGAGCTGACCTCCTCTCTGAAGTCACGCCAGCACCACTAATCAACTGGTGGGGAAGCTGTCAGTGTGTCTTCCTTGCCTCTCCTGCAGCCCCTTCAGCTCTGCCTGTCCCATGACCCAGGGCTGCATCTCACCCTTGTGCTTCTCTCTACAAAATCTTGCCTCTGACTAAGCTGATGGTCAGCCACAGACACACAGCCCTTCCATAACTAGAACAGTAAGGGAAGGAAGACAAAAAGAAGGGATCATCTGTTTCATCCACCCTTGCTGGTACAAATCTCTGCCCTGGTCCTTCTGGACACACTATTGCTGATAGTGGCCTCCTTGGTCACCTGGGCACATGCTGGCACATGCTCAGCCACTGTCAACCAGAACCCCTACGTCCTTTTCCACTAGGCAGCTTTCTATTCACTCTTGCCCCAGCCTGTAGCACTGCAGGGGATTATTGTGGCAGATTTTCAGACAGAAGGCTACAAAGATCACCAGACAAAGTGAGTGATACCACAATGAAAAAACACACAAGCACTTCTACCTAACAGCTAAGGCCATTATTGCAAATACCAAGATTTCTGCAAATAAGATGAACAGGGAACCAGAGGCCCCACAGTACTGCAGAATTCTACTTGTCTAAAGATATAAGTGCTTCATGAAGTTATCCATGTAAGATACATGATTTTCTGTAGTCAATCATCAATACAACAAATGAATTCCAGCCAGTAGGCCAGCTTTGAACTTTCCAAGATCTGTTACCCTGGAGATTGAAAGATAACTCTTACTTGAGGCTTCCTATAGCAAACAATTTTCATGTTCTGGTTGCTTCAAGCAGTAGTGTGAATACTGATATCTCCTTCACAATCAGACAGCCATCTTCCTCTAGCTTTAAAATAACTCTTTCCATGATGACACTTGAAAGGCCAGGCCAACATGCAACGCGCACCCCTCGGAGCAAAGTCAGCATATGTGTTACCATGGGTTGGAGCCATGGAGAAATATATCTTCCACTGTTTGTGCTCTGAACTGAGAGTTTTACAGCACTGGGAATATAAACCTGTCTGAATGAGCTGATGTTAGAGAGAAGAGTCAAAACATCTAGCTCATCAGGATGACCAGCACTACTGATAGAATCTTCATGGAATTATAAGTTATAAAATCCCTTAAATCTGGCCAAATGGTGGACTGAAAAATTCATCAAGTCTGTTGTACCCAAGGAAAAATCCAGAAATAGATTCTTTCATCATCTCTGAATTCTCATCCAAAGGCAAAGTGGTGGTTTTGAATTTTCTGGTGTCCTCATCTGTAGATAAGGTCACCATGCCCTCCTTGGCACTGCAATTTTTCCCTTCCTAGCAACGGGCTAGGCCAAGTAGCTCTCGTGCTGGCCTTACATGGCGTGGTGGGAGAAAAAGTGCTTTAGTTCACAGACATTTGATTAATTGTTGTCACTTCTAATGAGTGCTAACAGCTTAGATTTTGCAGAGGAAATAGCTGCCTAGTATAACTGGCCTTTGGCCACCAGTTTGTTTTCAAACAGCATTGGCTTGTTTTGTACATTAGCCAAATCCAAATCCCAGTCTGGGGGAGGGATGAGGATCTGCATTTTACTGTTCAAACCTTGTATTGTCCGTAGACCACTCTTAAGCCATAAAACTCTACACTTACAAAGGGACTCAGAAGGGGCAACAAGAGCATGATCCAGCATATTGAGAAGGAGATAGGGGAAGCAACATGTTCAGGAAATTTCCTTCATAATACCAGATGGTAGCTGCTGCTCACCCTACCAAAGTCACAGCAAAGGGCTGCCATTTGGCCTCCCTGGCAAGCTTTACTGAGTACTAACACAAACCCAAGGCACTGAGCACAAAATCCTGGGCCCACAAAAGGAAATGGCAACCATTCCCTCCCAATATCCAACCTCAGAGGCAGAGTTCTGGCTTCAGGCTCTTTCATTAGCCCAGCAAATTACCTCAAACCAGGAGGTCCCATTACCTTTCCCAGGCTTCCAGCCTGCAAAGAAGCAGAATATTTCCATCCTTTTGTGAACTGCTCAGAGGTGAAGGCCTCAAAAACCTGGCTGAGCACCCATGACTCCTGTTGTGCTCCTCTCGCCCAAAGTAGAAAGGAGAATGCTGAAGCTGGGACTGCACAACCAGCTAGCACTTCTGATAAATATGATAAAAGCCGCCCCAGCAATCAGTAAACAGTGGTATAATTAGCAAATGTTTTTCTATTTACTTCCTTTAATATGCAATAGGGGGAAATGAAATAAAATGTCAAGGACTTCATCAAACAGATGGTCCTGCACTTATTATTTTTCTCCGCTGTATTGTTTGCGTCAACTAAAGAAGAAACTCCTTTACGAAGTGTGACTCATGGATTCCTGGGAAGCTGCATTCTCAGCAGGGGGAGGACAGCAGGGAAGGACAGGAAAGGGGAGGGAAGAGGACTCAGCTCATGAGCTTTTATTAGGAGCATTATTATGTCTCATTAATTAATCTGAGCGCCGCTTTAGTGACGTCTCGGTCTCATTTCACAGGAAAAAATTACTCTGGATTGCCAAGTTAAATAGACAATTACAGGAAGACCAAATTATGCCTACATTGCATTCCCTCAGGGCACCAGGCCAAGTTCATGTCAAATCCATAATAACTAGACTACCCTCACTAAAAACAGCTCCTGTGGACATACGTCATGAACCATTTGTAATCTACACAGAGGATGTATTGATCTTCCTTGGGCTTCCTTTCTCATAAACTCATAATAGCCAAGACAGGATTTTTTAAAGTGTCTAACTCTCTGCAGCACATATGCAGCACATAAGCTGCATTAACTCCAATAAAGCCTAATTAAAGTATAACCATTAGCTGTTTAATTTCCTTTTTCTATCCCATGGGGCAGCTGCTTAGAGAACAGGAGGAGAAGCTTAGTACATTTCAGAGGAGGAATGCAAAGAAAAAAACCCCTTTTATTTTCCCTGAAGACAGACATAAAGGTAAAACCCAAGAAAGGTCTCTCTTTACCTGGTGAAAAAAACCCATCAACTTTCCAGATTTGCTTGGACTACAGAAGAGCTAGGAGATCCCTATGACCTTAAAAAACAGTTGACATGAGAACTACTTATACCTTTGAATCCCACTATCAGAATTCCTTCTCCCACCTGCAACCCCCAGCTCTTGGTCTATTCTTTCTCTCTTCCCCTCACGTGGAGGTCTGTCCTTTTCCCCTTGCCCCCAGCTGATGACTCCCAGCTGGAGTGGGCCACACTGTTCCCAGTCTTTGTACATTACTTGATCAGACCCCTCAGCTCTGGTGTTTTGGAGTCCCCTTTCAAGTACAAGTTACCTTACTCAGGACAGCAAGTGCCAGTGGCTCAAGAAAAAACTGGTGCTGATTGAACCAGAGCACCAAGAGCCTGGCACAGCCATGACAGTGCAAATCTTCCTTCTTCATTGCAGCCCCAGTTTTTCTCAGCACTTCTCTCAGGCCAATTGCAATCTTTTGCTGTTGCTGTTCCCCAGCTTAGAGTTCATGTATTAAGAAATGGTCTGGATGACAGTGTACCCTGCTCATCTACCCTGGGCACTTGCCCACTGTGGGAGATCTGGGTCACTTTCCCTCCTCTGGCATGCCTCTCCTTGTCAGAGAAGGCTCAGCCTCTCATTCTCTTTTCCAAAAAGGGGGAGGTGAGCTGAGCTCCATGTGACTGTGCCACCACCCAGACCTGGCAGGTCACCACCACCACCGCTGCCAGCCTGGCCACCACCGCCAGTGGCAGGTAAAGTCATCTGCAACGCAAATCCCAGCAGTTTCCAGCTCAGAAATAACACTTTCCTCCACCCTCAGCTGCAGCTACATATCACTAGGCACACCAGAGACTATTCCCTTCTGCTCCACACTCTGATAGTCACACACACATTTTTTGCTCCATGTTTCTGTCACTTCCCTTCCACTGCCAAAGGGTTTGTTTTGTGTTTTACGTTTTTTGGGTATTTTTTGGTAAAACAGTGAGATGAACTCAACTCCATAGACAGCCCCCCAAAACAACTGAGTATGAATGTGCCTGCCAGCCCGATGTAAATTTTAGTAGGGTGTTGTGCATCCCTTCCATTGTTCTTGGCAAGTGAGGGTGATGCCATTGCCACACGGTTCCCGTTGGTCACAACTGGTGATATGAAAAAGAACAATCAGCCTCTTCAAAATGCCTTCCAAGCTATTGTGGGGATCCTGGAAGGGGTTTTGTTTTCTCCTTCTTGCCTTAATGCTGTACAAAGGAGCCATGAATGTTATTAAATCTCTGTTTCTTCCTCAGGCGGTTATGCTCTTTTCCTTTTTCTCTCTACTGTCCCAGTTTAGGATGTTTCATGATCCAGGCCAGCCTATTCAAGTGACAAAGCAGATTGCTTTGCAGCATGGCCTCCAGCCAAAACTGTGACCTTTTTAATAGTGAGGTGAAATGGCAACATTTTGATTATCATGATGCTTTTGTTTTGGAGCAAGGAAAATTGTTTTTCATTCTTTAACAACCAAGGAGTTTTTTACCTTACAAGAGATTGCTTGGTCTAGAGAAGCAATTTTGCAAAATTGTCCAAAACCAGTGACAAGCTATTTCATGTTTTTCTCTGACATTTATTAAATGTTTTGTCAATTTCTCACAAATCTTTTGATATTTCCTTTTAAAAACTACTGTTGAATTTTTAAATAACACTGCTGGGAAGTGTAAAAAGGCCCTCAGCACTTTATGCCATATTTTTAAATGCATGAAGCCTGCTTTCTTATTATTTTTTAATTTGAAAATCCTTTAAAAAGGGAAAATCCGAATGAAAAATGAAAACTCCAAACATAGCCTTTGTGGTGGAGGCTGCTCTGCAAAGGGCTGCACACTGATAAAGGCTTTCCTGTTCTGAAACAGCAATAGGAAGAGGTGGAAGCATCAGCTTCTTGTTTGGTTCTCAGCTCCAACTCCAAGCAAAAGCAGTCTGAATCATGTTGCCCTCTCCATTGCTAACTTTTGTACACTTAACCTTGATTTTTTACTTTTTTTTATAGAGGGTTCCCCCATTCTGCAGTCAGGTCCCTGCAAAATAACTGAGGGGTCATCAGTGAAAGGAGATTTTCCAACAGCAAGAGAGGAATTTTGAGGCAAGGAGAGAAATTGCATGTAGAATGGAGCTCTGCCTCTTGACTGCTAATGCAAATTAATTTACAATCATCCTTTGAAAAGATTTCATTTAATATTGAGATCCACAGAAAAACAGAGGGTCACATGATACAAATGCTCAAAATGCTAACTTTCAATCTGTAAAGCCAGACTCTTCTTTTTTATACCAAAAAATAAAGTAAATCTTTGTTTTGTCTTTAGCAGCCACCAAAGGATTCTGTACATATCTTGCAATGACTTTATAGGGAACGGAAAATCTAGAGTAGTCAGGGCAGCAAAAGTTTCTTATGGATTGGGGCTTTCCCTCTCTTGGCTTCTCTTCCAGAGAGATTTGGAAGTGAGGAAGAAAGGTTTATGAGTTTAAGAAGGTGCATGTTACCCATTTTACCCATTTCTTAATGCATTTACACTATTTACTAATGAAGGTGTAGACAAATGCACCAAGTCCTGACTCTGTAGGAAGGCAAAGCCCACCTTGCACAACATCATGTGAAATAGAAGAGCTTTTTTTCTGCAGGTGTGAACATCTGTCTCATATTCTGATCAAATAACCATGAGTTCCTCCATTATTTACAGTGCCCTGCCCAGGGAGGTGTTTGTAAGGAGGGTGTTGCCAAGCTTCACAAGTCAACAGCATAATCTGCTGGTGCATGTTTTCTCCAAAGGGCCTTCCCTCTCTTTATGGTCCCTCTGACACTGAGAGGCTTGGGAGAAGGTGTTTACAGGCAGAGGTGCTGCAGCACTTCACTTCCTCTGGCAGCGTTAGGCAGTTGTAAAAGTCATCATGTAACGTCTCACTTCTCCAAGGCAGGAGATGTCACACAGGATGATGAAGATGCTGTCTGGTGCATACTCCTCCAGCAGGCCAGGAAGAACATCTGTCACCAATATTTCTGCCTCAGCTCCATCTGCACCTGGTTGCTCTTTCTGCAAGTTCCTGTGTTATTTTTCTTCCATATACTCAGACACCCTGCAGTGAGTTTGTTATCTTACACGGATTGCCATGGACAAAGTGTTTGCCCAACAGATGCAAGGAAAAGAAGCAAAATTAACACCAAGTAACAACCCTTTTTCCAGAACAGAAAACATATACTTTTGTGGCTCCCAAGATATTCTACATATTGTGTGTCTTGATGTTTTCTCTTTTACAAGGGTACGGCAGGAAAGGCTCAACTTCTGGTCCATTAGAAAGAGCCATGGCAGCATGTTTCAGGGTGGTAGAATATCATGAATATAAATTTGTTCCAAATGCTGTCAAATCTTAGTAATGAGGACAGGAAGGAACCACACTGCAAATAAACTGGAAACAGGGAATCTGTAAGAAGACATCAGAGTCAGGATGAGATAAGAGACTAGGCTTGTGATGCCTACTGCACAGAGGATTCATCCTTCTCTTTTACCTCCTTTTATTTCAGCATAACATAGGGTTTAACAGACCACAGTTTTCCTTGGAAAGGAGGAATTGTTATGATGTTAGAGAAAGAAAGTATTGTCATTAATTTACTCCGTCCCTGCTTGTTTAACTCGCAAGAGAAGCCTGCACGCAGAGCAGTTAATGCTTTATCATTCACGTCCCTTATCGTGCCCTGAGGGCACGTATTGTTCGTGACTCATGATTAGTTTGTTTGTATAATAATAAAAGGAAAACAAGCAGCCCCATATCTCTGTCACACTAACAATGAGCTGACACATACTTAATCAAAATAGAGGATGCTGAATTAATTCAAAGAGGTTGACTTTCACGAGGGACAATTGGAAAATTCTCCCAAAGCAGTTAGTCACTCAGGCAGAGTTCAGCCAAACACATGATGAAATCTGTCACATTCATTCCAGAATTAATAATTTCCCAGAAATTATTCCGTTTCTTTAATGCATTTCCAGACCGTGTCACAAAGCAGAGGATGAATGAAAGAGTGATGCATCTAAATATTAAGAAACTCAACAAGAAGAAAAAATCTGCAGGGAAGTTTGCTCACACGTCTGACACTAAGCCAAGAGCACCTTCCTGTGCCCTGGCAAAGCCTTCTTCAGTGGAAAAGTTTAGGGAAAAAAAGACACTCATTTAACCAGTTGCCGAGAAAAAAAATTACGCATAGCATAATTCATCAAAGAATCTCATTTTCACAGCTGGCCCTTTGTAAAAGCATTACAGCCAGAGGCTGCTGGAGCAGGAAAACAAAGTAATTGCTGGCCCTATGGCTGCTCTGCACGTGCTCAGGATGGGACTGGCTGTTCTGTTCAGCTTTAGGTATTCCAGAAACACTACATCATCCATTGAAGCAATATAGAACATTTTGGGTGGACTCTAAGCCACACTCCGAGGTATAGAAACAGGGTGAACAGATCCAGACACCTTGTCAAAGGATGACCCAGCTCAGCAAAAGTCTGCTCTATTTACCTGCATGAGACAAAAGCAGAGGAATGACCTTCCATTTACAGAGCAGAAAGAGAAGAAACACGGTTTGCCTAAGTCCACCCACGACGGCTTCTTTTTTCCACTTGAGCAAATATATACCTTTCTCTAAAGCTATTCAGGAGCCTTACACACAGACATCTAAATTCAGCATAAAATATGGCAAAGAGAAAACATCCCCTCACTTTATATTCTATACTGTCTCCTCTTTTCAGGCTTATACTCATTACTTGCTTGCCCAGAAAACAGTAATTTGTTACAGAGCTTCAGATCAACACAGGTTCCTAAAGAAATACATGAAAAAAGGATAAATAATTACAAGTCTGATGGAAATATTTTGATTTATCACATTAATAATACACAGGATTTCTCTTGTAGGTAACAGGAAAAAAAAAGGGTGGTGGTTTTATAGCTTAGCTGGAGTCACTCACATGTCTCCTGAATAAGGTGAGTAATAAAATTGTTATGAAATGCATTTGGAACAAGTCACACTGCACATGCCTGACAGTCTTTTCTGAAGCTTAATGCTTGCACTCTTCAATTCTACTTCCTTTCAGATAGTCTGGCTTTTTCCTGCTGATTTGTTCATCAGAGTTCTGCTTGCATTTACAGCACCAAAACGGAAAACGTGCATGGACTGAGTCAGAAATGATCCATAGGATATTCCTAAGCACAGACTAGCCAAGTCTTCAAGGAAAAAATATTCAATGTCAGATAATTAGTGATATTACTCTTTGTCATTACTCTAAGAAATTAACTACTCATGTAATATTTGCAGAAGTAGAAGAAAAAAAAAGAAAAAATGTAAGTCATGACTTAAATTTGTCTCTCTTGGAGTAGGTAAAGTTACAAATTAGTGGAAGAATGACACAATGTCATATACACTATTGCTTTTATTTCAGAGGCCAGAACATTTTTTGAGGGATTAAATGTGATGAATAAACAGTTTTTCCCAGCTCTGCTTGAAAAGCTCTGGCCACTACAGTGTTAATTCACAGTATTTGACTTCTCCAGCCTACCAGGGAACTTCGTGGAGAAGCCAGAAAGAGGCTCGTGGCAGCATTCAGACTGACCATCAGTCCAGCTTAAAGACAATTCATTTATCATCAAAAAGGACACGTTGACTTTTGGTCAGTAGTTTGGCAATTTATGCCCAGAAGAGGCTAAAATTTCCTGTGCACACAAACCATCTCATCTTGTGGCCATCTGCTGACAAAACCAGGTAAGCTACTGTGTGGCTGGCCATTACTTAGAGAAAGTCAGGGTGTCCTCCTGGGGTTTATGACTCTTCACTGCAGAAGTTCAGGTGTTTCCAAAAGTAACCCTTAATTTACTCAAATGATAATATGAAACAGTATTTAAAAGAAAACTACAGTTTTTAAGCTAAATAAAAATGAAAGCCTCAACCTAAATCTGGTTATGAAATAGCTACTAAAAAAAGAGTACAAGCAAATTCAAGGAAGTTTTACTATGTGACTACTCCCCCCATCTACACCACAAGTGTTGTGACAGCCGGAGTCTTCATGGTCATTTGTCACATGAGGATCACAATTCAATTTTCATATTCAGCAGAGGAATGAGACCAGCAGCCACTGCTTCCTAGCAGCCCCAGCTGTTTTGTTTGCAAATTCCCCCACAAGCTGTGCCCTCACTGCCTGGCTTCCCTGGGTGCCTGCAGAGGCAGAGGGTGCTTTGGCACTCTGTCCAATATTCCCAGGTCCTGAGCCTATGTCCCAAGTCTTTGCTTCCAAGCCAGTGTAAAGCAGAGAAAACAGTGTTTGCAGCCAGAGCCCAGTGCCAAAATCAGTTATCAGAGCGCTCTTGCAGCAGTGAATGTCATCATTTACACAGCAGCTAGTGAAGTTCATCCTCTCAGTGCAAATATTTATATGATGGACCTATGGCAAATGTCTCCGTTCTTGACACTTCCCTGTATGTACATACTTAAATAAAACTCCTCAATGACTCCCCAAAATGAGCCATACCAAACACACGGTTGGACTCACTGTTAATGTCGCTTGTAATCCTTCTCCTCTGAAGCAAATCCTCAACATCCATTAAAACCACTTAAACCATCCATTAAGACCGGTCTTCAAAGCTTGCCCTCAAACACCCTGTCCCCCCTAACTAATCATTCCTCCTGTGGTCCTCCCTCATCCTGACCAGCAGGAATCACTTGTAAGACACGCTTCAAACCCTGGCATACTATTACAGCAGGCTCCTACTGATCCCATTACTCTTGTGCACACCCCAGCACCACCACCTGGGCTGCATTTCAGGCAGATGATCTTTCCTTTCTTCTACAGTCATCCTTGATTAGAGTAATTTCAGAAAGTCCTTGGAGAAGAAAGAAGATGGGGGAAGATATTGAAGCAGGGTCATGTAACAGGATATAAAGTGGGATAAGCTTGTTGCAAGGCTATGGAAAGCAATGACTCTTTAAAACATAGCTGCACACTAGCCTGTAGTGAAATTCAAGTGGCTGGTAACAAAATTGTGGATCTTTACCACCTCCAGTATTTCCCATAGCAAAAAAAAAAAACCAAACCACCCAAACCCATTCATAAAGAGAATTCAAGGAGAAGACAGTGATATGAGAAGAAAAACCCTCGGGATCATAGGCAAAAATTCATACAGAGGCATTCCCTGGGTGTAGCTCTGGTGGTCAGCCTGTGATCACACACTCATCCACCTGCACAGAAGATCCTCTGTGACTGTAAAAAGCCCACAGCTCTGAGAAATAAGGACACAGCAACAAGGTCATAGTAAATGCTTAACCAGAGGATGACAAGATGTCACCAGAACCAATGCAACACCAGATTGGTGGCTCTTGATCCAAAAAAATACATCCCACAGGTCTTCCCAATGACTTAGACTGGTTTTTGCATCTGAGTAGCTGTTTCAAATCAATTTTGGCAGCAAAATCATCTTATTTTCAGGAGAGAAACAGCAAGTTAAAATAAGAGAACCGAGGTTTTGGGCACTAACCAGGCATAGAAAAGACTCCCTGTAAGCTATACCTCTATGAGAAACTTGCTATTGAAGAATCAAGCAACATTTTGGGGTATTCCCATGAATGGTGGAAGAAAGGCAGGGAAGGGGTAGGCTTGAGACCCTGGAAGTACAAGGTTTTCTTGTGGTTCTATTGGCAGTCCTTAGAAAGGGTTGGTGGGGAAGGCATGATAGGTATGTGAGAGCATTTATCTCTTTTCTCTCTATCTCCATCTCCATTTTTTTTTTTTTTTTTAATTCTCAACCATGCATGTGGAAAGGTTACAGCTTTCTTCCCTGGGCAAAAAAGGAACATGTTCTGAAATCTCAAAGTTTTGCAGGACAAGAAAACTCCTCTCTGCCCAGCTAAAAGGAAAAACCATATCACCTACAGGACCTGCACAGGCACACTCAGGAAATATGATCCTACCTAGAACTCACTAGTGCTACCATAAAAGAATTTTTCAGCTCCTGCAGAATTCATGTACCTTTCTTGGCTTTATGACTTTGTCAGTTTCTTCCATATTCCAAGCAATAATTCTTTTCTGCTGCATTTCTTTTCTTGCATGGTTACTTTTATACAACTGAAATACTTTCCTGCAATCATTCTTTGTCATAGATATGTGTCAGACTTCAAAGAAATAGTCAGATACCTATATTTGCAGGACCCCTGTCCTGGTTCAGCAATTGGTATTTTCCAGCCTCAATCTTTTTTCCTTTATAGAAAGTTTCTATAATATTATTTTAATTCCTCATACATAAGAATTGAAAACCCACAGTAAAACCTTCATCTTTCCCTTCCCAAGAGAAATAGTCTAAAATAAGAATATGATTTTTTTTTATATAGTGTCCTGGATTAATGACATTTTGAACTGAGAAATTTGGTTGGTAGTATTTGATTCCTGCAGCTGTTTTCCTAGCTGCAAAGGAAAGAAGAGAGTTTCTACTCAGCACTGAGAGGACTGAGAGCCTGAAGGTAGAGTCTGAATAAAATCACATGAAATGTCTCTGCTTCAAGACACAACCCATAGCAACATCACAGATCACAGTGTCACCCAGGACCTGACCCATCCTCACTGACGTTAAATCTAAGCCAGCAATGTCCACATGGATCCTGCCAGGAGACATTCCCACCATCACCCCACTGCCTGGGGTCTGATCAAAGCACTCACATAATCCTGGGCATGCTATCCCAACACCCTCACCCTATGGAGCCACATAGAGCTGGGCAGAGGGAAAGAGCATCTTCTCTGCAGCCTGTGCTCAGTGATGGGCACTCCACACCCTTCACCTGGGCAAGGCAGCAATTGCAAGGAACAATTTCCCTTTCCATGCAAAACCCCAGGGACTGGGGCCATTGTATGTCCAATGGGATGAAGAAATCCTGTAGATGCAAAGCAGGCACTGAGAGCTGCCACCTCCACATCTCACAAAAGGCAGGAGACAGGAGACTTCCTCTTGGCCTTGCTCACAAGCTAGTCTGGATTGCCATGGGTGGCCAAAAGTTGGGGTATGAAAACTCTCAAAGCCACCATTACCCTCTTCTTCACAGTTTAGGGAGGGAAGAGAGGAAGGAGGGCTGCTGCCCACCTCACAGGTACATGGTGAGCTTGGCTCAGCTCTCCAGGAGGAACACTTCTGTGTCATTGTCCCACTTAGGTCCTACTTCAAAGCCAGAATTGCCCTTTCTCTGTTCTTTTCAGCTGATCATGATTGTTACTTGGGTCTCATGAAAGACCAGCTTGCCAGGCATGTAGGGTCAGCTGGTGGTTCAGAAGATGCAAAATGAAAGGACTTCAAACACACAGGTCTTGGGCTTGCAGCTGATTTCTCCTCCCCACTCCCAACTGATAGTAATGACAAGCACATTAGAGGATAACGTAGAATATTTCCTCAGCACATTGCAAAAAGATGCTAAGAAGAGCGTGCATTCAAGAATAGAAAAGTTGCTTTATGACTCCCAGACACCCACACATACTAGGACCTTTTCTGTACCAGTTTATGAACCTGTAGTTCAAAGACAAATAGCAACAACTAATGCAAAAATAACCAGTGTCCCTGTTTGCCGCAATTCATGTGTGCACAATAAATATGTAGCCCCCTTACCAAATGCAAAGCATATAATCAGCTTCTCTGCTCTACCAAAACAAAATTACTTATGACCACATCCCAGATAAATGACACACGACTTGAGCTCCATAGCGCTCCACAAAGAGCCAGCCTCCAGCTCTGCAGGCCTGCAGCACTATGTAACCTACTTTGCTTGGCAGAGGAGGCCTTCTGGTGTGCCACCTGTGCAAAGAACCACCACTATCTCCAGTGCATTTCTGGCAACTGATCATGCTTAATCTGCTTCATTAGTACTTGTCAGAAGAAACAACATTTCTCATTAAAATGTTAATCTGAGCTACTCTTACCAGAAGTTTTTGGCTAACAAACCTCACTGTGGAGCTGAAAAGAGAGGGGGGAGGGGGGAAACCCGCTGCAGGCCCAGACCTTGTGGTTGTCTTTGGCAAAAAAGGCAACCATGAGAACCTGTTCCTCAGAAAAGACCAAGTTCAGAGCTGCTTTCCATGCTGACTTCACAAATTAAGTTTGTGTAAAAGTTACAACTTTTGGGTTGAAGCATAGTCAGTTAAATGGGTAACCCACACACAGCTGAAAACATAGAGATACATAGAAACCTCTGCCTATGGCAGAGGCTGGAATTAGATGGTCTTCCAACCCAAAACATTAGATGGTTCCATGGTTCTATAAAATACCTATGACATCTTTGTTGAAAGCTGGAGAAGGAAATGTTTGTCAAAAAAAAAAAGTCAAAAAATTTTTAAAATCCTCAACAATTAAATCAACTGTTGGACTGGGATGCTGCATGGAATTTTGCAAAAGAGACTAAATAATAAGGACACTGTCCAAAGTAGCCAATAACTAGAGCAGGGCAATGACTTTCTTAAACAACTCTGCTGCCTATGCATGCATCTGCAATGAAATGGAAAAAAGAAAAGACAGATTTGGGTAAGAGTAAAGACAGAGAGAAAGAAAAAAGACATTACTTGCCTGTTTGTGCAAGGCCTCTGGGTGGACATGGCAGAAGAAGGGATGAGCTTTGGCTGACATCATTCCGAGACAGAAAAGTTGGTGATGATTAAGAGATGGATGAACTGATGGAAGCAACAGTATATATCCAAGTCAAATGACACCATCATCTCAACAGCCTGAGGAACATTGTATGGTCTGCATCAGGCCAAAATCAGAACCCAACCTATTTTCCATTGCAGCTTTACTTCTTTGTAAAGACTTGACAGCATTGAAAAATAACACACTGCAAGTTTTCCTTTCCAAAGGGGAAGAGAGGATTTAATCCAACCATACAGATTGCCTTTGCCTTAGCACAGCTCTCGTAAACTCCCAGTCCTTTTTAATGTTTTGGAAACAAGAGATAGGATAGAGATCACTATTATCCTCATGGAGAGGTGCAGGGGCGCAGCCTTCTGCTCAGGTTTGCTTGATTGCACCCATGAGCCCACCCTTGAAGGCAACTCCCTCCAGCTTGGGAGAGCATGGGGATGTGGCATTAGAACAAGGTGAGAGCAAGGGACTGGGGGCCACCATGGGGCCGTGACCAAGTGTCACTCACTACCCAGATCAGTCTATGGCCCCAACTGGTGCACCAAGGTCACATATTCTGCAAGTTATGTCAAAAAACTACTTCTAAATAGTTAAAAGACCTACTCCCTGACAATTCTTGCATGCTATTTAAAACTCCCATCAAGGAAGGAAAACAGGAGACTCAATGCACAGAAATACATCCCCCCCACCTGGAAATAATGCTATAAAAAGGAAGTAACTTAAAATAGGAATTGGGCTGCAAAGACATTCAACATCCAGCTTCCCAGGCTCTGTGTGTATCCAGAGCCTGGACTGTAATAATCACTCCTATTTCAGCAACAGGAAGATATAAAACAGGCCAGTGTGTGATGGCTTGTCAGCAGTTGCTCAACATTTTAAGGCAGAGCATCCCTTACATTTTGGGACTCTCCTGTTCCATTGTGTGTATGTGATACAGAGGCCAGAACACCCATGGCCAGTCAACTGTTCATTTTGTGCTGTTCAGTGACTACCCACAGCATCAGGACAGTTTCCAGCAAAGATCTGCTGCTGAGCACTGCCCAACCCGTTGTCAATTGCACAAAAAGGGAGAATACACAGATAGAACTTAGCAGGCAACTTTGCAGGTGCTTCATACACTGTGATAGAGCCAGAAGGTGAAATAGGGTCAACAGGGCTTTGTTTCTGTTTGCATGCCCCTCTCCCCATCAGTCAAAACCGATTGCCTGGCTGTAGGGATGAAGTGTCCCACTGCCCTTTTGGGTGGTCACTTCTCCTATTAGCACTCAGGAGGTTTGATGAGTAAGTTATTTCTGTCTGCAGCGGTTCAAGGGGTGAAATGCTGGCTGATACTGGAACTGAAAAATCAAAAGGTGGCCTATGACTGTAGTCACAAAAGTCTTCTAGGCAAGTCAGATTCCTTGAGTCTGTTTCCATAAACAAGCAAGAATCTGGAATGAGGCAGGAGATCAGTGGAAGCCCGTGAACGAAAGGGATAAAAACACTCGTGGTTAGAGGGAGCTGTTTTATTGGGAAAAATGTTTCAGAGCAACTTTTCTACATAAAAATAACTCATTAATAGAGAATAACCCTGGGAAACAGCTGGAAGTGTCTGCAACTAAAGCTCAGTGCAAAGTGAACCAACAAAACCCCAGAAGAGATCGTGGCAATCAGGGCATGTGCTCATTGCATGACTGCAGTGAGATCATGCTTGCAGATCCTGAGACATCAGAAGTATGAAAGCTTGCTATGCAACCTCATTAACAGTTTTGCTAAGGAGGTTAAAAATAAGTATTTTGTGCCTGATTACAAAAAAAAAGTGGTCAGAGAAATGGAGATGAATGAAGTTCCACTAAAAAAAGGCTGAATGTTGAACCAAGGGAGTAAACAAGAACGTGGACTTCTTGTTTGGTTTTTTGTTGGTTTTTTGGTTTTTGTTTTGTTTTGTTTTGTTTTAAAGGAGTTAAAAATAGGTGAATTCAGTAGGGAATCCTCTAATTTTCCATCTATATTTTATTTTAACTTCAAGTTGTCTTCCTTACTCTTGTCTCTCTTCTCAAAGATGCAGCAAAAAATATCTCAAAAAACCCATAATATTCCTCTGTATCATCTTTTTTCTCCCTTAGCTGCCTCTCTTACCAGAAAAAAAATACAATAAGATCTGTTTGAGGTGGCCTGGTCATGTTGACAAGTGAGTCTTTAACCAGAAGTAACACAAGTATAATCAAAACCACATGGGACTATTTCAGGGAAGTATGTGAGCTGCTGGACTGAAGGATCTACTGTATATGGACAAACTGGTGTCTCTCTGCTGTATTCCTCTAAAATGGCACAAATAATCTTCCAGGGTTTCAAGACTGAAGTGTTCTGGCTTGGAAAATTTATTTATATTCATTATTTATTTGCATAAAATTTATTTATATTCAATCCTTGCATATATAAGAAAAAAATTGACCATCCTTCACCTCAATATCAGAGAGAGCATTCCCCACCTTCTTTTACCCAGCTTTCAGAGGTAGTTTCTCCTGGATAAACACAGGAAGAAATAGCAAGCAGAGATCTCACATAGCCTCTAGGCTACAAATGGATCGTTATCTACACAATGCTTTTCTTCCTAAAACCCACACATTGTCAAGGTTATTTATAGGACTTCTCCCAGCAGTAGCAGCTAGCAATATAAACAGCCAGTAAATTTTGAGGGTGCATTGAATGCAGATAATTCTGGTTTTGCACTTTTGCTGGGTATTTTGGGAGGTTTTGTCTATGAACCTAGAGCCTTGTGGGGCCCTCAAAGCCAAAATAATAAAATTCACACTGTTAAACATTATTCATTGAGCTGAGAGGTTGCAGCATCATGCCTGGAATGGTGGGTGGCTTTTTAGCAAACACCCTTTGCTGCTGAACAGGGGGTCCGATCCCAAACTGAAAATGGCCTTGTGTTTTTGTGAAGTTAGGGTTTAGTTAAGAGAGATTTTTCAAAGGTGTTGCTGAAAGGTAACAGCTTAAATGCCCCTTAGTGCTTTTGAAAACCTCTTCTCCTTTATGAAGCAGTTCACAGGTCCAGCCCCTTTACACTGCTCAGGCAAAGTGGCGCCCTGGTTAAATATTTAAGACTCAAAGCAGTGCCAGGAGCTCCCGTGTCTGCATCCAGCCACTTTTCTGGGCATGCTGTCAGGCTGAGACAACTTTGCACCATGTGTGGGCAGCTACCAGAAGACTTCAGCACATCCCCTCTTAGGGGTATCTTGCACCAAGGTCTAGAACCAGCTTCAAGGTCCCTTTTTCCCATATTACCCAGAACTTCCCATGGGTTGGCTGCAAACGCCTAGTGCTTCTTTTCTTCTCTTCCCCCAGCTCTTAAATGGGAATGAGCCATTTTTTGTTTGAATTCTTGGCCTTCCTTCCAGTAGTTCTCATGAAAAATTCAGCACACTGCCTTGAAAGCTGACTGTGCCAGCAGATAGGACACAGGACTGGGAGTCAGAGTCTACGCCTTTTACCCTATCGCTGCTTTTACCCGGGTATTACCTGCAAAAGGACTCTGCCTCTCATTTCCATGCCAAATATTTGGACTGCAAGCACTTTGGCTTAAGGATAACACTTTTTTACATTTTTGGACAACATGAATCCAGCCACAGCAGTAAAAGGCAGCCCATAGACAAGGCCCCAGGATAATGAACATGATCATGACATTAAACAAATGTTTTTCAGCTGAAGACACCAAGAACTAAACCAAATGAAGTTAAAACAGTTTCAGTTGAAGACACTGACTGCTTGACCCGATGAAATCAAAGATCATGTGCTGCTCTGCAACTTGATTTCCCCTACCATTCACCAAGTCATTCCCGCTAACCTGTCAGATAAAGTTTGCTAATTACACAGTTATGCAGTACCTACACTAAGTGTTCCAGCTGCATAAATAAACACTTGGGCAATTGCTTTTGATTTAGGCAATAGTTTTACTTGCTACTTTAGGGCTATTTAAAAAAGGTGCTCTCTTGTTAATGGCTAAAATAAAACAAGCTGATGGATCTGTCATCATTCCTGATGGGTGGATGCCAGCATCACAACTCAATCCCATACAATTGGCTCTCATTAGCATCTTTCTGGCAGTATCTCCCTGAAGAAAGGTCCATGGCTGAGTCAGGGGGATAACAAGCTTTCCCCTGACTCTATCACCTCTAGAGACTGAAACTCACAGATACTACGAGTCTAAAATATTTATTTGGAAGTTATGACGTCTGACATTTCTCTGAATGCTACAAAAAGTGCTGTCTTAACTCACCACCTTGTGCAAAACCTGTGGTATTGACTCCAAAAGATGCAACAAGCAAGGCTCCAAATAGGGAACATGGTGGGGATAATGAGGACAGGCTGCAAAACAGCAAGAAACAAGCACATTTTCAAACCATCGTGTATTCATGGGAAGTTTTTCATATTAACTTGGATTCACCTTTCTTCCCTGATCTCATATCTTCAACTTTCTTCATGACAGCAGGTATTCAGGGTTGATATACAGAGTCATTTGTAAAACTGTGAAAGTAATTTGCTCAAGAGAACTTGCAAAAAGGCTACAACTCTGGTCCAATTCAGGACACAGCAAGAAGAACAGCTATACTAGTTCCTGGCAGAGGAAAATGAGCAGGGCAAGACCTGCAGAAACACAGCTACAGGTAACTCTTTCTTGGGATAGATTACAGTGGTGCTATCTATTGCACAGACTATACACTTACAGGCTTGATTTTACTCATTAAACTTCTGGGCTTGATTTTCCAAGTGGGCAGAGAAGAAATAAAAGAAAAACAAAAAAGGAGATATTTCCTGAAAGAACAGGAAGCAAAAGTAGACTCACTTCAAAAATTTTAATGGTCACCTACCCCTTAAAATAGAGACAGTATGGAGTAAGATGTGCAAGAATAAAATTCTTCCTATTTAGGAGACACCTGAATACATTCCTGCATATTAGGTGGTGATCAGATTGTAGCTAATATATATATATATATATATATAAAATAGTATATATATATATATAATATATATATATATATAATATATATATATAGTATAGAGACATGGAAAACCAACAAAGGAGCTGGTGTCAAATGCCTCTGTGACAAGACAGGAACATGGAAAATTTGGAAGTAATATGTAGTCAAGCTGCTCATATGCTTTTCATGATGAACTGAGAGCCTTTTAAAACACATGACTATGTTCAAAAGAGTGATCTTTAACAATTATTTGGCTCCATGGCATTGGTAGCAGCTGGGAAAAGCAGCTTGGCTGTAAGAAATCCTTCAAGACCTGTTAACAAATAGTTAATACAAGTGATTGTCCTTTTTGAAAACAAGAAAACAGGTCAGCTTTGAGGGGTGCAAGTGTTTGGAAATCAGGAGATAGACTGATTCTACCTGCACTGAGAAGTACAGGAAGGATGTGCTTCCAAATAAGATACACATCTGGATTTGGTAAGAATCCAAATCTGTTGAAAAGAAAGGACTTTTTAGTGGAGTTCCCAAAAAGTGTTTTTCATCCTGCACAGTGTTTATAAGGAGAAGTAAAAAAAAAAAAAAAAAGAAAAAATCAAATCAAAACAAAGCCCCAACAAACAGTTAAATAGAAGCCTTACGAGATTTTTCTCGATAAATATGAAAATACATTGTCCAAAATGAGATTGCATTTGCCAATACCCTGGTGGGGACATCAGCCTGGTGGCTGTGCTGGAGCAGGGTGGGTTCTGAAACACAGGTGAAACTCTGTGAACCTTGGGATGCCCACTACTCAGTGACAGGCAGTTACTGCTCACAGTTATTTGGTTGGTCCACCCCTAAACTGATTGGGCTGGGATTTACTGTAGGGAGAATTTTAACTGGATGTCCATAGTTGTAACAGCATACTGCATTTTAATTTTGTTACTTAGAAGTTTCCACCGAGAGCAAGCAGCACGCTGTAGGAAGAGAAGCAGATAAATCTAATTTAAGTACCTTCCCTGTTTTGTCAGGAAAAGGACAGGTCACCATTGTTTGGGAATAAAAGGTCAAAGTCCAATCTTTGCCCAGTCATGCACAATCATCACAGAAAACCATTCCTCACTGTCAGCAAGGGACAATACAGAAATAAGTGCATGATGACATCTACTTGTGTTAAAAATAGCAAAACAAAATAAACAAAAAAAAACCAAACCAAAAACCCCTATTTAGTTTAAACATCATGGTATCGGCCCCTTTAAGCAGATGAGATTGGAGCCTCTGGGAGTCTCTGGGTTGAATCTCCCAGGCTCTTGCAGCAAAAGGGTCTCTCTGTCACTTGCTGCTCTCTCCTTTTCCCTCCATGTGCAGTCTCACTCTTGCCCCAGGTGGCTGAGCTCCAAGGCACCATTGCTAGCCAATTGCCTGTGCTGTATTCTCCTGGGTGGAATAAAGATCCCTTTAAAAATAATTGTGTTTCAGTGAAGAGGGAGGCAGGAGGGCGTGCTAGACCCGAGCACAAGGCTAGAGAGCTCCAGCTAGGGAGAAAAGCTGGTCTGGTCTGTTTGTTTGCCTCTCTAAAGGGCTGCTTTAGGGTCTGACTCCAAGTTCAAGATTTTCCACGCTGAACCTGATTTGAACCTGAATCAGAGCCCAAGTTTCCTTTGGCCATAAATCAGTTTAGGGACAAGATCTGTCCAAAGACACATGTGAGCAACTCCTGTTGAAGTTAAAGGCTGATGTGTGCGTGCACATGTCTGTGTAACTGGAGGAAGGGCATGACTACGTGCCTATTTTATAAACTTTGGGTACTTGTTTGATGTCTTTTTTGCCTTTCATTGTTTCTGTGCTCAACAGAGATTCTTGTTTTTCAATGTTTGGAAAGAACAAGGCTTCTCCTGACACTATCTCTTCTTCACAGAATGCATCATATGTAATTCTTGCTTGATTTCCATCTCAGTCAAATGTTTAAAATCAAGTTTTAGAAGAGGCTATGTCCTTCTGCCTGGCATGCACATGTTGGCTCACTGTGGCTGATTGGAGTGAGCCACAGCTATTCAAGATGTCCTGCAAGACAAGATGAAAACTTTGAATCATCTTCCTTGTACCTTCTACACTGTTCTGTGCCATCTCTGGGCTCTGTGGGGCTGCACACATCACACATGTACAGCAAGTGGTTAACCTGGAATAGGTAGAGGGTTTTATTTTAAAATAAAGCTGATAAAAGTATTTACCCTCAGAAGAGCCTTCTCCCAAAGATTCTTAGCCATTCTGAGATGTGCTTTTCTCCATCTGGAAAGGAGGCCTCTGGGTTTGAAGATAAATCTAAAAGTGTTAATTAACCTGCAGGTATTACAAGTTAGGAAGAAAAAGGTACTGGGGGAGCCATATGGCAAAAGCATGGAGCATGTGGAAAGTTTCTTACAAAATATTTTCTCCCCTGTCAGAGAAGACTGCTCAAGAAGTAAAAGCCAGCTTGAAGTGAGAGTGGCAGCCTCACACCTTGAGTAAAGCAAGGATCCTGAACAAATACAGAATTAATTACCTCTTTAAGCATCAGACGAAAGCTGTGTATCACAGGCGTCAAGGGAGCAGTCTTGATAAACATGTAATGGTTGCTCCATTCTGGTCCCTCTGTACAAAGTGCCAGCGCTGTTCCCATGGCAGATGTGACTTACAAAATGACGGAGTTTGCTTTCTGGTAATGATAACCTTAAATACTTAACAACTGCCTTTGTATACTGTGTTCAGGAATCTTTTTTGTTTCTCTCCTGAAAATTATAGCAGAAGTCAGCTCAACATCAAATATAGAGTTACTCTGTGTGTGGAAAAAAGCTAATACCTCCAAGAACAGCAGAGTATGAAGTGGATCTCCATACCTTCCAGCTCTCAGGGAGAAGGGAAAACAACACTGGATCATATTTAGCTTTGGCATAAGCGGGTGCAATTCCCAGAGGGATTTGCACCCGCTTATGCCAGGACTGAGTATGGCTCATGGAACTTGCAGGGTGGTCGTGTAATTAAATTACGTGGTGGTTCGGAGTATTTCGACAATGCCAAATGATGCAATATTTTTTCAAAAAGGACAGCCGTGCAATATTTAAAACAAACCAATTTATTATCTTCATTACTTGTTTGCCCTCAATATTGAGATTTTTCAAACCATCGTTGAGGCATCTTAAGCTTTTGTTTTTAGACAGGAGCACTGACAGTCTGAATTATACACTGCTTCCTCCTTATTAGAAGTTACCTATAAAAAAAATACTGCCACTGTGGTCTACAGTTCAATGAAGTCCATTGTAAACTCCACAGTATAACATAAACCTCCCTAAAACACATAAAATTATTGGCTTCCAAGACCAGTCTCACTGAAAGAAAGCTCTGTATTTAGTCTTTGCTTAAAACACAGGTATTTGGTAGGATGGAATTCAAACTCCCAACTCAGTTTTAAAAGGTTAGGTCCAAGGAAAGTTGACACAGACCATGTAATTTTAATTAAAGAAAGATTTTGCTTCTTTATGGACAACAGGGGCATTGTAACATTGACATATTGATGCTAAATAATTATGAGTCCATAAATAATTCAGTATATAAAAACGCTGTATGGCTGGTGCCAGGTAGCGAAGGGAAATAGCACTGAAATAGCTGCCGTGCCAGGTTACTGCTACAATGCCAGGGGATAGACAGGTAATGTGATCTAACAGCTATCCAAACAGGGAATGCCACAGGCTACACTACCCACAAGGAGCACTTGGAAGTGGAAAACCAAGGGCTGTCCAGTTTTGTCACCTCAGTATTTTAGCACCACTGTCACAGATGAGGATAAAGCTTTAGGAGTGGTACCAAGGATAAAGGCAGTAGAGAAATCACATGCAGAAAGAGAAATATTAAAAAGCAAAGTGATGATGAATTTAAGAATTTTTTTTTATTATTATTCTAGGAGCTAGGAAAATACCACAAACTTATTTCCATGGATAAGCATCCACCTTTAAGACAGAATTCAGTTCAGATGTGGTCCTGACCCTTTGGTTTTCACTCTCTATGAATTTCCAGAAGTCAAATATTTGTTGGCATGCATAACTGGGGAAAATAAACTTTAACCTCCTGCTCTGGACTATTAATGCCAGAAAGATGGTATTTTTAAAATTTATTTATTTTAAAGTTTGATAAGGAGTCTTTCAGCTCTGGACCAAATAAAACATATCACACAAGTTTGTAATGGGAACCATACCCATGGGGTTTCCCAAATATGTTTCTGCTCTGTGCTATTTGCTGTGATAACACTTGAAACTGTCCATGGCTGCTTTGAGATCAACACATTTTTTAAGCAATGAAAATGAGGATGATGGGGAATCAGAGACAGGTACAATCAAGAAATCTGTCTAAAGCTTCACAGAGAGTTGCACACAATTGAACATTAAATTGAAACATTCTTCATTTATGTAACTATAAGAGAGTAACCATATGCCCAAGTTTCCTAGGGATGTTCATCACTGACAAAGGCTCCATGGCTTAAGAAATACCTATCTTTTTTTTTTTCTTTTCTTTTTTTTTTTTTTTTTTTCCCAAGAGTATCCTACCAGGTTCATCTGCTACTTTTGTGCTCCTTTCCCTTTGGCTTCAAGTAGCTCTTGACTCCAAGAGTTATATTGATTACGGCTTATATTGTCCAAAATGAAGACAACTGACCACATGTCACCAACAATGAGACAACCAACACAGCTCAAACATAAATATCTAATAGCAAACACCTTGCATTGGATAAAACTTGTTTATATTATCCGAAGACAACAGTTGTACTGGGAGACTTTATCAAGTCAGGGCTTGGGTAACAAATGCTGAAGAGGAATAAAAAGGAAGTACTTGAACTGCTCCTTGTATCTGCCAGAACTAAGACTACTGCAATCCAAGGAAACCCTTGTAGCCAGCATACTGTAGGGTTTTAGTAATTTACCCCTGAAGACTTAGCTTTCCATGCTTGGATTTGGTTCATTGCCCCTCTCACACCTACCTTCAGAACTTTGTGCACACTCCAAGCTGCTCCTGTAAGTACAGTCATGTTTGATTTTCATTAGTGTATTAGAGCAGAAAAAATAAAGAAACCCTTTCCCTCAAGGAAATAGTCTTCAAATATCTGTTATCCCGCATCAGTGTCTGTACATTCGGTGCCAGACAGACACAGCCAGTCCTACACACACTGCTGGAAGGCCAAACAGCACTAGGGCTGTGAGACAGCCAGGTCTCCCCCAGGTTCTCACATACCGGCTGTCGGGATGCAGGCAGCCACCACTGCCAGGTCCTGGCAACTGCAAGTGGTTTGTGAGAAGGAGAAGTGCAAAATAAAGCCCAGGGACACTTCCATGTGCCAAGGTTGCTGAGGGGGTTGTTTTGTTTTGACCCCAGTCAACTCCTGTCACATCTCTGCTGCAGGTGCAGCCTTTTTTCATCTTCGAAAACCAAGACATTTCCTTTCCCACACTTTGGGAAAAGAATAGGCTGCTTCTACTCCAACCAAAATGGGACCTCCCACTGAATGATTTCTTCCCTCTCATTCCTTTCCTCTCCCAAAAGTGACAGCTGCCTTGTGGATGCTGTTGCAAGAGCCAATGTTACAGGCAGACCTGACAGCTTATTAGTGCAGTTTGCTTGACTCAAAACCTTCATTTATTCTTTTTTTAAAAAGGGAATATACCCAGATTCCTAGTCTCCCTTCACAGAAACCCATACTTCAGTGTTGGAGAGACAAAGGACCCCAATGTCTACTTGTGGACAGGCTTCACAGAGCTAGGGAGTGGTCTAGGCAAGAGGGTGTCCCTGAGTCTTCATGATGACTCACAAGGGCTTGCAGTGGTCAGTTATCACCACATCTATTTAGGAGGAGAGCTTTGCCAAGGCCTCAGCACTGGCCAGATTCTATCCCATCCAAACCAATTATGCTTTGTGGATGTTTTCAAACCCAAGAGGACCAGAGCATGTTTAGGACAGAGGGCACAAGTGCTCAGTTCACTGCAAATGAGACACAAGGCACCCACCACAACTCACATGCACACCAAGCGTTGGGAATTCTAATAAAATTATCACTTTATTTTTTGCTGAATCCTGCCAGATGATAGAAAACCAAGACAAAAAATGCAGCTTAAAGGAGCATCTCATGAGTAAAGAGCCTAGGACATTTAACACTGAGAGAGGACTAAATTGTGCAGACAGGAGGCAGAGCAATTCATTGATCACAGTGCACAGGCTCAGGAGAAATAGAGATAAAGACTAAAACAGAGAAACCTAAACAGGACAAAAGCAAGCTGGATAACAGTCCATTACTGTTACAAAATGAGTCTGGGCTGGCAGAGAGGCACCACTGACTTCTGGGTGGCTTTTCCACCAGTTATAGGATCCATTTCCCTGATGGTGCAGAGGCATCCCTGTAGGGAAGCCACCAGCATGACTACTGCCACCTTGGTGGAGCCAGCTTTGACAATCACATACGTTTGTATGCATTTGTTAACTGGTTAGAATTAAGAGTCAGAGCTTTTACTTTCTTTTATACCACCTTTCCTACCAAGCTCCCTCAAAATAAACCAACAAAACCCCCAACATTATTCCCATGGCCTGATACACCCAGTCCAAAGGAAAGAACAATGTGTGCCTGTGCACATGCTTTGCTTTCCAAGAGGGCTTTGTGATTTGTCAAATTAACACCTGGAGAATGAGACAAGGAGGAGTTTCATCCCCAGGCAGAGTGGGCCATCCCCCAAGTTTCCTCACGACCTCTTTTGCAGAGGCAGTTCCCAGAAGCGGGAGAGAGTGAGTGGATGAACTCTTGCCGTGTGTGGCCTAGCTCCTATTCCCAAGCTCTTAGCTCCTTAATTACCCTCCTTCCGAAGGGTCAGGCTTTGGCTAAAGAATACCCTGCTCTCAGTTATGCCTCATCCTAATGAATGCTAATAAAAAGCATTTAGATGACTAACGCAACATAAAACTCTGCCCTATTTCATTGCATCTGCTTAATAAGAACCTCATTTAATATCAAATTACTGCCTGCTCAGCCAAGGCCTTGTATTTGTGGTAGCAGGACTGTGGGGCGGGAATATCAAGAGCTGCAATATGGAAATTCCTCACTAATATTCTCTGCAGGGCTGTGCAATTACTTAACTCATTTAGCTGAGCCAGTCTGATGGCTCAGCCAACTGTTTCACAACACTGAGCCCAGTGCTAGGCAACTGGCCTCCCCACGGGCCAGTGCTGCTGGATCGCTTTTCCTGGGACCCAGCTATTAACAGTTGCTTGGGGGATTTCAAAGAGGATCACAGATAGTGTTACCAAATGAATGGGCTCGTAGTAGTGAACATGAAATCCTGCTTCCTCCCAGTCAATCAAATGCCAGCCAGAGGATGCCCCGTGAGACAGCAGGCACAAAGAAACAGCACGGCTGGGTTTAACCTCCGTTACTTGTGTAGGGGAGCATCAGTGCATGGACAAGTGTCTGCATTTAAAAATATTCCCTCTTGAAGTTTTGGAGAACACTGCTCCAAAACTCCACGCTATCCCTCTTCCCCACAGCTGCTTAACTCAGCTGGCTCCTGTAGAAACTAAAGTTCTCCCAACTGCACCTCAGATCTTTTGGGAAAATTTAAAAAAATGTAAACAGTGATGATTCCCAGCTCCCATGAACAATGACTTACCAGAAGTGCTTTCACACACATTCCTCACAGCTTTAATCCAACCTTAGACAATAATATTTTAGGGGAAAGGATTTAGTTAGCATACTTGAGTTAGGAGAAGGAACCATACTAAAAAGAATGCCAAGTGTTACCATTCATAAGCCGTGAGTGTTAAAAACAATTAAAAAACATTCTATCATTAGTTTGACTCTCTACGCAGTTTTGTCCAGTCCTGGTTTATACTTGTGAAAAAAAAAGCTACTGAAAAAAAATGGAGAGGGTGTGAAGAAACCCACAACCCACAAATGTGTTTCAGCAGCTGCCTTATAGCGGAATTTAAAGCGTTTTGTTTGCTTAGTTCAGTAAGAAGCAACAAGATCACAGAATACGTATGTCTTCACAGAAGGAAAGTGGTCTAAAAAATGTGATGAACAGCAGTAAAAAATTACCCATGACACTGAAGTCAGGCTGACTCAGTGTATACCATGATGGGCACAGACTAACAAGCAAAGCAATAGCTCTGCTAGTATCGTTTTCAAAACAGATGTCTGTCTCGGAGATACAGTTTCACCAAATAAGTTATCGAGCTCAGGGAAAGACGTGGATGGAAGGCGATGGGTCAGCAAGTCAGACTACAAGTGGTATTGGATGGGGTATGGTACAAGGGCAGAGAACGGCAAGAGAAGAAAAAAAACACCACCCTCAGGAATCCCACTGGTGAGAGAAACCTGCCCAACTCATGTGAGAAGCACAGCTGGGCAAACTCCTGCTGTGCAGGGACTCCCTCCATGCAGGGCATTGCCCTTGAAACAAGAGAGCTTGTCCCTACAAATCCCTGTCTGAATGGTCTTATTTTCACCATGACTTTCCAGCCTTGCATGCACCCTTGCAGACAACGCACTCATGCTAACACTGGGGGGGGGAAAAATGCTGGAAAACAAATATTCTAGCATATATTTTCCTATAAGAGGAAAAACCACACAGAGGGCCAGGAAACCCGCATTGTTTTGAGGCTCTCCAGGGCCAGCAGATGTCCCGAGGGCTGTGGAGAAAAGCATTTGTGGGAAAGGTCAGTGCCTGCATTACACACCGAGGCTGCTGCCTCCACACCACGTCCACCTCCCCAGGATGCAGAAAGGAGGTGGATCAGGGGCTCAGGGTAGCAAAGCAGCACTGGAAAACTGCATATGTCTGTGACAACACACTAATATGTCTGAATGTCTGCATTTAGTAGGAAACAGTGACCCTCTTCTCTTCCTGCTCCATAAGGACTTCTGCAGATGGCTTTTGTGGTCCCAAAGCTGGAGCAATACAATCAGTTTCTGCCTTCACCACTGCTGTCTTGTACAGGTTTACAACTTGCGCAGTTTTGACACTCTTGCTTCTCATAAAATGCTTGGAAAACAAAATTTGCCCAACTTTGATAACTACAAAAAGCTGTTTTGCACAGCAGTCCGTTTCTTTCCACATTCTTTTCTTTCCACTTTCTCCCCAGGAAGAAAAGCTGGATGAAAAGAAAATTTTTGAAGAAAATTTTCATCCTCCCTTGCATATAAAAATTAATTCCCCTGATATGACCTCCTCCCCCCCCAATCTGCTTTCCTGCTCTGCAACCTGTGGATTGTCACCAGTAACACGCCAAACACAAAATTCAGTAGCAACCTGGGGGCCTATCAGGATTCAACTTTTGAATCTTGTCTGATTTCCCTTTCAGTGGCAGGTTTCAGTGGATTTCTGCAAAAGACCTGAAATTGTTCAGATTTGTCACAAAGCTGGAAATGCGCTTCCTGGGAAGGACAGTTGGTGGGAAGAACCCAACCCCTTTTTACCTATGGATACACAAACCATGGCCAAACGTTGGACTGGAAGAGGAATCCTCCTTCTCCAAAACGACCTCATTTCTGGTTCAATTAAAACAAAACATCCTTGATCTACTGTCGGCTATGTCTTCAGATGTCCTCAGATTCAAAGCCAGGATATGTCTTCAGCTGCAAGAGGTTCCACAAGACTCAAGAATATGAACCCTGCATCTGATGTTGCTTATACACCTGCTGAGAGGGGACCACCATTATGTCCAAAACTGCTGCTGGAGTTTATCATCATGGCAGAGGGAGCTCCCAGGGGCATCCCAGCATGCCCAGTCCAGAACATCTCAGTCTGGCTCTGCTGGTGAGTCCTTCAGAGGAGTCTGACAGAACAAACCATCTGGAAGGGACTTGCAAGCAGGAGCAATGTGACTCCACGAGACCTATGGCATCAAAAACTTGAAGCTGTATAGCACCTCCCCCAGCAGCACTGCAGCTGTATTATCACACACTTCACTGGCTACTTCTGAGTAAACTACCACCTCCTGATCAACCACCAATACATTTTAAAAGTCATTCTGCTAATGTAGTCCATAAGTTTTTTGACTAGCACAAGGCATCTTTACAATAAAGTGTCCCTACTGTAATGAAAAATACCAGAATGAGCGAACACCAGAAAAAGAAAAAAAGGAAAAAGTCAAGTCTAAGCCAGCAAGGCTTATGAAGAGACAAAAAAGCAGATGAAAACCTAGGCAGTCTTCCAGTAAAAGATGGCCTCCCTAGGCTTGTGTTCAGCCTCCCTATTTGCCATCTATCATGGCTGTGGGGAACAGCAGTGGGATCAAAATCACAGACCCATAATGAAGGAAGTCCCATAAGGAAGGAGGTCCCCACAGTGTACTGAAAAGGTGACCTCTGGACAGATGTGTGCTGAGAGCAAGATGTTTTCTCACACCTACAAAGCCCTTCTGAATCCCTGCCTCACCCTGTCCAAGCCCAGAAGCCAGCAGGGCCTCCCAGATTTGTAGAATTATGGTCAGAGCAGGTGAAGAGGGATAGGTGCTGGTGACAGAGCCACTCAAGCCTTCACAACCACCCTTCCCAACCTGGGTATGATGGTCCCAGCCCACGACAAACTTGTGTAACCCCTGGCAGGCAGACACTGATCAGGGCTGATGCCTCCAGAGCACAGGAGAGAAGTGAGCATATGGAAGGACACAGTGTCCTCTAGAGGTGGAAAAATACCTTATAATTTGGTCACAGAGTGAGCACTGGACAGCAGGATTGCTCCACAAGACCAGGAAGGATTGCGCCAGACTGGCAAAGGACAAGGATGGAGGCCCACTGCTGGGCAGGGAGGGAGAGGCAGGCATGGGGTCACACCATCTGGTTCCATTGCAGTGCCCCCAGTACAACAGAGATGGCCAAAATGCACCTACTCGGATCCAAACTGCATCCATAAAATAGCTCCCCAGTGCTCCCAGATGTCAACCCACAAACCTGGCAGCTTTGCTGCCCATGACACCTCTTCTACTCCTGGAGGGGGTTTATAGCCATTGAAGTTGCCAAACATAACCAGCCTGGTGCTGGGTGGTCATACGGGGAGGTAGCCCCACATGGAGGGATGGCTGCTTGATCTGGGCTCTTAGACCAGGTAAAACAATCTTTGTGGGGATAAGGAGTCAAAATATACATGCAAGTGCTCTGTGAAGTACTGCTTTGGGCCAGGAGCTGTTTCTAGTGTTTCTAAATAGGAGGAGCCTATGAGCTTGAGTAGTCCTGTGAGGCTTCATACAGTTGTGGAAAATGAGGCTCTTAAGTGCTCTAAACTGGCTTTCAGCTAGAATCCTTATAGAATCAGGAATGTCTTCTACATATCTTTCAAAAATAGCCATGATTTAAATAAAGCATTGTTGGGAAGAGAGAAGGAAAATATAACATTGCTGAAATAGGCTCAACATTCTTGTCAGAGGCACAGTTCCATGAAAATAGGTGCTCATACAGAACATCCAGACCTTTCCCCCCATACTTCTGCAGTGTAGCTGGTGATAAACACCAGCCACCACAGGAAGGCGGGCAAAAAATCCCTGCACAAGGAAAAGTGTGCTGAGTAAAGACACAAACTGAGTACCTGAAGAAGCGTAGAGGAAAGAGTGTTTCCCTGACCAGTTTCTTGCTGCCCTCTCCTATCCCTGCTGGAGTCAGCCTAAACTCAAAACACTGGGGGGACTCTTCCAATCAGGAGGGTAAAATCATATTTGCAAATGCTGTGTCTTTGCAAGACATTATTGTATCCAAGTAAGTACAAAGGTCTGATGTTTGACAAATCAAGAATCAAAAGAGTGAAAGACAAACCCACACACCTTGCCACGCAATTTTCCCTCCTTATCCTCTCTTAATTGATGGCTGCTTCTGTTGTTGCCTCAAAATAGTTATCACAGAGAGTGTCCTGGCATTCACTCACCCCAGGAGTCCCAGCAAAGGCTTTCTTTGTCAGCCAGGTCTTGGAGGTCCATCTTTTGAGCAACAAACTCTATTACGGTATTACTAAACAAAAGAGCATTCAACAACTCCTTTTTGCTCAAGGAGGAGGACAGCTGTTCCTCCCACCACCCTTTTGTCTTGCCTTTAGACAACACAAACCTGGGGAAGTCAACCACAATATAAAGAATTATTTATAAGCTGGTAATGGCTGCAGAGCAAAAGATACCAAGGAGCTCTGCTCCATGGAGGGAACATTCAGCATGCTGATGTCCTGCTTGCTCACCAACCAGACACTGAAAAACCAGATGGCCACAAGAGGACTGAAGGCCTTCAAGAGACTTATAAATGAATATCCAGTCTCTGCTAAACCTCCAAATTCTAGCCTAGTTGAGGGAGGAGAATGAAAACTGAATTCTAGTGTTTTTTTTAACAAGCTCTGACCAGTGGCCAAGCTCAACTACGTGTGGCACTGGCTGAACTGATGGGAGGTGTCATCCCATAGCAGAAGGTTGCCCTCCCACTGCACCCCAAGCATCTCCAGGAGGTCCATTGGGGCTGAAACAATAGAGCTTCCTGCCCAGGGAGCATGATCAAGGCAGGCTGTAGGATTAGCTGTGAGCTCAACACCCTGGGCACCACATATTTCTTGCATTTTTAAGTAGCTAAATGTACCAAGAAGTGAAAAAAAAAATAAAAAAATAAATAAATAAATAAATAGATGGTGAAATCCCGCTCATACAGGGTTTCTAAGCATGAAATTACAAGCAAACAGAAACCAAAGTACCTCACTGCTGAGTTCACCCGAAGACACAAAGGTCCGTTTTTCTATAGTGATCAAGCCAATGGATGTAGACTTGGTAGCATATCAGAAAATTTTCCAAGTCAGGAGAACCAGCGGCTCTTTTGGGCAGGGAGGAATAGCCTTACTTGCAGGCTAGCTGGTTGGAAGCTGCACTGCTGCGGCGTGCCCAGAAGGTGACAGTGTTTGTTAAAATTTTGTCACTACGGCCCCTGGACAGCAGCGATTGGCACCTGAGCAGGACCCAACAATTCCAGCATTTGAAAAGAGCACTATTAAAGGAAAAAAATAAAAGGTACTGAGAAATAATTATGTTGGTTTGGTTAGTTTTCGGCTCTCTTTTTGAAGCATCTGTCTCTGAACCAGAAAATGCTGTGCACTGGAGCAAACTAATTTTCATCTTGTTTTTCACACATGCCTAAGACCACAAAAGATATAAAATTTTCCTTGGAGTAAATTAGGATCTCTGTAGATGGCTTTGTATCTGTCCCTACCATTCTCCATTTCCAGGGACAGATGGCACAAATTCATGGCTTTTTTCTTTTCTTGTCTTTAGATTTCTCCTATTTGCGTCATTATTCATTGAAATTATTTACTATTTAATAACTAAAGAACTTCTGAGCTGGCTAAGAACAACCACTGAAACTATCTTCCCTGAAGAGCCCCTGTGTTAGACAAGCAAGCAAGGACTGTGTGAACACACATGGAAACATCTCTTTTTGGTTCCTAAACTATAATTAGAGCAAGGACATTGCTCATGCAGCCATGTGGCAGCGCTCAGTGCAGTGGCAGCAGCATTCTCGTTGGGATTTTCTGGTTTGCAGGTTTTGCTCTGGCACAAGTCACCACCTGAAACACCAAAAAACCAGGAACCAGCCCAAACACTAGTTCTTACCTCTTCTCAGAGGGTTTACAGACTCCTCAACCTGATGAGGATCCCCCACCAAGGAAGATCGCTTTCTTCTCTACTGGATAGGTCCCCCCTGCAATTTTTAAAGAAGTGGAGGTCACAAACCTGTCTCAACCCTCAGAAAAGTATTATTTCATTGGACAGAATAACTCAAGGAGCAGATTATGGTCCAGTAAAGGACAATTGGTGAGTATTAGTACTCCAGAATCCCCAAATATGTCCATGTTTTGCACACTAAATGCTGATATTATGTTCCAACTCTTTCACCTGTCTTGGCAATAACTATGGACTTTGAGGATTTTGTTCACTATTATTATCATTAGTGGCAGTCAAAACAGTTTCCTTGGAGGTTTTCTACCTCCTTTCTAGTAATGTGGTATGCTTGAAAAAAAAAATCCATGAGAAGACTAATGCTAGTACACATTTCTGTGTTTTCAGAGTTTCTTATATTTGTCTACATCAATAAATGGAGAGTACAAGCACATTAGAGGTGTCATCTCAATACTTTACCTTAATTTTTCATAGGTTCTATATTCCTTTACTCACATTTTCGGGGAGCTTGAAAGCAACATAGCCTTTTTTAATTTTTACTAAGGTCATCTTGTCACTAACAACTCTGAGACTGTATTTCAAAACCAGAGAGAAGCATTAGTATGAACTGTCACTGCCTGACCTGATCCCCTGCATAACACAAGTTAAAAAGTTTCCACTTTTAACTTGCTTTAAACTCTGACTGAGCTATGGTTACTCTTAGCCAGCCAGAAAGAGCCACAAGGGTACTTTTCTATCCCATACACATAGATCCCAAAGTCACCCTGAACAGCTTGATTTGATAGCAACCATATCCCTCCTGCCACCACCTAATACCTTTTTGGTATAAAAGTCAAGCAAATGCTTCTTTGGATTGTAAGGAACTTAATAATTTCCCTTTATAATAGCAGAAAAAAAGAGATTATATCCTTATCATAGTCTATAAAATAAGGCTGATTATTACATTGTACTTTACTCTAAAGTAAGACTTCCCTACTAAAATCCAAACCTGATAAATAGAACTCCTTCTCCAATGAATGACACAAGAGACCAACTCTTTGACTCTCAGGAGCCTGAAAAACCTCCTGAATAGCAGTGAAACAGAAACAGCAGCAACCAGCCATCCTCTTACAGCATCTATCTTCTCCCAGGTGTTTTGTTTAGGACACACCTACCTCTATCCTGTAACCCATATGATAACTTCCAGCTGGCTTCCCTCTCTAAAGAGATGTACTTCTCTGCCTTGAGCTTTTCCCTGACTGTACCTATGGAATAGATCTTCTTCCCTCTCCATGAGAAGCATGCCCTCATGGTATCTCTCTGATAGCAAGGGTTAGATGACTTTCTTAGGAACAAAATGACCTCTTAACTCCCCTCCCACTAAAGCTATTTGAAAAACCCTATGTTTTCCCCACACTGCTGTGTATGTAACAGTTAAGCTGTGAGACTTGTGTGAAAGGCTTTGGGTGGTCTGTCTGTACGTGCTCTGCCTGTCCTTACAAACATGCCGTGCCTCCATTCCGTATTGGCAGACTTCTCTCCTCTGGGGTGCTAGGACTCCATATGTTTCTCTTTTCTGTCCTGAAATGAGTTATTCTCCTTATGATGGGATGGAGAACGAAGCCTGAAAGCAGCATCCTGCCCAAAAATGAGGGTGTGGTCACTAGAAACAAGGAA